>NC_090440.1:1547361008-1547662417 GCF_031143425.1 Pleurodeles waltl
TGTGATGTGGTGGTGGAGTGTGTGGGATGGAGTAGAGTGATGGGTGCGAGTGTGTGATGGCATGCACGTATGGGGGTGATATTTGTTGAAAGCTGACTTACCCGAGTCCAGTCCTCCTCCAACTCTGGCCAGGCCCTCAGGATGCAGTATTGCCAAGACTTGCTCCTCCCATGCTGTGAGTTGTGGAGGAGGAGGCAGGGGTCCACTGCCAGTCCTCTGTATACCGAGCTGGTGTCTTGCTGCTATCGAACGTACCTTCCCCCGTAGGTCATTCCACCTCTTCCTGATGTCGTCCCTTGTTCTGGGGTGCTGTCCCACGGCATTGACCCTGTCCATGATTTTCTACCATAGCTCCATCTTCCTTGCTATTGATATCTGCTGCATCTGGGCTCCAAATAGCTGTGGCTCTACCCTGACAATTTCCTCCACCATGACCCTTAACTCTTCCTCAGTGGAACGGGGGTGCCTTTGTGGTGCCATGGGTGTTATGTGATCTGTTTTGGCGAGGGTGTGTTAGGTATTATGTTGGGGTGTGCAATGTGGAGTGCGTGAGGGGTGTATGGGTGTGAGTGGTGTATGGGTCTAGTTGTCACAGTGATCTTGGTGTCAGTCTCGTGCTAATGATTTGTATTCATAAAGGGTTGTGAGTACTGTGGGTGGGTGTTTTATAGTGGTGCAGGTGTGTGTCGTTTGAATTGTCCAATGTAGTGTTGTTTTGTATACGGGTGTCCATTGTGAGTGCGGCAGTATGTACCGCCCATGGTTTATCGCCGTTGAATGTCTGCCGTGGTGATTTGTGAGTCATAATGTGATCAGCATTGTTCTGTTGGCGTAACAGTGTGGGTTTTGAGACCTCCAGTTTATCATTGACCTTTGGTCTGGCAGATTTGTATATGTGGCTGAATTCTGTTAGATTGGTGTGTGTGTGTCATAATATGGTGAACGGATATCCGCCACTGCAATGGTATGTTGGCGGCCGTCAGCGTGGCGGTAAGCAGGATTTGCCGCCAGTGCCATAATGAGGGGCTAAGTCTTTTTGGCCCTAAGTCTTCAGTAAACAGGAGGCATGCTCAATCCAAGCCCGTGGAGAGCACTTCTCAGCAAAGTCAGAGGGCAGCAGGGCAACAGAAGGGGAGCAGTCCTTCTCTGCATAGCAGTCCAGATGGGCCCTTTGGACAGCAAGGCATTTTTTCTTGACAGGTTACAGGTTCAGGTCCAGAAGTGTCTGAGTTGGTAAGGTCAGAGACCCAGTTTATACTCAAAAAGGCCTTTGAAGTGAGGGAGACTTCAAATAGTGGTTTTGAAGTGCACAAGTTACCCTTTCAGTACAGTTCTGTCTGCCAGGGTCCCAGTAGGGGGTTTTGCAGTCCATTGTGTGCGGGCAGACAGCTAGCCCTTGAAATGTAAGTGTCAGGCCCTCTACCCTTCCAGCCCAAGAAGACCCACTCAGTATACAGATGAGTGCAGGTGTGACTGAGTGTCCTGTGTTTGTGGTTTTCTGGGTGAAATGCACAAGGGAGCTGTCAACCAGACCAGACCAGCCCAGACATTGATTGGAGACAGGCTGTAAGGCACAGATGGATTTTCAGTGCAGAGAAGAACGAGTTACTTACCTTCGGTAACGCCTTTTCTGGTGGATACATTAGCTACCTGTGGATTCCTCACTCATTGAATTTTCCCCCTGCGCCAGCTTTCGACAGAAATTTTCTTTCTCGCTCCCGCACGTCGACGAGGACGTCACAATTGCCCACGCGACGCCGTCTGACATCATACAGGCAATAAGAGGTCCTCGCCGACGTGCCGACGTCAGTACCAACATTTTTTACGTGCCTCTGAGACGAATAGGCCATCGAAACGAATATTTATACAACAATATTTAATTACACCAATAGATAACAACATCAGCCCAAAAATGTCAATACTATGTATAGCAATCTCACAAACATTTTTTTTTTTTTCATATGTTCTTATATACATAAATACATACATTATATATGGAAGCCATCAACTACCAAGAGGAGCACACCCAAGGATAGCTTGGTAAGACCAGACAGGCAACGGGGAGGCGGGTGGGACCGTGAAGAATCCACAGGTAGCTAATGTATCCACCAGAAAAGGCGTTACCGAAGGTAAGTAACTCGTTCTTCTGATGGATACAACTACCTGTGGATTCCTCACTCATTGAATAGAGTCCCAAAGCAGTACCGCACTCGGTGGAGGGTGCCTGAATGGTCAAACCAAGAAATCCTGCAGCACCGACCGTGCAAAATGGCCGTCCCTCCTCACCTCCGAATCCAAGCAATAATGCTTTGCAAAAGTGTGGAGGGACGACCAAGTTGCGGCCTTGCAGATGTCAACCACAGGAACACCCCTAGCCAAGGCCGAAGAGGTCGACTTAGCTCTGGTGGAATGAGCTCTTATTCCATCAGGGGGTTCTTTCTTTGCCAGAGAATAACACAACTTAATGCAAAGAACGACCCACCTGGATGGTGTTCTCTTGTGGACTGCCCTTCCTCTCCTCTTTCCAACGTACCCGATGAAGAGTTGATCCTCCAATCTAAACTCCTTCGTTCTGTCTATGAAGAAGCTCAGCGCTCTTCTCAGGTCCAAACGATGTAGTCTTTCTTACTCTTTAGACGGATGAGGTGGAGGATAAAAAGAGGAGAGAGTAATAGTCTGACCCATATGGAAGGGGGAAACAACCTTCGGCAAGAAAGCAGCCTTGGTCCTCAACACCACCTTATCTACATAGAAGGATGTATACGGGGGCTTAACAGAAAGAGCCTGCAGCTCACTCACTCTTCTTGCTGAAGTAATTGCAACAAGGAAAACAGTCTTCAGAACCAATAACCTCAAAGGGCAAGAATGCATTGGGTCAAACGGCGAGCCCATAAGGAAAGTTAAGACTAGGTTTAAATCCCACTGGAGCATAATGAAAGGAGTGGGAGGAAATTTATTAACGAGACCTTTTAAAAATCTTAGCACTATAGGAGACTTAAATAAAGAAGGCTGGTCTGGAAGACATAGAAAGGCTGACAGGGCCGACAAATATCCCTTGACTGTAGCCACTGCACAACCCCTCTGTGCCAGGGACAACGCAAAAGACAAGATATCCGATAAGTGGGCATGTAAGGGATCAATTTGCTTCTCTCCACACCAGATCACAAATTTAGCCCACCTGCTAGCGTAGATAGATTTAGTGGAGTGTCGCCTGGCCGATAAAATAACATCCACTACCTCAGGTGGGAGAGAAAAGGAACTCAGGTTGCCCGTTCAATCTCCATGCATGAAGGTGCAGGCTCTGGAGGTGGGGGTGTAAAACCTGCCCCTGCGATTGAGAGAGGAGGTCTGCCCTGAGAGGGAGACGGAGCGGGGGGCACAGAGAGAGTTGGAGAAGATCCGAATACCATACCCTCCTTGGCCAATCCGGAGCTATTAAGATGACTTGGGCCCGGTCTTGGTGAATTTTCTTCAGAACTCGAAGAATTAAGGGTATGTGGGGAAACGCATAAGGTAACTGGTCGCGCCAGGCCATCTGAAACGCATCCCCCAATGTTCCTTGCACCGGATACTGGAGGCTGCAGAACAACGGGCAGTGCGAGTTCTCCCGAGTGGCAAAAAGATCTACCCGAGGGATTAAGCCACATCTGGAAGATTTGCCGGAGTATATCTGGATGAAGACGCCACTCGTGATCGGTCTAGAAGTGCCGACTGAGACTGTCCGCACGCACGTTCAAGACTCCGGCTAAATGGTTTGCTACCAAGCAAATCCGATGGTCCCTTGCCCAGGACCATAGTCGCAGAGCTTCTCTGCAGAGAAGGTACGACCCTACTCCTCCCTGTTTGTTTATATACCACATCGCTGTAGTATTGTCCGTCAAGACCTGAACCGACTGACCGCGAAGGGAAGGGAAGGGAGAAAGGCCTTGAGAGCCAGACGTATTGCCCGCAATTCCAACAGATTTATGTGAAACATCTGTTCCACTGGAGACCAATGACCTTTGACCTCCAGGTCCCCCAGATGAGCTCCCCACCCTAGAGTGGAAGCATCCGTTATTACTGTGGTCACTGGCGGAGGTTGCGAGAACGGCCTTCCTTGGGAAAGATTGCCGTCCGCAACCCACCATGTTAGATCCACTGCAGCGTCCCTGGAGATCTTTACCGATCCCTCGAGATCTCCTTTGTGTTGAGACCACTGCTTTCGGAGGCACCACTGAAGAGCCCTCATGTGCCAGCGAGCGTGAGTGACCAACAGAATGCAAGAAGCAAACAGACCGAGCAGACGTAGGACCTTGAGGACTGGAACGACCGCTCCACTTTGAAACTTCGGAACCAACGCCTGAATGTCCTGAATCCGCTGAGGCGGAGGAAAGGCGCGATTCAATGTTGTATCCAGTACTGCCCATATAAACAGGAGGCGCTGAGAGGGCTCCAGGTGAGATTTGGGCACGTTCACAGAAAAACCCAGGTCGAATAACAACTGGGTTGTCGACTTCAGGTGACGCAGCACGAGTTCCGGAGACTTGGCTTTGATCAACCAATCGTCCAGGTAAGGAAATACCGCTATCCCCTTCCTTCTGAGCTCTGCTGCAACCACCGCCATCACCTTTGTGAAGACTCGAGGTGCTGAAGTAAGACCAAACGGGAGGACCGCAAACTGATAGTGCTGCGAACCCACCTCAAACCGGAGATACTTCCTGTGAGACTTGAGTATCGGGATGTGAAAGTAAGCATCCTGCAAGTCGACAGACACCATCCAATCTCCTTCGTTCAACGCCAAAAGCACCTGAGCCAAGGTCAGCATCTTGAACTTCTCCTGTTTGAGGAACCAATTTAAGATCCTCAGGTCCAGGATTGGCCTCAACCGACCATCCTTCTTGGCGATCAGGAAGTATCTTGAGTAACAACCCTGACCCCTCTCCTGCTCTGGAACCAACTCCACTGCACCCTTTGAAAGGAGGACTAGAAACTCCTGTTCTAGTAACAGGAGATGCTCTTCTGAACAGTAGGATGGGTGGGGCGGGATGGGGGGAGGAAACTCCCAAAAGGGAAGGGCATAGCCTTTCCCCACAATGCTGGTGACCCAGGAGTCTGATGTTATATCCTCCCACTTGCGGAGAAAGTTCAATAACCTCCCCCCTACAGGAGTGGTATGGGAAGGAATTGGTGGAAGAGGAAGAGGAAGAGGCAGAGTGCTGTTGGGCGGCTCCCCTGGTTCGGACCCTACCCCTCCCTCTATATGATCTGTAGGAGAGAGCAGTGGCAGGTTGTTGCTGAAATCTGCCTCGAAAGGAGGAGGAGGAACCACGACCAAACCCCCTAAATCTTCTAAAGAGTCTGGACGAGACAGAAGAGGAGGCCTGCAAGCCTAAAGACTTTGCCGTGGCCCTACTGTCCTTAAACCTCTCTAGAGCAGAGTCCGCCTTGGAGCCAAAAAGTTTATCCCCATCGAAGGGAAGATCCAACAGGGCTGACTGGACATCCGACGAGAAACCAGAGCTACGAAGCCAGGCTTGCCTCCTTGTAGCCACAGCAGTACCCATAGCCCTGGCTACAGAGTCAGTCGTATCCAGCCCAGACTGGATTACTTGGGTCGCCGCCGCTTGAGCATCGGAAACCAGGCTCAACACCTCCTGAGGCACCTCAGCGTGGGACGACTTTATTTCATCCATCAGGGCGTAAATGTACCTTCCCAAAATACATGTAGCATTAGTAGATTTTAAAGCCATGCTACATGACGAAAAAGCCTTTTTAGAAGAAAGATCCATCTTCTTTGAGTCTCTGTCTGAAGGCACACCCGGAAAAGAACCTGGGGTAGACCGGGATGAACATGAAGCCTGAACCACCAGGCTCTCAGGGGTTGGGTGCCTGGACAGAAAGCCTGGGTCAGCAGGAGCCACTCGATGTCTGCGAGCCACCGATCTATTCACTGCTGAAGATGACACCGGCTTCTTCCATATCTCCAGGATTGGATCTAACAGAGCCTCATTAAAAGGCAGAAGTGGCTCTGCAGCTGTAGAAGCAGGATGCAATACTTCTGTTAAAATATTAGGCTTAGGCTCAGACACCGGCAAAGGAAGGTCCAAAAAATCAGCTGCTTTCTTTATAACCGTGTGGAATGATGCAGCCTCCTCTGTATACTCTCCAGACGATGTTAAGTCCCATTCTGGAGAGATGTCCAAACCACTGGCTGTATCTAAACCATGGAGGTCCCACAGAGGTTCCTCAATCTCTCCTTCCTCCAATGCCTGCCTCTGATATTCTTGCTCCTCAAGAAGGCGAAGAGCAAGCCTCCTCGAATGCAACCTGGCCTCAATTCTAGGCATCGACATGGATTCAGCAGATGTCGAAGCTTGACGCCGATCCTTGGATCCATCCGACGTCGGATCCATCGGCGCCGTGGATTTCTTCGGCGCCGTACGAGGCAAAGGGCGGACAGGAGAATGTTCCAGCGCCGGAGTCATAGGTCTACTCGGCGTCATCGGTTGCGAGGCAGACGTCATAGGCGCCGGCGCGGAGCCCACATTTCCCATGGGAAGGAAGGGTATAAAAGGTGCCGGTTGCAACGGAGCCGGAGCACCCATGTTGAAGGCCAAAGGGCCTGAAGGACCAGCCGGTCCACCACCTGGAGCCATCTGCTGAAAGATGGTAAACATCGCATTCAAGAATGCGGAACTGTCGGCTCCTGGGGCCGGGAAAGCCGGATACTGAGGAGCCTGGGCTCGAGGTGACATCGGCGCCGGTCCTGGCGACTGAGAAGCTGGAGAAAACTCTTGACGCTGAGGAACCTCAAACACCGATGGAGGATTCACAGGCGACGTCGGCGAAGCTGGCGAAGTCGGTGATGCAAAAGGCGTCTGCGGCTGTGGAGAGATGGTGGGACTCACTTCCCATGTTTTTCGGCGCCGAGCTGAAGGCGACCTCGAACGCGATCTCTCCCTACTCGACCGGCGCCGAGATTCACAACGACGCCGGGAGTCACGATGACGCCGATGGGACTTCGGAGAGGATGACTTTCGATGATGCCGCTTTTCTTTTCTCTTAGACTTCGCCAAAAAGAGCTTTGCTTCTCGCTCCTTTAACGCCTTCGGATTCATCCGTTGACAAGAGTTACATTTGTCAACGTCGTGATCGGAGCTGAGACACCACAAACAGTCTGTATGTGGGTCCGTCACCGACATCTTGCCACTGCACTCCTTGCAGGGCTTGAAACCAGATTTTCTTTGCGACATACTTTCTTTTCTCAAAGAAAGAAACAGGAACAATAACCGTAACTACGTTGAGTAGTAACAGTAGCTCCCTCGAAGAATAACCGTCGTTCGAATGGCACGGAAAAAAGGGAACTGACGTCGGCACGTCGGCGAGGACCTCTTATTGCCTGTATGATGTCAGACGGCGTCGCGTGGGCAATTGTGACGTCCTCGTCGACGTGCGGAAGCTAGAAAGAAAATTTCGGTCGAAAGCTGGCGCAGGGGGAAAATTCAATGAGTGAGGAATCCACAGGTAGTTGTATCCATCCGAAATGCTGTCTTTCTAAAAGTGGCATTTCTAAAATAGTAATATAAAATCTAAATTCACCAATGAGCAGGATTTTCTATTACAATTCTGGCCATGCTATATATGACCTGGTTACCCTTTCTGATCAGATTCTACCACTCAAACAGTATATGAGGGAGCTCTAATGGTATCCTATGAAAGGAGCAGGCCTCACAGCAGTGGAAAATGAATCTAGCAGTTTTCCAGTACCAAGAAATATAAACCACACATGTGCATGTCCTGCCTTTTAACTACATAGCACCCTGCCCTATGTGTTACCTAGGACCTAACTTAGGGGTGACGTATATGTAGAAAAAGCGGAGTTATAAGGCTTGGCAAGCACTTCTAAATTTCAAGTCAAGGTGGCAGTGAAACTGCACACACAGACCTTCCAACAGTAGGCCTGAGACATGGTTAAGGGGATACTTATGTGGATGGCACAACCAGTGCTGCAGGCCCACTAGTAGCATTTAATTAACAGGCCCTGGGCACATATAGTGCATTTTACTAGGGACTTATAAGTAAATCAAATATGCCAATTGGGAATTAACCAATGTTACCATGTTTAAGAGAGATGAGATATGCACTTTAGCACTGGCTCGCAGTGGTAAAGTGCGTAATCCTAAAACCAACAAAAACAGTGTCAGAAAAGTGGAGGGAGGCAGGCAAAAAGTCTGTCAGGTTTAACATCTAGGTCCTGTAAATTAAATGCTATTAGTTTGGCCTGCAGCATAGCTTACACTACTCACAGAAGAAGTATTTTACACCTATCTTAGACCTGCCACTACTCTTCCTGCATGCGTAATTTACTGCCACATTGACTTGGCATTTAAAGTTACTTGCCAAGCCTGTAACTCTCATTTTACCTAAGCAAAGCCCTAGGTAGACCTATCGGCAGGGTGCTATGTAAGTAAAAGGTTAGCCATGTGCCTTCCTTGTGTGGCAGGACCTCGTAGTTTCAAACTGTCTATTGGGTTTCTAACTGCTGTGAGGCCGACTTCTCTCTTAGGCTAGCATTGGGAATGTCCTTAAAGGTACTTAAGTGCTAATTTCTGATCTGTGAAGAGTAGCATGGGCATGTTTGGTATGTTTGGAATGGTAGTGAGAAAATCTGTTTATTGATGTAGGCAGATTTTCTGTGACCATTGTAGAAATACCACTTTGAGAGAGTGGGCATTTCATTGTGCTAATGACTTGTGCTTTGCAGTCTGACTGCAATTCACGTCTAGGGTAGAGTGACAGCTGGTCTTTGTGCATACTTTCCAGACAGCCATCACACAGGCAGGGTGGAGGTGTAACAGGATTACATCTACATACTGAATGATCTTTCGGGCCTAGGAGAGAGGGAGGTGGGGCACACTTACATTTATATAGGTTGTGTCCTGCCCTCATACAAAGGGCTTGTTTACCCCTTCTGATGTCTGGAGCAAGGGCTGGCGTTGAAAGGGGGTGTTGTGCACTTCTAAGATTCTTTTGATGTTCCCCCTAGATCAAAGACAATTTGAGTATAAGTACAGGCGCTGTGACCTCATGTTTTTAGACACTGCCTGGGACTTGTAACCAGACGCTGCTGGCTCTTCATGCTGCACCAAATGACTCCTGTGCTGCCAGGAAAGATACACATTTGGACTATTCTGCTCTGCTGTGCTGACCTGCTTGCCTGCTCAAGACTCTGCCTTTTTGCTAACCCGGTTCACTGGTCTGCTGCCTGTCTGCCTGTGCCTCATGCTCCCCCAGTGAGCTCAAGGACTGTGGGCTAGCCTCCATGCCCCTGTGGGGGGCAAGAAGGATTCCAGTGGCAGCCCCCAAACTGGCCATGGGACTTGCAGTCTGGCCTCATCAGTCATTTGTAGAAGGCATGTAGAGATGCTTTTCAGTGGTGACCCTCTAGGAACACAGTGCCGTGTGAGCACCCTCCACAGAGCCTCTTCCAGGGAGGTGCGTGTGGAGAACATTCCTTTGGCAGGAAAAGTCGCCTGGTCTCGGCATGCCAACATGCACTCCCTTTTGGTGGAATTCCGTGTGCAATTCCTGCAGATTACACACCAGCTGCACCAAAGGAAATCCCAGAGGGTAGAGGCCCCGTGTTCCCTAATGGGAAATCCCCCCTACTGCCATAGTGGTGTTCCCCCCAGCTATGCCCTGTCCACAGTTCTAAGAAGCCTGGATGCCTGTGAGTGCCGCAGCTGCTGTTCTGGTCCTGACGGACCAACGCTGACCTGGCTATTTTTCCCCCCTGGTTGCCGCACTGCTTCCTCGGTCTCAAAGGGACAGAATCCACTTGCACTTGGGTGTTCGTGGCTGGAGTACCGTATTATTGGTAGAAGGGGTGCAGGGAGATTCCTGAGGCCTATGTTGCCTACCCACCATTGTTCCTCAAGGATTTCATCATTTTACCGCCTAACCTATAAGACTAGTGCACATGCACTAGAACAAATCAGCACTGATACTTTCAGGTGACGTTTGGGGTATACGGTGATGCTTTGGTAACCCCAGTGGGTCTTGCATATAACTAATGCATTTTGGGTCCTGATATGAAGATGTATGTTGTGTTCGTTCTTGCCCTGATAGGATAATGAGTACTCTTTCAGGGGCTGCAGAGTATGCATGGTGTGGTGTTTTTGATGACAAGAGCAACATAGAAATCTTTCTTTTATTGTACTCACTATGATGTTTTGACGATTGCCTACTTGGCAAAGTTATTATTGGTTCATGACATTTTCGGTCTATGTTTTATATGCAATATAGTTTATTTTCATATAATGCTGTTTGAAGTCTATTTTGTGGTGTATTTCTTGTGTCACTGGAGTGTGTGTGTTGTGCAAACAGTTTACACATTGCCTCTGGGATAATCCTGACTGCTCTGGCTAAGCTACCAAGGGAGTGAGCAGGGGTTATTTTGGGTGTGTAGCTCTCTTAACATGAGCTCACTAGAGTGGTGGGTTCTATCTGGCTTAGGTGCATACCATAACCAACCAGAAACCCCATTTCTAACACTTTTTTTATTAGGTAATTGAAAACAGGCCAGAAAAAAATCACATGAGTCTTTGGCAGAAGCAGCAGACAAGTTTCATTTCCTTTTTTCCTGGTAGGAAAGCAAACGAGGGTCCTGGTAGCAGAAAGTACCTTCATCTCTCCTTCCCTACTTTGCCTAGCCCCACCCGCAACCTCCCCACCCACAAGTCAGAACATTAATTTACCCCTTTCTCACATCAGGTAGTACATGTATGGGGTAATACCACAAGGAATGAAGTCTTCAATGTGGTTTTACAACCAGAAAATCAGTTCAACAACGTAATTCCCCATTCCATGGAGTTTTAGTCGTGATTGCATGGCAAGGGTGCAAAACTACCTCATAATAATGGTTAAAATCACATGTGATTTTACCATTACCGCAGTACACTGCAACTTACAATCAGGGACTCAGTATTGTGGGCTGAAATACAAGGACTGGCAGAGCCTGTTTCCATGACACAGGGCCAGTTGGCAGCTTTTGTAAAGGCTGTAGTTGTAAACACTATTTTCCAGTGGCATAGAAGCATCTCGTTATCATACCCAAGCTGGCCCTCACCTTTGAGACCAAAAGGTTGCAATATATCAGTTCCAAATAAACCAAGACAGAACGTCTTAAAGGCTCATAGCGTTGGAGCAAAGTTCATCACCTGTCAGACAAGCCCTGATGTTTTACTGACCCTGCCTCTACCTCTGCCTTTATATCTTCTGAGATGTTTCAGTGTGCTGGCAAATCTACAACTGTTACTACATGCCACACAAATTCTGATTTGATCACAGATGTGTGTGTATGATCTCATAGCTGCAATGGTGACCTCTCATGTGTGATTTCTTCATCCAGTCCTGGCTTTTCAACTAAAGGTGCTTGGTAAGCTAGGGTTTTTAGACCCCCAACCTTACAAGTGAAACTGCAAGTCCTAGAAGGCAATACACGCTGGTTAAAAAAATGCTAAAACTGCCTAGCAAGGTCACCCATCAATTGTTAACACTTGACAGGTCTACGATTGACACACAGAAGAGAGAAGGGAATGATGCATGGGCGGTGTGAGGGGTAACAGCCTCCATCACGTGACAGATGGGCCTAGAAATAAAAGAAGGCAAAGTTACTTCTCACTCTTTGACCTTTTTTTTTAATAACTAAACTCTGGATGCTTATATAACAAAATATCCTGTAATCGGGTCAATCTTCTAGGGGCTGGCGTTACTGGTGATGTTACTGCCAAGCTCATTGATCCTCAGTGATTTGTCTAGAAAAGGATAAAGGGGAAATTATTTGCCCAGAGTTCGAACGTAGGACCTGCAGGACGCACCACGTTCTCTGCAGCAGATGCATTTAGCTGACCTACAGACTGATTAATCTAATTGGCTTTCCATCTCCTTTCCCACTGTCCCGTCGTTTCTCCTTCAGCATTACAGCAGTACGCTCATACTAACATTGAGTTTTATTAATGAATATTCATGTATTCTGAGTGTTGAATTTGCATAGAAAATGTATTACTTAGAGAAAAATAATGCACACATTTGATGTGGCGCCCACCTGAGTGGCCGCCAATTTTCACAAAGGGTACTCATTAATAGCTTATTAATATGAAATGCAGAGCTCGTGTTTGATTAATGTAGTAATATGTCATATTAAGGGTTATGCATTTTGTATTAGCTTTATTAACCGTAGGCCTGAATTAATGAGGTATTGGGCCTAGTTGCATGGCCTCATGTCAAGCTACATTTCTTAAGCGACTTATAAAATGTCTGTTTAGAGAATTAAACTGTGATTTTCCATTGTACTGACCATGTGCTCGTAGCTGAAGTTCGTTCTCATGAGAAACTGCTTGCTAGAAGATGCTGTACCAGCTAGGGAAACATTGTGTATCGTAGTATGTGTAAAAATGACCTTTCCAGGAGAAGACAATGGATGCACTGACTGGAGTATAAGTTGCAACAATATTGATACCTGGCAAGCCGAATGATGGGAACAGGAGAAGAGGAGCCACTCATCGGCATGTGAACCATGTAGTAGTAAAACTTTAGAGTTGAGGTTTTATTTTCATTGGACTAGATGTCAAAATGCAATTCTTTGACCAATAAGGACGTGGTAAATAGTTTTAGGGAATCTAACTTAGCCGGACTGCACCGAGAGGAGAGAAGCCATTCTGCGCCACTCTCCCTTTTCTTTCTGAACGTTGAGTTATTATTCTTTCCCAACTGCATAAAGAGACTTTGCTTTTTCCGAACTTTGATGCGGAATCCTGATGTCTTGCTGACCAAACTGATGTCCTATTGACGAAAACTGTCCCAGCTTGCTGAACCATATTGAGGACAGGTATAAAACAACGTTGCTGATTGTTATGTCTATTTGCTTTTGTTCCTTGGTACCAACCACTATTTTGATAGAGCCATAGTCAGATGTTTTTCCAAATTTGTGTTGACTAAATTGTTATGCATGAAGCCCAAACATGCTATTCTAAAATGATGTTAGTTAGGGTCCTCACTGATAAAGTTCGCTACATGTAGTAATAGTTGATGTATTTTCTTTGCTGAATCTGAATATACGCTATTTCGTCTGCTCAACTACTCGTATTATTAATTTGTACTGTAACCTTAGAGTGTGTGGTAGCTCAAGCTTTGATTAGATTGTGATTCTTTCGCCGCTTTGGTCAGGCAGTATTGTTTCTGTATGTTTATCATTTGATTTTGAGATTAACTTACATGACATTAGCATTGTTAATATAGGGAACTAAACATTCTAACTTTTATATAAAGGTGTGGTTATTCATGACCGAGCTCATGGTGTGTGGAAATTACTGATTCCTATTGATTATTGATGGCATTGATTGTTGTTATTGATCGTTATTGGTACGGGTTTATACGGTGGGAACTACTCCAAGCGCAGTCAAAAGGTCCAACGGCCTATACGCGTCTCCCTTGTAAGTTTACTTAATAAGGTCTGACGCGCTAACACTCACAACTCCCTGCCTACCCAGCATGATGCCTCCTTTTATCTCCCTGAGAAACAGTCATGACAGACTCACTAGCCGGAGGCTGTGGGATTTATAAGTCCTTACTGGAGGACTTATATTTTGCTGGAAACCTGTCACTGCTGTTAAGGAAGGCTCGGCGAGCTCTGTAGACATTTACCAATCACAGCAGTTCATGTGAGACAGAGAGCAGGGGTTTGCTCTTAGCACTGTGACAAGACAGTGCACATCACTCAAGGCAGAGAGAATGCTGATCCAACCAGTCCCTGATATATTTCCAGGCATCCGTGTAAAATATACTGACAATAGATAAAATACTGGGGTATGGGAGTGGTATGCAAAACTACAGGCTTTGTGATTAATTGCTGCTTGGTGAAATAGAAATGCGGGACATTTGAAGTTCAGCAATTGTCCTAATAGGAGCACGATTATTATACAATGTCCCTCATTAATGGTGTGTGTTTTAAGAAGTTCCTCTCCACGATGGAGAAATACATTTAGAGGTATTGCTTGTGGACACTTCAAGCATAGTGCACTGAAAGAGGAGCAATGCATGCTTTTTACCCAAGGTACCACAAATGTTCACTCTATTTACGAAGTCTTTTGATAAAAATAAACACAACTGAGTGGGCTACCCAACCGGAAGTAATGTCAACTCAGTGACGGAGAGATCTTGTAAATATGCCGGCCACATCTAAATTGGGTACTAGTTGAATTCCAGACACTATTAGGTAAGAGAGCTCTTTCACTTTCTGCTTCCCACCTATCATTAACCTAACACAAGGTTAGATAAAGCATAGTGCTTCGGTACCAAGCATTCATCTGATATAACACTGCATAGTTTAGTTAAGAGTATGCGTGAATGTAATGTCTAGGAGGCCCGAGACAGTTCTTCATGTATTTTCTGTAGTCTGACTCTCAGCCTCTAACTCCCAGGAAAATAAAAACATTTTCTAAACGTTTAAGAGTTAGATATTCTTAGAGCATCATCAGCTTGCCTGTACTTTGTAACCTCTGTTGAAACACAAACTGTAGGAAAATGCAAGCATATTTTATGTATAAAATACAATGAAAGGACCAAAACCAAATCAAGCCAAATTATAAACACCAGAAATACCAAACATAATTTTCCATTCATCCTTCGATGTATGTACATATTAACCTACTGATATTCCCACACATTCATGCACAAGTACATTACGCATGTGTGCATGCTCCCTGTATGTGTAGCCTCTCACTGTATGTGCGTTTGCATACGTTTTGTGTGCGTGCATTCTGAGTACATGTGTTCTTGCAAGAGTGTTGTCTGTGTGTGCATGTATGCCTGTATTTGTTTTGGTCTGTGTGCATGAGAACCTGTACGCAGCTTACTTTGTGTGCGTATGGGTGCATGTAGATGTGCTGCCCTGCACCTGCATGTTGTGGGGCGTTGTAACCATTCACTATGCAAAAGCCAAAGCTACTTGCTTTGTTAATGTTAGTTACTAATTTGTCCCAAACAGAACGAAAGAGGTCACGAGGAAAACTATCTTTCCAAACATTACTTTTACAATTATTGTTGAATTTCATGACCAGCTAATTTAATTTTTTCAGTGCTGCATATAGTCGCCCAAATCTGCCTATTCATTAATCATTTCCTTCTTTCTTTCCACCTACTTCCCTGTTCCTTACTTCTTTGATCTATAATTCGTGAGATATTAATCAAATGTCATTTCATTCTGGGGACTGAAATAAATTATTTTACGAGAATTGATGTTTGCATGAAAAGGTTTGGAATCTGTGAGTCTATGATGTCCTTTTTTGTAGGCCTCATTTAGAGTATTTTGTCCAGTGCTGAAAAGTAAATCCGTAGAATCATGACCATTTCTTAAGGGGACATCTGCAAGATTGTGTTTCAAATGGCTTTAGTCCTCTGCCCAGTTCTGGAGCCCAGAAGTTCAGATGGGTTAATAAATTAAAGAAAGCCCAAATAATAACTATCAGGAGGGCGCATGACGAATATTATAAAAGGAAATGCAAGAGCTTATATTATGCAATTTGGAAAATAGGATGGAGTGAGGAGACATGTCAAAACCATAGCGATATAATACTCTAAAGTAGAAAAAAAAATCCATCAAACAAATGATTAAAAAAAACAAGGGTCCATGAATTAATTAACAAGCTAGATCATCGCGGATCTGCAAACTGAATTGCTTCGTGGCTCTTTTTGGTTGGAAGGTGCATCCACAGTCACAGCTGTGAAGAAGAAATGTAGATTACTGTGAAGGAATGGTCCTTTGTCTTGGAGATTCATTAGAAAACATTTCCATAGCCGGTTTCAGGAAGTGCAAACCGCACGCTATTTCCCATTAGTGATATTACATGACCAAAAATGTTGCAACCACACATCGACCTAACCACAACATCATAAGGTAAGTCTAGGTGTGTAGATGTAGAGATAAGAAGATAATTATTTAATTACTTGGTGATGTACTGGTAGAGCATGTGGCGGATGCAACATTGTAGGCAGATGTTATAAACTGCTGTACCCTGTGACACAACCTAATGCAAAGCAAGCTTCTATCCTTCGAGTTGAAGCAAGTTTGAATGGTTGGATGAGTGAAGGTAGTGTCCAGGGTTTTTAAGTTTTAGTATTTTGGGTCTCTTCCACTAATATGTTTGTGGGTGAGACAAAGGGCTCTAAAGGCATCCCCTGGTGCTGGCAGGGAACATGCTGAGAGCATAAATAAGGTAATGTGTCATTGTTGTGGGTATGAAAGTGAACAGTGTGGTTACTGTCAGATGCCGGTGTTCTTCTGCAGGGGCTATAGGAGAGAACCTTGAGGAAATCCACATGAGAATTGTTAGAGGCCAAACAGATAAGGTCCCTACCTTGAAATGAAAGCGAAAATGGAGAGTTTTGATTCCTGATGATTTAAAAAACCAACAAAGCAAGATCAATGCTTAATTTTAGCCAGTGGGCACCACTGGCACTAAATTTCTCCTCACCTCCTGTTGGCAGCCGTCCAGAAAGCATAAAGTCAGTTGAAAGATCTCTGTTTCTTCATGCAGCTCTTTGGACACATTGCAGCTGCAGTTAGTGGCAGCCACCGCAAATGTCAAGAGGGGGTGGGGCGGCGACGGGGTGGGGGAAACAACCTTTATAAAAAAAACACTTACCTTTCTCAGTGCTATGCTATTCTTATGGTGTCCCATCATTCACTGGGACACCAGCACAGGCTCCCCGGCAATCTGGGTGCTGCTTTCATGCTAAATCCAGCATGAAAGCTGCATAAGGATTGGTCTGAGCGACTTGGACTGCCGCTCAGATACAACCCTGGGGTCTGTGCAGTTTCTGCAGCCTGGCTGCTCAACATAGCCGGCCTGGAGAAACGTAAGTGTGCATGTGTGTTTGACCAGCCTAAGACAGCCGGCCAAGCACACATGTGCCTGCCATACACACATGAGCACTTAGGTACACTCTCTCCTCCTCCCCCATTCCACCGCCCATGACCCAGCCCTGACAGTCCCTGCATTGCTGGCTGAGCCAGCAGATGAAAAAAAAAATTACAATAAACTATTGTGTTATTTTTCATCTCATGGCTCTTGGCCAGGGGGGACGAAGCTCCGCCGCCATTGTGGAGGAGCCACCCCTAGCTGCACTGTGCTCTGCTGCCTGCACTGTGGCACACGCAACCACTCTGTCTTTCAATGAAAGTGCTGCCCCCAGGCTATCTTCAATTTCACATGGGACACCACATTCTGATAATAGGGTAAACATCACGTTCTGTGCCTGGTGCACTTTTTGAAAGATGTGCCATGGTACAAACTGGCACAGGATATGGTGTCTATAAAAAAGGACCAAGGCCTGTATTGCCTAAAAGGTGCACTGTCCCTGTTTGTTACACGGTGCACCTTTAAAGAGGTACACCATGCTCAGACAGGGACAGTGCACCCTGTTACAAGCAATGCATGTCCCTTAGGGTAGCTGCAAACTTGTGCTGCCCTAAGGATAGCACAATAGTGAAATACAGATTGGCTCCTTGAATCAGTCACTCCATCTTTCTTTGTGCAGGCAACATCTGCCGTCACTTAAAAAAGGGGACAAAGATCCCCTGCAGGCAGGTGCAGTGAGTGATGCTACATGCCTGCGGAGGTTCTCTGGGTGGAGGTGGTCATTGGAACCCCTTTTTCCCCCTTACATGAGTCACACTGAGGAGGCGTAGTGACTGTGCAGTAATTTTTTGTGGCACACAGTCAGTGAGCCTGCTCATGGCCTCTGCACCTTTGTGCGCATCCGTAATAGGGCATTGACACAGAACCAAAGTGTTTCATCATTAGCGGATGGCTGTGCCCCTCTGCTAATGAGGAACACCCTCTGAAGATGGTGCCAGTGCTCTATGAGCACAGGCATTATGGCCCATATTTATACTCGGTTTGCTCTGAATTAGCGTAATTTTTTTACGCTAATTCAGTATATTTATCCCCGTGCTAAAATCCAACATGGGGGTGGGGGCCTTAAATAATGGTGCTAAACTTGCTTAGCGCCATTATTTAACGCCTGTGTCTGGGCAGGAATAAGGAGACCATGGAAATTGCCCAAAGGTGCCCTTCCCTGTCCCCAGGGACACTCCCACCCACCCCTACCCACACCAGGAGGTCACCTAAGGATGGGGGACTGATCCAAGATAAGTCCAGGTGAGTATTTTTTTGTTTGTTTGCCCAACCCTGTTCGGGGGCCCTGACTTGGGGCCCCCAGCGCAGCGCTGGCCCCAGTGGCCATGCCCAGGGGACATTTGTCCCCTGGGCATGGCCATTGGGGTGGTGGACATAACTCCTGTCTTTACTAAGACAGGAGCCATGTGCATGGGGCTTGTGCGCCAGAAAATGGCACTACACTGCCTAGAGGCAATTTTTTTGACTCTAAAAAGTGTAGCGCCATAATTTGGCGCACAATCCCCAGTTCTCCCTACGCCTCCCCGGCCCTGTTAGTGTCCGTTACAAGGATGCTAACAGGGCCTTAGCGCCAGCTAGCGCCATTCCATAAATATGGCACCCAGCCGGCATCTAGGAATGGCACTAGCTGGCGCTATACTTTTTGACGCAAACCCGCGTTAGCGCAGGTTTGCACCAAAAAGTATAAATATGGGCCTATATGTCTTATAGAAGAGGCACACTTTGTCTGAGGATACCTGTACCCCTAAACACACCCTGGTTTAATGAAATCCCTATGCCCCTTGAATGCAGCCAGGTAGTGTCGCTCCTCTATCGAACACAAACCTCTGCCTTAACACATTAGTAGAAAGAGATAAATCCTTGGCAAATGATAACATCTCACTCTAATTGCCTTGCTGTATCGTCTACTGCCTGTCACTCACTCTGCAGGTTCCAAGAGAAGGAGGGTAGACGCAGGCTCTGTTAGAACAAAGCTTAGTGCACTGAGGACATTTTTGATTCAGTTTCTTCCATTCCAATCAACAAACACTTCCTCCCCAGTTGCCTGACTCCAGGCCTCTTCAAGCTTCTTCAGCCTTCTTCAGTGTGGGGATGTCAACTGTAAGCCCGCGTAATGCAATCTAAGCCGTCCATGTCACATGTATGTATATTTGTGCATGCAAGTGACTTTCTATTGTGTAAACAAGTAAAACACTGATATCACAAATGCACCGCAGGCGCAGTCTTCACCAGCATTGGCTACTCACACAGGCCTCTGGGGCAAGGGGTTATTCAGCAATGGAGTTGGAGTGTGAACATTATTAATAAAATTGTGTCATTCAAATATAGTGTGAAATAACATATATTAAAAGGTTGTTTGAAAATCATGTATTAATAAATAAAAATGTGTAACTGATATGGTGGACGCCATAAACAACATGCATATTATTATGAAAATAACTGTCTAATGAAAATTTATTTTGTTTATTCATAATTAAATGTTCTGAAAAATTAATATTAATATGTACTAAAAGGATTAATAGTTTAAATATTATGAAATGTTATAGTCTTCAAGTTTTAGCAGTGGTTTTAAAAGGCCTCACGCTTTAGTAATTTTCCAGAGGGAAAATTATAAAAATGTTGACGCTGCAAAAGATGTTTCTCTAAGCATCCTGTGTGGCTCGTACACTGTGGAAAAGTTATGTTTTTATGTTGTAACATTTGTCTGTCTTCCTGGTATAAGATAATGTTTACCGAAGAACAGAAACTGGTTACTGCAGTGAGAGAAGATGGACCAATTGTAAATGCAGAAAATGAAGAAAAAATACTTCTGAAACGTGGAGAAAAGTTAATTGGCTATGACCTAAACCATCCCATAGACTGATCAGTAGAAGCTTAACTAGTTGTTATCTAGTACTTTAACATAACAAAATCAGTTGATGTAAGGGCAGTTTCGTGCAGTTTTTAGCTGTCTGCAGTTATTGTTTTACTCTGCTAGTGAAATGATGTGTTCCTGTTTCTTAGCTCTTTGCCTATGATTCTGTCAGTTCATATGCACTAAGGCCAAACATTACTGAACTGTTCCTTATTATGTCATTGCCCAATGAAGAAGACTGGAAGATACTCAACTGATGAAGACATGGCTGCTTGCTGATCCATTTATGCGAGGTATAACCAAATGTGCATTTGTCTTTCTTGCAGATTTTCATATTTTCTCTTTTTAGAACCCAACCACTATTTTTGGTTAGCGCTACCACCATAGTCAGATGTTTTCCAAATACATTTTTATCTTCTTTTCTTTATTCATGAAGCCTATACATGCTTCTTGATTTGGAGTAATAGTTAAGGATGCCACAATCTACATTTGACTGTTTCATGTAAATTGATTGTAAACAATTAATCTGTGATAACTAAGTGTATTCTGTTTCTATCATTCATCTGTTACTGTTAATAATAAATATTCTGTCTAGATTAAGATTCTTTTGAAAATGTGGTTAGCCTGTATTGTTTCTGTACTTTTATAATTTGGTCTTGCGTTTGACTTACATGATATTAGTATTGTTAATCTAAAGGGCAATAGATGTTTGAACTTTATTCAACTGGTGTGGTGATTCATGGCCAGATAGGTCATGGTGCTTATAAATTACTGTCTCCTATATTGAAAGTGTTGTTTATTGATTTAATCTTTTTGATGGTGACTGTTAGGATGGTATCTCACTCCTATATGAGTCCAAAAACTCTTGTCAACCTCTAAGGGTAATTTATGGTTACCCTATACATGTCACTTTATAAATAAATTATCAAAACAAAATAAGGCTGGACATGCCAACAATAGTCACCAGAGGCTGGGGCCACACTGTGCCGTTCCTGACAAACATAATGAAGTCAGCAAGGGAGAAGGCCTTGTAACTTCCTTCTTTTGCCTTGAGTTTTTCCTATGTTGGACTCTCAGCATAAGCTCTATATGCAGTGTTTAATATGTTAAATAAAGTAGAAATAACAGTTCCAGATTTCCCTCAGAATGCCCGGGTAACCAAATACAATAGCTCGTTTGTATTGATTCCACCTCATGCTATTTTCTTCCACATGTACACATCATGTCTCTTGATCTCAGTCCTGCAGGTGCTTTTTAATCCCTGCTTTCTTAATTCATCACTGTTTTCCTTTCTCTTCCTCCTTTCTTCCCTTTCTGACTATTTTGTATATCTTTCAGTTCAGTCAGATGATGAAAAGTGCGTTCCGTTCCCAACAATGAACATTCTTGCACACCACCTGCAGCCAAGGGACTCAATTATGCTCTGCCTATTTCACAACGTGATACCCCACCCCACCCACCAGTGACCTCAGTTTCCGGGCTGCTTCTAAGTCTATGGAAAAGGCACTTTTATAAACATTTATAAACATACATACTTGGTAGTATACTCACATCATCCAGATTGATACGGGTGTGTTAAATGGTTCTACCTGGCACTCACTTGAATTAGGAACACCAATGTTCATTAATAGTTAAGTTGCAACCATATAAATCCTTATCTTCACATAATCCAGAATTCTCATATTTGTGGAGACCTTAATGTTTAAATAAAGTATGAACACTCTTTATAGACGAAATACTCTGTGATCAGTATGTGTTGTTTTTTAAGAGGCTCATTCAGTGTATGTTGTCTATTTCTCCTTCTATGATAAAGGAAAAACTTTGCATGAAGTATACATTGGTTGCGGTGTATGACATTACCATACATCCATTACAAGGCAATGCCTTTACCACGCATTATCTTTACCACACAAACCTTTCCCATGCATATACGTTTACCACATATCTTTACAATGCAAGGTAAGTATATATTAGGTAAGTGAAACCCTTACACACACACACACACACACACACGTAAATCTTTATTTATATATGTATTATATGTATATACATGTAACTATATTATTTTTTTAATTGGGTGGAAACTCCCCCATCTCCCCCATTTATTAAAAATTCATATAAAAATAAATATCTTATTTTTGGGGGGAACCTCCCTTTTTTGTAACCTTACTGCCCAATTCACTTACCCACCCCTAAATCCTCTGAGGGAACCCCATCCCCTGGCCAAAATCTTCAGGGCGGGGGCATGCAGCTCCACTCCCAAGTCTTAGTATACTCTTGGGACTCCGCCCCAAGGGCCACACGCACTTAAATAGGGGAGGGGCAATGCAGCCCCCTCCCAGAGCCTTATTGGGCACTGGGGCCCTAATCCCTAAATTGCTGTATCTAATTTAAAAGGGGAGGGGGCCATGCAGCTCTCCTTCTCGAGTCTTCCCAGGCCCTGTGGACCCATCACCTGTGGCCAGAGGTGGGTGCCCCATTGCCCACCCAGAGAACCCACATATCAGATATGGGGGGCTTCAGGGGGAGCCCCAGGGCCCCCACAGCCCCAGCTGACTCTCTGCATGCTTTGGGAGCTGATATTCCTGTGGAAGCAACTGCTTATGCTTGCTCCCTTTGGATGAGAGCAATATGTTCTTTGTTTCCCTGCCCATCTGCAGGAGCATCTTTAAATCCCCCTGCCACATGGGAGCAGACTCTGAGCCTGATTTAGATCAGTGACGGAAATCCTGTCCGCCAACATCTAAATTCCATTATTTCCTATGGTATTTAGATTTTGGCAGATGGAATATCCGTTACAACGTTATCCGTTGTGAAGGAATAACCCATCCGCCAATATCTAAATCAAACCCTTAGTGTTTGCTCCCATTTGGCTGGAGATTTGAAAATACTTCCACCAGGCGGTGGCAAGCACATATTTCCCAGGTGGGGCTAGTGCAGGCAGGGGAACTACTGTAAATGAGCTGGCATGGAGTATGGAGTCCCAGTGCCTTTCAAGGCTGGGAGATAGGTTCCCCAGGGGCCTTTTTAAGGTTTGGGGAGGAGCCAAGCAGCCCAACCCCTTTATTTCTGAAAATGGGTCAAGGACAGGGGCCACTTGCCCCGGGGTATGGGGTCCCTGGGTTCCAAAAAGGGTTCAGGGAGAGGGGCCCTACTCACATCTCTCCATGAGACATTCTTGAGAACTTTCCGTACTAGGGTTTCAAAGAAATACAGAACTTTGTTTGACACTGGTCCTTCGATTGTGGATTTGAGTTTGAATCTTTGCTCTATATTCTCAGAGAAAGTAAAAGGAAATGTGATAATTTAGATGCAAATTCCTCATGAATCTAAATACTCTGCATAAGCCTATTTCAGACTGGTTCAACTGATGTATCCTTTTGTAATGTTTGTTTCTCAAATTTAGCTAGATAATTGCAATGTTTCTCAAATTTAGTTAGAGAATATTTGCAAATGTTTATCACAAGTTTCTCATTCTGTTTTCCTGATATCTTATTCTGTGATCATCTGGAGAGCCTTTTATATTTAAATTTTCTGTCTAAAAAGAGTGTGTGATGTGCTTCTCCCCAAATATTAATCCAGTTTACTAAGATTAGAACTTCATGATGCATTGCTGATGTTAGACGCAGGGTGTGTCTGAGCAACATCTAATGGTAATTCATCATCATTTGTTGATCTGTCTGATATGTCACTAATGTGACCAGCTTCTTGTGGAGTTTTTAGGCTCACAGGTTGTTGGACCTGACCTTTTTTGTGGGGTTATCCCCAAACATTTCGGCTTCTTCTTCCTATTTTTTCCATCGTGTTTTTGTTGGATTCCGGACTCTGGGTGCTTAGCCACTGCTGACCAATGCTAAAGTGCAAGTGCTCTCTGTCTAAATGGTATTGGTGATTGGGTTATCAATGATTGGCATATTTGATTTACTAGTAAGCCCCTTATAGTGTACCATGTGTGCCCATGGCCTGTAAATCAAATGCTACTAGTGGGCCTGCAACACTGATTGTGCCACCTACATGTGTAGCCCTGTAAGGATGTCTCAGACCTGCTGCTGCAGTGTCTCTGAGGGCAGTTGTAAACTGCCATTTCGACGTGGCAGGTGCACCCACTTGCCACTCCCAAACCTTCCCTTTTACTATGTAAGTCACCCCTCGGGTAGGTCCAAGACAGCCCTATGGGTGGGGGCAGTGTATTTAAAAGGCAGGACATGTACTGGTGTGTTTTACATGTCCTGATAGTGAAATACTGCTAAATTTATTTTTCACTTTTGCAAGGCCTATCACTCCCATAGGGTAACATGGGGATTGCCTAGAAATGTATTTTAAGTGCAGTTTCCCATTGGGAGCAGATGAAGCTATGGATGTTGGGGTCTCTGAACTGACAATTTAAAAATACATATTTTGGTGAAGTTGGTTTGTAAATTGTAAGTTTGAAAATGCCACTTTTAGAAAGTGGGCATTTTCTTGCTTAACCTTTCTGTGCCCCTGCCTATCTGCGGAATACACGTCTGAGTCAGGATGACAGTTGGGCTGTTTGTGTAATCACTGAAGGCAGTAATACAAAGGGAGCTAAGGTGTATCATCCATATCCTGATAGCCCATTACCAGGTGATAGGTATTCCTGAGCTAGAGTGGTGGGAGGGGCTGACACTTGTATTTGAGTAGGGCTAGGCCTGTCCTCACACAAAGCAGTCTCCAACCCCCTGCCGTGTGTCTGGGGCCAGGGCAATTAAAGGCTGGGTCTTGTGCACTACAAAGACTTCTCTTTGAAGTTTGCCTTCAAGGACAGAAATGGGTATAAGTAGTGGACCTCTGACACTACAGAGTTAGAACACTTCTGAACTGAAGACATTCTGACAGGAAGGGGGGACTGCCTTTTGCGTTGTTGATTTCAAGGAACTTCATTTGCATTTAATCTTTTAAAAGTGATATATTTGCTTGTGTATGTTGGATTTTTGTTGTTTTAATCTTATTTTACTCAGATAAATATTAGCTATTTTTCTAAACTGGTGTGGAATCCTTCTGTAGTGCTTTCATTGTGTGTAGGTGTGTGCAAATACTTTACACATTGCCTCTGATATAAGCCTGACTGCTGGTGCCAAGCTACCGAGGGGTTGAGCAGGGGTTATCTTTGCTGTGTGTCTACCTTACATTGACTAGAGTGAGGGCCTCCTACTTGGACAGGGTGCAAACGACTACCAACTAGAGACCCCATTCTTAACACTTTCCTTTGCGGCAGGTCTGGTTATCATCATTAGCGCTCATCTCTGTTACACTAGGGTTACATTCATCATGTGGCATATTTTATAATACTCCATCCATGTAGATAGTATATCTAATTTACATTCTAATATATCTCTATTCTATCATTAATCTCAAGAAGAAAAGTCTGCCATTCATCCCTTTGCATTTGTTGTTGTATCACTCCTTTTAACTTACAATGTCTGCTTTAAGAGAATCAATTATTTTAAACCAGTATTCTATGTATATGAGAATGAGTACTAATAAGCAAATATTTAAAACTGCATTCCATTTTTTCTAGTAAACCTCTTTGCTCTCCACTAGAAGTATTTTTTAGATCAATTCTATGATACCTTGGTATTCTTGAGGACCTATGATATTTCATCAGTGTTGACATGTGTACTCTGCAGTTTCATATTTTCCTAGGAAGGTATTCCGGAAGTTTCAGTTTCTGTTCAGTTATACTTGTGGGCTTGCATTGTTCATCAGTTATTGCTTGTTTAATTAATGATAAAATCATGTTTTCATCTTTTAGAGTAAACCCTAAGTTAAGCTCTCTTCTGTCCGTCATATTCCCGATTTCATTGAATAACATGTTAGTTGGATGCAAGGAATTGGAGATAGAGCCCATGCCTGTGCAGATACCCAATTCATTGAAAGAAAAGAAAATCATTCCTTATCAATATTCAATGAATTGTGATGCTTTCAAATAGTGCCTAGGTTCAAATGTATTGTGTCCTGGCAGAGGGATATCTATATAAACTGTCTAAGTTGGTCTTGTTGCATTCCATATTGTACTATGCACTCCCTTTCATCAGCCAATATTCGTTAGTTGTTAAATCGCAACTATGTAAATTCTTATTTATATATAGTTCATTTTGATAATGCAAAAGTACACAATTAACATCGATAATCTTCATGTTTTGGCTGGGAAAATCAGGAGTCTAAAAATCTGAAAATGCATGGTAAAAAGAGACAATTGGAATAAGAAATGCTAGTTCAGTTAGCAGTATATACTCAAACTTTTCATAAAAACGACAAAATACCACATTCAGAGTATGACAATCTGTAAATGTGAACTTGAATAAAACTACTCTATGGTATCTGTAGCAAGCATTAAAAGTACTGTGTAGTAAACCAGCTGATAGAGAAGGTATACACACTGAAGGCACACTCATGTGTAGAAGGCTGAGGAGCAGTAACAGAGAAGAATAGGATTGACTGCCAAGTTACCTAGTTAAAGGAGACAGAGTGAGGAATGCCTAGAAGGTATCTCAGCAGAAGAGAAAATGATAAAATGTGATTTGGTGGTCGGTGACTTAGTACAAGGGGGTAGGCTAGAAGTTGTCTCAGTAGAAGGAGACTGAGTCAAGGCTGGATCAATGGAAGGCGACTCAGGAGACAGGGACAGAGTAGAAGAGACATTAGAAAGTGACTAATTAGAATATAACTCATTAAGATGGGCAGAGTAAAAAGTGATTTGCTGGAAAGTGGCTTAGTAAGAGTGAAGGAGTAGGTGGCTCAGTAGAAGGGGGCACAATAGGAGTGACTCAGCAAGTTCTTCAGTAAAATGTAAGTCAGTAGAATGTGATTCAATGGAAGGAGAAGAGTTAAAGATGTCTCACTAGAATGTGGCTCAGAAGAAGGGGACCCTGTTGAAGCAGGCACAGCGAAAAGTCAGTCAGTTGAAGGTGACTCAATGGAAAGAGAAAAAGGTGACTCAGTAGACGATGACTCACTAAAAGGTAGCCAACACAGTAGTGTCTGACATAGTTGAAAGAGACTAAGTAAAAGGTGTCTCAGTAGAAGGCGACTCAGCATAAGGGACAGAGAAAAGTGTGACTCAGTCGAAGGCAAGCATAAAGGACAGAGAAAAGATGACTTGGTAGAAAGTCACTTATTAGAAGGGGGACAGTGTAAGGTGCCTCGATGGGAGGTGACAGAGTAGATGTCTCAATAGAATGCGACTCAGTACAGTAAATGGTGAATCAGTGGAATGTAACTCAGTAAAATGGGATGCAGTGCAAGGTTACTAAGTAAAAGTTGAATCTATAAAAGGTGTCTCTGTAGAAGGGGATTTAGAGGAAGGTAACTCAGCATAAGGTGATCAAGTAAAGGGTGACTCATTGGAAGGTAACTCAGTAGAAGTTGATGAAGTAAAAAGTGTCAGCAGAAGGAGGCTGAATGGAAAGGAAAGAGGAATAGGTGTCTCAGTAGAAAGTATCTTTGGTGAAGGGGACTACATTGAACGAAACAGTGTAAAAGGTGATGAACAGAAGACAACTCAACAAAAGGAGACACATGAGAAGGGACAGAAAAAAAGTCACGCAGCCACAGGTGACTCAGTGGAAGGTGGCTGGGTGAAAGTGACTCTGTAGAAAATGACTTAGAAGAGGACAAAACAAGAATTGACTCAGTGACATGAGCCCAGAGGAAGAAGCCAAGGCATAACAAGCAATACAATATCTAAAGGGAATTATGGCTGCATGGAGCAATATCAGAGGCTAAAATAGTAGCAAGTAGGCAATATCCAAAATGAAAAGTAAGGGAAGGAATGTGTTGTAAAACAAACATTACTCATTAATGCCTCCTTTATATATGGTTCAAATAGAAAATGACATCAAAGGAAAAGATTCAACTTCATCTTTGATTGAGAAGCCCACACTTTAGTCCCTGGAGAAACCACCCTCTTGAAATGGCATTTCATAAGGCTTAACTAAACTCCTGTCTTTCACACTGTTTGTCGATGAGGCGCACAGTCACATTTGACAACTTTTGTCCAATGCTAAATTTGACACAATTGCTGTTCTTCTTGTTCAAGGTCCTTACAAATCATAACGCACCCCTGGGAATGATCATGATGGCATAAATGTAGTGCAACCTAAGCTGACTGGATGCCCAGCCATGTGCTGAGTCAAGAGTTCTGCGACACACTATCTCATTGGATAGTAAGCACACTGTCTTCTAACAACAGGCTCATCACCGCAAGTAATTTTCCAGCATAGATGTAACAGTATGTCCCTCTCCTAAAGCACAGGTTTATAAGAATGCCACTGTAAGAAGTGGCAAACCAACGAAAGAGGATGAATAGAAGCAGCGCCTTTTAAAGAATGCTGACTGGACATATAGGCCCTCATTATGAACTTGGCGGCAATCATCGCCAACCGCCGTGCTGATGGTGAACAAAAGACCGCCAGTGGCGGTGATCTGCATACCTCCAAAAATCTTGCAACCTCCAGCCACCGCCAAGGCCAACAACGGCACATAGCCAGTACACCCCACCCCGCCACCGCCATGCACACAAATCCCCGCCCACCAAATAATGATGCACAAATCAGCTTGGCGGACAGTGAATGTCGAATGACCATTGGCGGTACGGACCGCCATGTCCAGCAATGGGACCCGCCAACAACAAATGCACACATTGGCAGGTTTGAAAACCACACACCTCCACAACACTTTAAAACACACACATACACATCCCAGAATCCTTTGCAATGCCTACAGCACGACAGATATTGACAACACAACATGCATACAGTGAAATAACCATCACACAAGTCACACATACAACCATATCAACAAAACACATACATAGCACAACCACCATCACAAGCCACACACCCAACCACACAACAGCACCTTCACCAATACACCTACAACACACCACCCACAACACACACCATGGCACCCCTTAAGCACCCCTGCTTCACAGACAGGGAGCTAAGGACCATGATGGACGAAATACTCAGGGTCGAGCCACACCTATTCGGGGCAGAGGTGCAGCAGACACCCATGGCCAGGCAGATGGAGCTATGGCAGATGATTGTCAACAAAGTCAATGCAGTGGGAAACCATCGACGGACAAGGGAGGACATCAGGAAGAGATGGAACGACCTGTGCAGGAAGGTTTGTTCCATGGCATCCCGGCACAACATTGCCATACAGAAGACTTGTGGTGGTCCCCCACCACCTCCCTCCAAATACACCGACTGGGAGGAGAAGGTCCTGGCTATCCTGCACCCAGAGGGCCTCACTGGAGGACTGGATTCAGTAAGTCAATTAAAATACCTTAACAGTCACCTCACCTATAATGCATGTATCACCCCATCCCTCTCACTACCACCAGGACCCCATCCCCTACCAAGTCCACAACACCCACACACTCACATCCAAGTCACCTGCATGTCCACAATCCCTAAAACAAATCACCATCCAGCCCCCTGTGCACAGTCACCAACCCCTGCATGGAATCCCAGTGGCACTACAGCACCCACAATGCACCACCACCCCCCTCAATAAATGCATCTAAATGTACATGAAGGGACCTTACATGCCACCACATAGGAATTTAACTATCAATGAGTGCTGACCAGTGCTGCAATTGACAAAAAAGTACAGGACACTCATCTCTATTCTCTCACACACAGACACCACCACCCATGCCACCTGGATGGAGATGTTAAGGAGTGCCAGTCCTCGACCTGAAGACGGAGGCCCCACTCAGAAGAGTGCAGAGGGATGTCTGGACACAGAGGAAATCCCTGGCCCATTCCACACCCCTGGACAGTCACCCTCCAGAAGCCCTACCCAGGACACCACTGACACCCCTACCACTCAGACACCACCATCAGCTCTAGCCAAAACGACCCCACACCAGTGTCACTAGGCCACGGACTGGCTGCACACATGTATAGAGGCCAGAGTCTCCACCCACCACTAGGCAGGATGATGAAGGGCCATCTGCAAGTTGGACTGCCAGACCTGTGCAGGGGACACAGGCACAGGGGGCTAGGGCCAGTGGGAGGACATCAGTGGCCCAGGTGGTTGGCCAAAGGATAGATGCAGCAGCCCAGGAGGTGATATCAGCGGTCCTGGGAGCATACCACCATTCCCAGGACCGGATGGGCCAGATCCTGGCTACCTTGGAGCAGAATCAGAGGCTGCAGATAGCACACCACCAGGAGTCCATGGATCAATGGAAACAGCTCAGTACCACCATTGCCTCCATTGCAGGGGTGCTGCAGCACCAGTACCACAGCCAGCCTGAGTCCTCCACCCACCTACAGACCCCTACCACTAGCCGGGATACTGCCCTGCAATCTACATCTGCAGCATCCACTGGACTGGTGGCACTGCCAGAGGACTCACAGGACACCAGCACCCCTACCCATGCATCCCAGCTGCAACTTTGCAAACGTGCCCTCAGACCAACATATCCCACTGAAACACCAGCCAAATCAGCCCAGCGCCAAGAAGTTACTCTACCCTGAACTGTCTCCCTTGTGTGCCACTGAGTTACCTCATTGACATGCCACTGCCATCTCATCATCTTCCAATGGCCCCATGGACGATACCCCTGTGCAACCAACAGCTGATCATATGTACCTGAGTATGTTGTTCACCATGTGGCCACTCCCTTTCACTGTCCCAACATACTGTGGCCCTCATTCTGACCCTGGCGGTCTTTGACCGCCAGGGCGGAGGACCGCGGGAGCACCGCCGACAAGCCGGCGGTGCTCCAATGGGGATTCCGACCGCGGCGGTAAAGCCGCGGTCGGACCGGCACCACTGGCGGGGTCCCGCCAGTGTACCGCGGCCCCATTGAATCCTCCGCGGCGGCGCAGCTTGCTGCACCGCCGCGGGGATTCCGACCCCCCCTACCGCCATCCAGATCCCGGCGGTCGGACCGCCGAGATCCGGATGGCGGTAGGGGGGGTCGCGGGGCCCCTGGGGGCCCCTGCAGTGCCCATGCCACTGGCATGGGCATTGCAGGGGCCCCCGTAAGAGGGCCCCTACATGTATTTCACTGTCTGCTGCGCAGACAGTGAAATACGCGACGGGTGCAACTGCACCCGTCGCACAGCTTCCACTCCGCCGGCTCGATTCCGAGCCGGCTTCATCGTGGAAGCCTCTTTCCCGCTGGGCTGGCTGGCGGTCTGAAGGAGACCGCCCGCCAGCCCAGCGGGAAAGTCAGAATTACCGCCGCGGTCTTTCGACCGCGGAACGGTAACCTGACGGCGGGACTTTGGCGGGCGGCCTCCGCCGCCCGCCAAGGTCAGAATGAGGGCCTGTATGTTTTGACTTTGAATAAATACACCTGTGCACTCAAAATATCTTTCCTTAATCAATATGAGAGATCAATTGTTAATGTGAATGTATTAGCCAGTTACCATCATAATGCCACTTGTATTACAGGAGGGGATCCAACACACTGTAGTGTCTGAAGTATGTCACACTGTACATTCCATTGCGTGCACTGGCATCTGCCACTTCAGTCATGATTTTGCATTTTCACTGGTAAAGGACACCACAGTACTTATTACTTGAGTAAGACTGAAACAATGCAGTGAAGACATCAGCATCATAGAGCAGTAGCTGAGAGTCACTGGAAGTATAGGCGGATTAGCAGGGTCCTGGAGTTGATATCTTCCCCCTCTTCTTCTCCACCATCACTCTCATCCCTCCTATGAGGTTGCAGGGCTGGTTGGACAGCACCCTCCTCTTCCAGAAGTGGGATAGATTTTTTCACAGCCACGTTGTGCAGCATGCAGCAGGCCACCACTATCTTACACACCTTGTCAGGGACATAGCACAGGGATCCTCCAGAGAGATGGAGGCAACAAAATCTTGCGTTCAGGAGTCCTATGGTGCGCTCTATCACCCTCCTAGTATGACCACTGGCCTTATTATAATTCCTCTCTGCATCTGTCCTAGGATTCCTCACAGGTGTCAGGAGCCATTGCATGTTGGGGTACCCAGAATGCCCTGTAAAAGTGGGCGAAAGAGGATTTATACACACACATTTTTCTTGCATACAGCCTGGCTGTCAACTATGTAACTGATCCAGTGTCATACACACTCACCTACGAGCCAAGCTCTGCCCCCCTGTAGTTGTCCCATCATGAGTGGCACACTGCTGTTTCTCAGGACAAATGAATGATGGACTGATCCTGGGAACCTTGCATTGCCATTTGAAATGTAATGATCAGCAGTAGACATCAATTGTACACTCATGGAGTAATAGTCCCTACGATTTGGATACACCTGTTCATTCACTCTTGGGGGTATGAGGGCTATGTGGGTTCCATCAATGGCACCTATCAAATGGGGTATATTAGCAAAGGCAGACTCCTGATTCGATGGCGGTGAGATCAGCCCTTTGGGGAAACTGGACATAACTTTGCAAGTGCTGAATGAATGCATCCAGGAAATTGGACAGGATGTGGCTAAACATTGGCTGAGATACCCCTGCAGCCATGCCCACTGTTACTTGAAATGAGCCTGTGGTCAAAAAATGTAACACAGGTAGCACCTGCACAGCTGTAGGTATGGCATGCTGATTCCGATTGGCCGGCTTCAGAACAGGATCCATTACTTTACAGAGGTCAAGGATTGTAGCTTGATTAAGTCTGTAAGTTATGATGATGTGACGTTCCTCCATGGTGGCCAGATCTACTAGGGGTCTGTATACAGATGGGGCTCTCCCTCGCCACATGGGTCTGTACCTATGGGTGATGAATGAACACATTTTGAGCTTGGACATACACTTGCAGCACATGGTGTCACTATACATTTCTACAATGCGACACAGAATGAGGTAGTCCGTCAGGCTAATGTGTGGTGAGGTTTCATAGTCATAATGGCATCACAGTGTAGACACACTTCCAACTATGAGTACATGTGGGGGACCAGTACTCATGTCAGTAATCGACGAAGGGGAGAGAGAGAATGAGGCCATGGAGGAGGCCCCTGGCCAGGCTATGGAGATGTGGTGGAAGCAAAATGGCAGCCTCCTGCCATCCAGGTATTGTAGTGTGGAAGTGACTTCATTCCACTGGCGTTAGTCGTCATGGTGGTAGGCGGTGTTCACCATTGTGCACCTGATCATTGGATTACATGGTTGTCAGTGGGGAACCTGGGCCAATCATGAGTACCGCCGGCGGTGACGGTGCACACCGCCACGATGTCTACCGCCATTTTGACAGACACTTGACACTTGACTCCTGTATTACGTGAAGGGAAGAACTCAACTGCGTGTGTGCTGCTGTGTCCTGACTCTGGTCACTGAGATGGCACGTGTGACAGGGAAACGGGCCCGGCTTTCACCGTTGAGGAGCTTGAGAAGCTGGTGGACGGGATCCTACCCCTGAATGCCAAGTTGTATGGGCGACCAGAGGAGCAGATGAGTTGCTATCTGTCCTCCTTAGATATGTGTGATTGTGGCGGATGCCTGTCACTGTGTGAATGCTCACCCGTAGTGTGTCTGGCAGCTTCTGCTTGTTATTTGTTCATTTGCAAGTCTCTGTGGGCCATGTCAGTATAAAAGGGCATGGCATTTGTGTACGGGGCACCCACACTGACTTCTCTTTCTTTACTCTGTGTGTCCCATGCAGATCAGCGCCCATCAGAAGAGGGGACTGTGGCAAGCCATCCCCAAGGAAGTGCGGACCCTAGGGGTCTACAACTGGCGGAGCACCCACTGCAGGAAGCGGTGGGAGGACCTGAGGCGCTGAGCCAGGAAGACCGGAGAGGCCAGCTGGGGAAGGCCTCCCAACGAGGGAGGGGTGCCCATCGTACCCTGACCCCTCTAATGGCCCACCTTCTGAGGGGAGTACCAGGGGGAGGCAACTACCACTGGAGGTAATGACTCTGATACCTCCTTTGATGGCAGCTCCCTGGTGGTGGTGGACCCTACTGAGCCCACCCATTCTTTGTCGTCTTCCGCCACCCCTCATACCATCACCACCCTCCCAGTTGCTCCCCACCAAGTTGCCTGTGCCCGCTCAACCCGGAGAGTGGGTGTCTCTTTCTCCCCAGGCACCTCATCCCCTGCCCCAGTCAGCCCTGCTGCCCTCACGGAGGAGGCTATTGACCTCCTGAAGACCATCTCTGTAGGGCAGACAACCATTGTGAATGCCATCCATGGACTAGCATCCCAGATGCAGCAATGCAATGCATACCTGGAAGGCATTCACAGTGCCATGTCTGGCCTACAGAGATATTTTCAGGCTCTGGCCTTCTCTTTGATGGCAGCCAGTGTCCCTGGTCTTTCTATCCCCCCTCCCACCACCTCTACCCCTTCCAGCACCCCGCTCCCTTCACCCATCCCAAGTACACATACAGACAGCCATGCACATAGATCAACACAGAAGAAGCACACTGAGAAACCCAAGCACCACACTTCCCACCACAGGCATGCACACACCCAACATACGACGGCACACAGAACAACATCCACCTCCCCCACTGTGTCAGCCTCCCCCTCCTCCCTGTCTGTCACCTCACCATGCACACACACATGAACTGCACCCTCAGTCACTGCTCCTGCCCCCATTCTTGCAGTCACCACACAAGCTGACAACCAGTCATGCACCACAGATACCACACCTGCACTCACCACTACATTCACATACACTTGCAGCACACTTACCAGACCTGCAGACACCCACACAACATCCATCTACACTGGCAGTCTGTCTTCTCCCACTGTGTCCACCCCCCTCCTCCCAAAACACTCAAACGTTCACACTCATCCACACCACACACATCCACCAAACATAAGCATACAAAACAGGCACCTGCATCCACGTCCAGCACACCTACACCTCGTACAACCACTCCCTCAACCTCCACTCCCAGACCTGGCTCCAAATCCCCTCTAGCTGTACTTGCGAAGCTTTTCCTCTCCCGTGTTGCACCTGTTTGAACCCACTGGCCCACCCTGTCTTGTCCCTAAACGTTCCCATGCCCTATCCCAGTCCATTCCTTCCTCGTCTAAGTCTGCCCCAGTCCACCCTTCCAATTCTCGTGCCCCTTTCTCAGGGAGGAAGAAGCCCTGTGTTGCCCCGGGTCCCTACGCCACCCCCGGTCCAGGCCCACCGCCCCTCCTTTCAAGGGCAAGCCCAAACCTTCTCCACCTCCACCTCCTAAACCTAGACCTAAAACCCACCCTTCAAGACCTGAGCCCCCACCCTCGCCACCCCCTACCCCTGTTTTCTGAGGTGCCTGGCTGCCCCATTGATGCCCCTGCCCAGTAGAGTTTCCTTTACATTCGTAGGGGTAAAGTTTGGGCTATATTTGCCCTTCCAGGCTTTGCAATGGAGTGTCCAATGGCCTTATTTGGACATTCATGTTCTTTGTTACTATTAAATTTGAGTGCCCAGCAGTGCTGTTGGCACAATATAGGGACGTTGTGCAGCATTTCACTGTAGGGGTGTGCACAGGTGTGTGTATTGGTGCAGGTATCTGTTGGCTTGTGTCTGGTAAGTACATCTTGTTATGGTATGTATGGCTTGGGATGGTGGGAGAGTTCGGGTGTGCGTTGCGGGGTGGGTAGGGTGGGTGTGTAACTGTGCCCTTTCTTGCCATGTGTACTAGGCTGCTTACTTACCGTTGTCTTCTTCATCGTCAGTCATGGTCCTGGAGGAATATGGCAAGGAGAAGCACTGGGATTATTTGCAACTCTCGCTCCATGTCTGCGTCGGCGTGTTATGTGTGCTTCCGGTGAGTGTTTCCCTTTATATGGGTCGTTTCGCCACGCTTTGCCTGGCGGTGGTTCCTGCCCCGGAACTGATGGCAGAGTGGTGTTTCATTATTTGGTGGGTGGATAGGGCCATTCCACCGGCCTGAGGGCAGCCTCCTCCGGCATCAGGGGGACTACAAAAATGGTGGTGTGTGGATGGCCCGCTACTTGTTTCTCATGTGCTTCACTATTTGGCGGACCGGACCGGACCGCCAGCCTGTTGGCAGTAGTTACCGCCACCGCCGGCAGTGTGGTGTTTCCCTCCATGTTCATAATGACTACCATTATCTTTACAATGAATCAAGAATTGAAAATTACTCAGAAGCATCAGAGAATCAAATATTTATTGATTCTCATATCCTGGTTGTTTCTTTACCATATCAGGAAGTGGTTCAGGTGGCTCAATTAAAACTAAATGGCTTCTAGTGAAAAGAATGAAATGCAGAAGGAACAAATGATGTAATAGCAAACAAAAAGCCCGTCCTCTGAAATATAAATCCCATTATATCCTATGGGATTTATATGTTGTCTGCTGTAGGTAACTTGTATAAAGGAGAAAAATTGACCATCTTCAAAGAGGGGCCTACTATAGCATTTATTACCTCATATCCTTGTGAAATTAAAAGATCTATTATAAAATATGTAACAATCTTATACTAAGGTTCAGGAAACCCTAGCAAAAAAACTAAAAAAACTCAAAAAGGCCTGGCCTGGCCTGGAATGTGATGATTTATATTGGACACAAACGGTCAGGAATTAGCAAGGTACCAATGGTTTGAAGATGGCTTTCCGAACAGCTATGAAGTATTCTCCTTTAAGGCTGTATTAGGCCAGTGTAGGGCAACTGGGGTACCACGAGTAGATTGCCAGCCTGGGTTAAATGAGGGATGTCAGCACATTTTCACCTCCAGATCAGGATTTGAAAACGCTTGCACTGAGGTCAATGGGATTCTTTGGACCCAGTGAAGAGTGTGGTAAAACCAAACACATTCATTCAAATCTCAATCAATACAACAAACAAATTTAAACACTACACCTAATTTGACCATGGAAACAAAATTCCGATCAATGAAAAGTTTCAAAGCTTTATTACAACCCCAAAGCCAAAAGTCATGTAAATAATGCATAAAACAAGTTATTTAAATAAATGAAAACCACAGGCTGACCAAATCTGTGAAACAAATTTATTCTACTCAACATCAATACCATTAAACATTTCAGAAAAACAATACAAACAAGCAATGATATAATTTGTGTAAAAGAAGCAAATTTCAAATTATTAGATGGTGACATTAGTCAATGCTCAAATTCAAAGCTCAATATATATCAATTTTATGAGGATGGTTATCAAAACTTAACACATTCATTTTCAAGAGGATGGTTCTACGAACCAACACATCAATGTTTAGCAGGATGGTTCTCCGTATTGCTGTCACAGGTTATGAGAAGCACGTGTGGGAATGGGCTAACACATGCAGACAAAAGCAAAAGAAAAAAAGACATAAATAATTTGGAAAAAGCATCTATCTTGGGTTACATTAGACCAGTGGTTCCCAACCTGTGGTCCGGGGACCCCTGGGGGTCCGCAAAGCATCCTCAGGGGGTCCGCGACTGCTTAGAAAATTAAATAATATTAATAGATTAGGCCCCCAGCTTTCTGTACTAACTTAATGGGGCGGTCCCCGAATTCCAATAATGATTCAGTGGGGGTCCCCGGGTTCCAGTAATGATAAAGTGGGGGTCCACAGAAGTCAAAAGGTTGGGAACCACTGCATTAGACTATCTAATAAAAATCAAAAGGTACCAGGTGTCAGCATGCTAAGCTAATTAAAATAAGGCAAGGGAAAAATAACATTGCAATTATATGTCTCCCGAAAACAGCTTTCAAGTTAGATTCAGCAACAGAATACATCAGATCCCGCAGACTGCATCAGGAACATCATCAGGAAAATGCAGAACTAGAGCTGCATGTCAAGAACATGCATGGGACAAATTCAAAGGGGCAGTTAAACAATACATGAAGGACTTAACAATAGAAGCATCAAGTGGGAACTTAACAGCAGATACATCAAGAGGGATCTTAACAAGAGGAGGACAGAATGAAGACTAACCATGGACAGAATGAAGACTGACTAAAAGTTTCAAATGTCTGCCTAACTAGAAATGTCCAAAGCAATTCAATTGGTCCATTGTGTAGGACCGTAGGTCATAAAATGACAAATGCCCAATGAAAGTTTAGAACACCCATTAGGTTTGCAACATCTTAAATGTTTCTCAGGGTAGGTGCAAAGTCATCTCTCCTTCCGTGTGACAACAGCAGTATCTAGTAACTCTGATCATTAGTTGATACATTCCAATATCTTCCCATGGCTCAAAACAGTCTTCTCTTTTCTCATGAAAATGGGTGATTAAATAAGGGGGTCTGTGTTAATGTCCAGTTCTCCAGTGTTCTCGATGTTCCTGTCCCAAGGTCAAAAGCCTACACATAATACAATGGGACTCTTTACTAAACATGTGAAACAGCCTAATGGAAAATTCGGGTTAAAGGGAAAGAAATGATTTACTCTTTCATTACTGCAGAAAATATGATAATGCAGGCCTAGTTATGCTAACACAAGAAATACAGTGCATTATTATTATAAGTGAGAATAAAACACACAAATTATAAAAACTCATGAATATGTCTCAATAATAATATATCATAAAATATGTAAAGCATTTCAATATGAATTGCAATCTTTGTTAACACATCACATTAGGCATGATTGAGACGTGCATTTATTTTTCTGCACATGCAAAACTTTAAATTAATAACTCATGTAGATAAACATAAATAAAAATTATTTTCTAATAAAAATAATTCATTCTAATGATTAATTATTCTAATACATCGTTATAAATCAGGTAAGCATTTAATAAACGCAGTAGGCATAACGTCTGCCATGGTAAATACAATACCCACCTATGGTAGGCACAATGTACACCATGAGATAAAACGTGTACACGTGAAATTACAAATTAGTGTATCTCAGTTAGGCTTTTAAATGCAATCATAAATCATCTAATGCTGACTTCTGTGCCACTGAAGCATTAGCAAAAACTCCACTCTAATGGACCTCTGGGTCACGTCAGACAATGGCAGTAGTTAAACCTCAAAAACACTTTAAGAAGCGATGTGCCAACTTTTTAATTGTTTTGACTCTTGTCACTACTTCATTCGCCATTGTCCCATCCCTCTTATTTGGTATTTTCCCTCTTTACAGTTCCTCTGTATTCTGATATATTTTCCTGTTACTCCTACCTTGCTCTCTTGATTCTGTATTGGCTTTTGCATATTTCTGTGTTTCCCCTTTATGGTTCCTCTGCCTCTTTGTCTTATATGTTGCCCTTGCTCTCCAAACTCTGTTTTTGCTTCTTCATTTTGCTGGGTTTCACCTCTCTCCTTGCCTGTTCCGATGAGCCATCATTCTCTTCCTGAGTTTTGACTTGCTGGCTTTGTTTCCATTTGGCCTAGGTGCACTGGGCCTACCTACCGAATCTGGTGAGGATATACACACTTACTGTAAGTTTATTATGAATATTATTTGGTGTTCATTAACACTAAAATGCTGCATGCACCTTCCCTGATTAGTGGGTCATTCTATCACAGTAGAGTCTCAGTGCATAACTACTACAGCCAGAGGCATAACACCAGAGAAAGTCATGCAAAGGAAGACTTGGGCTTTCTGTGTGTGTGTCTCATTCTCTCTTAAGTCAATCCCTCTTCCTTTGACTGTATGTGATACAGATGTAGACACTCTTTAGGTAGTGAGTTGGATTGTTAGAACTTGTAGGGTGGCACTCACAAAACCTGACACAGAACGAGCAGGCAAGAACTTATTCTTGAACAGTAGAATAAACAAGGAGCCACCAAAAGGACTGTACAACTAAATCCAAAATAGTCTTAACTGCTATATGGCCAGAAGTAACAGACTCATGATACATTTTCATCATGGCTAGTTTCGTTTTTGTTTGAAATAAAAATGCCCTGTTGACTGAACTACTAAACTAAAGATCCCTTAAGAAAAAAGATCTGCTAATTTGCTCTGTTTAAGAACAATTCCAACCAAAAGAAGAGCTGGAATCATAGGTGGAGTGAGTGATAACTCTGGCTAATGAACATAGAGAGCACCAGTCAAATAAGTCTTAGAACCAGGAATATAAGTGATACTAAAATCTCACCATACAAAGGAAAGTGGCATCAAGTTTGATGGCTATTCTTGCATTGAAGATTTTGTAAATACTGCAATTCCTATTATCAGTTCAAATTTCAAACAGTATTCTAAAGCCCATCAAACAATGTCTCCCTTCACTCTAAGCTATCTTGATGGCTAGATAATCTCCTTCAAAAGCTGAATATTTATTTTACTCTCAGACGAAAATCAGATAAATAAAAGACATGATGTTCCCACCTTCTTTTTTTGTAACAATACTACCCCTACAGCTCCTTCAGCGGCATCTGTTTCCACAATGATTTCTTAGAGGCATCAGGCTGGCATACAATTGAAGATTCGATTCAGTACATATCATTTCAAGCATATGAAATGCTTATTTAGCCTAAACATCTCAACAAATAACTGTTTTCATATGTTAAATCTTTTGAACACGGGCGAGGTTATTGGTTACATTTGAAATGTTTGTAATAAATTGACAGAAAAAATTTGCAAATTCAAGGAAGCGCTGAGTCTTTTTTACATTAGTAGGGGAAATCCATTCTAAAATAGTTAGTACTTTCCTTGGATTCATGGAAAGGCAGAAGTATTCAATCTAATTTCAGGATATTCAATCTCTCTTTCTTGAATTCACATTTCTTTGGTTTACACAATAACTCATGTTGCTGGATTTCATATAACACCACACTCACTTGTTCTTGATGTTCTGCAGGGATCTTAGCAAACACAAAAATATCCAGATCAAGCAATTCAAACTGATTCAGAACATTAGATAATAGTGCATCCATAAAGCTTTGAAAGATGCAGGAGTATTGCACAGCCCAAATGGTGATATATATTGGCATTCCTGTTTTAGGCTTAAACATATAATAAGAGCTAAAACACCATCAAAAGGGAAACAGCCCTCATCAGTGTAAACAAACAAATACTGTTAAACATCTATGCAATCACAAACTAAAATACAATTCAAAGAAAGGGAAGTGAGACAGAGTGAGTTGTTTTTCTTTTTTTATGAAGGGGCAACCCGATGTAACATTGTTATACAAGTTAGCCGCAAGAACAGCTGGTCTAAATTCTGCTTGAGCTTTTTTTAATTTTATGGACGCCACTAAAACAGTGTTTCTTTTTTCATTTGTTTTTTCCAGTTTTATGTGCTTGAAGTTAAGATGCAAGGTTTAGAAGCATGTTTTAGGTCTGATCTAATTATTTTATACAGTGTTGGGAATCTGGGAATATTACAATTGTCTTTGATCATTTGACAGTGTTTAATTCTTTAAATGATTGGTGATATGGCTGGTGCATAAGAATCTTTGCCAATGTGTACTATCGCATTTACCCGTGGATACACAATGGGTAAAAACCTCTTGCTACAGCAGTCCCCTTTCCTACCAAGTCAGTACCTGTAGCAAGTTAATTGTCAAACATTCCAGCCTTAAACATTCAATGCAAGGTGTAGTGACAGGTACCAGTGAAAAGAGTGCTGCCACCAGGCATATGGGGTAGCAGTGAAACCATGACACAGACTTACCACATACCAACAAAATTCAATTCATCGCTGCGAAGTGCCCAATTGTTATATATGATATCTTCAACCAATCCTGGCTTTTTATCCAACTGATGGAGTATTCAAGCCTAAAGTTACAATGTGCAAAGCACTTTTTCCCAAAATACAATGTGTTGTGTATTAAAATGTCAGGTTTGACTAAAGTTGGACATTTGCAATGGGTAAACACATGGCAGCTATGAATGTCCAAATAATAGCAGAACAACCTTAACGTAGTCAGGCAACAAATGCATAAAAAGGTAGGTAATGGGGATAAATTAATTCAAAATTTCCAACAAAGATACCTAAATTATTGTTCAGAGATACATTTCTTAAGCAGCAATTTTGTACTCCTTCTTCAGACAATTTCCAGATTATTGTGCTTTGACCCTCTTAACTGTGGGTATAATTTATTTGTGGTTTGTACATGAAACACATATCACAAAACATTAGACATTTTGTATATAAATGAACAAGGAAAAAAGTTTTCTTTCAACATTGCTTGTAATTTCCCCAATTTTAACAAAACGGTGGTTCCAACCAGTTCATTGGATACAAAGTCCACCCAAGGTAGTCGGATAAAGGCCAGGATTTCTAGGCCCAAGGGCCTCCAAATACCCTCGCTTGCACTAGTCTCTCAAAATTATAGTTTTATTATAGTTTTATGGTCAGGACTCCTTGAGAACTTGTCAACATGTTTCAGACCATTCCAATGCGGCCTCAACAGGACACCGGAAGACAAGTAATACTCGTAGTTCTGATATATATTCTAAATCTATGGCTTATCTTCGGACCTCCATAAGTAGCCAACTAAATTTAAGCCACTAAAAAGTACTTATTTCAGGCTGGATCAGTTACTCCTCTGTCCTGTATGGTCCCCACGGGTTGAAAAGGCCAACTCTGGTGAGAGAATGCCAAGAATGCCACGCCAAATACAGAGCGGGCAGTAACTGATCCAGCCTGAATTAAGTAGAGAAGCCATCGATTTCCAATATATATCAGCACAAAATCAGAACCGAATGAAAAAAATTCTAGTAAAATGAGTATAGCTTCCTTGGGATTTATTACTTTTATTCGACTTTCCTGTAATAGATGTTTAATGAACAAAACAATGAGTTTAGAAAATGAGGGAGGGAAGGACTGTTGGACTTTGCTGTCTGTGAAGGTTCACCCCATACTTTTTGCCTTCAGCCCTCCTGTTTTTCTGAATTTGCTTGTTATTGGTTTTACGACTCTGTGCACCTTAACACTGCTAACCAGTGGTAAAGAGGGTGTGCTCTCTCCTTAAAATATAGGCCCTCATTACAACCCTGGCAGTCGGTGTTAAAGCGGCAGGTTCCTAAGGGGGCCTTGTGCCCAGTGTGCTTCATCCTGCCAAGGTCAGGGTGAGTGGATGCCTTTCTCCACTGGTTCTGGAGGAGGCCTTGTGCCCAGTGTGCTTCCTCTTGCCAAGGATAGGGTGAGTGGATGACTTTCTCAACTGGCTCTGGAGGGGACCTTGTGCCCAGTGTGCTTCATCCTGCCAAGGATAGGGTGAGTGGATGCATATCTCCACTGGTTCTGGAGGGGGCCTTGTGCCCAGTGTGCTTCATCCTGCCAAGGATAGGGTGAGTGGATGCATATCTCCACTGGTTCTGGAGGGGGCCTTGTGCCCAGTGATGCAACACTTGGGGTGTGGCAGTTCACAGTCCCTCACCTGGGTGTCTGAGGCAGGAGATTTGCAGGGACCAGGTTGCATTATAATCCATGGAGGCAGGGATAGACTCCATCCTGCGGCGGCTAAGACTGCAAACTGGTGGTAGTGCCGGTGCTGGTGGGGGTGCTGCCAGTGGTGGTGGGAGGCTCCAGCCCTTCTCCTGCAGCCTCGGACGGCTGCCCACTGGGGCTGCAGCTCCTGGTAGTGATTTCACTGTCAGCGGTGCAGGTGGCGGTGCAGATGGCGGTGCTTGTGGCGGTGCCTATGGCGGTGCTAACGGCGGTGCAGGTGGCAGTGCTGGTCGTGGTGTAGGTGCCGGTGCTGCCAGTGGTGGGGGGAGGTCCCAGCCCTTCTCCTGCAGCCTCAGACGGCTGCCCACTGAGGCTGCTGCTGCTGACAGTAGTGGTGCTTCTGGCGGTGCAGGTGGCGGTGCAGGTGGCGAGGCTTGCGGCGGTGCAAGCGGCTGGGCTGCTGGCGGTGCTGGCTGCGGTGCAGGTGGCAGTGCTGGCGGTTGTGCTGGTAGCCACCAGGCCTTCACCTGCAGCCTCAGACGGCTGAAGGGCCTTGCCTGGTGTTTTGTGCCCCTTCCTCACCTTGGCAGATGGTGGTGTGACCTTGGGTCTGGCAGCAGGAGTCTTTGAGATGGCCTTGCTGGGTGGTTGGTGCTCCTTCCCTTTGCTGCATGCTGTCCCCCTCTTCACCTTGGCAGGTGGCTGAATGGTTTTGTCCTTGGCAGGGGTTGGTGGCACACTGGCTGGGCTGACGGGTGCCCCCTTTGAGCCTCTGTTAGCTGCATGAACCACAGCTGACGTCGACTTGGTGGCTGAGGTGCTGGGCTGGGTTCTGGCCACCCTGGCCTGAGGGGAAGGACGGAGGGGAGGGGAGGGAAGAGGTCAATGTTTGCCAGGAAAAGCTTCTTAGATACACTGGGGTGGGAAGAGGAAGAGGGTTTGGGAGTGGAGGGAGTGGTTGTAGGAGGTGTCTGTCTGCTGAGTTTGGGTGCAGGTGCATGGGCTGGATGCTGTTGGGAGGTGGATGGCTGTTGGGTGGGTGCTTGCGTTTGTGTACTTTGGGAGGAGGGGTCACAGACACAGTGGGAGAGGACACAGGGGACGTGTGCATGGATGTAGGGGTGGTGACTGCCAGTGAGGGGTGTGTTGTGATGAGTGTGCTGGTGATGGAGGTAGTGGAAGAGGATGTAGTGCATGCAGGTATGAGTGGAGACGCTACTGGGAGGGAGGTGGATGACGAGGAGGAGGGGGACACAGTGGAGAGAGTGGATGTTGGTATGTCTGCATGGGGATCGTGCTTGTGTGAGTGCCTGTGAGATTAAGTGTGGTGCTTGTGTTTGCCTGAGCCACTTTTGTGTGGTGATTTGGGTGAATGCTGGTCTGAGGTTGTGCTTGGGATAGGCTGGGGTTGAGGGGATTGGGACTGGGTAGAGGAAGTTGGAGGGGGGAGGCTAGAGACAGGGACAGGGGCTGCCATCAGTGCGGAGGCCAGAGCCTAAAATGCTCTCTGTTGGGCCACCACGCCAGAGGGAATGCCCTCCAGGTATGCATTTGCTTGTTGCAAATGCCTCTCAACACCCTGCATGGCATTCAGAATGGTTGACTGCCCAACAGTGAGGGATCTCAGGAGGTCATTAGCCTCCTCACTGAGGGCAGCAGGGCTGACTGGGGCAGGGCCTGAGGTGCCTGGGGCGAAGGAGATGCCCACCCTCCTGGGTGAGTGGGCACGGGAAACACACTGAGGGGCTGCTGGGAGGACGGTGCTGGTGGGGGGGGCGGATGTACCTGTTGTTGGGGTGGGCACAGAGGTGTTCGCCACCACCAGGGAGCTTCCATTGGAGGAGGAGTCGCTGTCTGTGGTCTCCCCTCCTGTCCCTGTCGTGGTGCTACCCTCGCCCTCGGTCCCACTGGTGCTCTCACCGTCGGTGGATTCGGCCTCCAGGCCAATGTGGGATGCAGCTCCCTCCGTCACCCGTGCCTCTGCTCCTCTGCCAAATGATGCTAATGCACACAAGGACAGGGTGACAAAACAAAAAGGGAGGGAGAGACAGAGGACACACTTGGTCAATGCCAGCAACAACACCACCGTTGGCGTACACAACACACAGGGAGCAGCCCTATGCACTAGGCCATGCACTACCAGTTACTAAGATATTCACCAGCCCATGGGGTACAATGCCTACTGCCATTAGCTGCACACCTGAAACACACAGGACCCTGCCCAGTAGTAGATGCCCACTAACATAATTGGGGTAGGAGTGCTTCAGAGCCTGCCCAAAAAAGGAACCTACCCTGCCATGTTTGCCCTGGCCTAGGGGCACTCACAGCCCACATCCCCCACCCAGGTAAACCTTAACGCACGCACAGTCATTATTCAAAATCTGTACTCACCCCCTTGTGGCTGCTGTGATGCCTTCAAGCACCCATCCAACTCCAGATAGGCCACCGCCAGGATGCGGAACATCAGGAGGGTCAGGGTACGATGGGCACCCCTTCCTAGTTGGGAGGCCATCCCCAGCTGGGCCTCCGCCATCTTCCTTGCCCAGCGGCGCAGGTCCTCCCACCGTTTGCGGCAGTGGGTGGTCCACCTGTCAAAGACCCCAAGGGTCCGCACCTCCTTGGCGATGGCACGCCAAATACTCTTTTTCTGGTTGGCACTGACCTGCATGGAAAAGACAGTAGAAAAGGGAATTAGTCAACCGCCGGACCATTACACTCATGGCCCACCATATCCCTCCCATCCCCTGATGCACATATATTGACCACCATACATGCAGCACTCTGGCCAGGACGCCTCAGCCCCCCCCTAAATGTGGCTTACACACACAGCACTCCATACATTCATGGCCCATGCATCATGCTCACAGTGTACTCAACTGTTTTTCTGGAGGACCGTAGAGTAATGTATACTGGGGTAGGACCCCATCTACCAGTTTCTCCAACTCCTCCGCAGTGAAGGCAGGGGCCCTTTCCCCAGACAAATGAGCCATTGTCGCTTCCAGACACAGGTCACAGCAGCACTTGCAGTGTAGGTCCTCTCCTGTTGAAGGTCGGGTAGCAAGTGAGTGGACAGATAGAAAATGGCGGTCACGTCCGCAGCGGTGCGTACCGTCACCGCCATCATACATCGCCATTGGCTCCTGGAACCCATTGGGCCCAATGATAACCAATGCAAAGCTGCGCGGCGGTCATCGACCACCTACCGCAACAGCGCACAGCGCCAGCAGAATTACCGCATATCCACTTGTCCCTCCTCACAGGTCAGGCAGACGCCATTTCAGGGGGGCACAGGGCATGGCACCTAACTGCGTCACAGCCCGCATTTGAACAGCAACAGACTCTCGGATTCACATACTGGTTCTGTAAAGGAAAAAATGCATCATTATTGCAATAGATGTGTGAATATGACCCTCTGCTCATTGTTTTCTTCCATAGGCTTAAACCGCTGAGGCTGAATATGAGATGGCGACATCCTCAGGTGTACAGACCCCTGGTGGACCTTGAGACAATGGAGGACAGACACAAAATCATTACATACAGACTTGATCGGGCCACAATCCAAGAATTGTGTGCCCAATTGAAGCCAGACCTGATGTCAGCTATCCGCCAGCCCACAGGTATCCCCCCTATAGTGCAGGTTCTGTCAGTGCTCCATTTCCTGGCAAGTGGTTCCTTCCAAACTACAGTGGCCATGGCATCAGGGATGTCTCAGCCAATGTTCTCCAACCGGTTGACCAGAGTGTTTTCAGCCCTGCTGAAACACATGCACAGCTACATCATATTCCCCCAGGTGGAGGATTTGGCCACAGTGAAAGCTGACATTTATGCCCTGGGACATATCCCTAACATCATTGGTACCATTGATGGTCCACATGTAGCACTTGCCCCCCCCCCCCGGAGAAATGAACAAGTGTTCAGGAATATAAAAAGCTATCACTCTATGAATGTGCAGATGTTGTGTTTGGCGGACCAGTACATCTTCCATGTGAATGCCAAGTATCCTGGCTCTGTGCATGAAGCATTTATCTTAAGGAATAGCAGCATCCCATATGTGATAGGCCAACTCCAGAGGCACCGGGTGTGGCTAATAGGTGAGCCCAAGGTCCACACCCAGTATAAGTTGGTGTCTGGGTATGGGGTTGTCCCTAAGGGTTAGCGTGTGTCTAACAGTTGTCCCTCGATATTTGCAGGTGACTCTGGTTACTCCAACCTCTCATGGCTACTGACCCCAGTGAGGAATGCCAGGACAAGGGCAGAGAAACGTTACAATGAGGCACATGTGAAAAGTAGGAGGATAATCGAAAGAACCATTGGCCTCCTGAAGGCCAGGTTCCAGTGCCTCCAGCTGACAAGTGGATCCCTGTGCTACTCACCCAAGAAGGTGTGGCAGATCATCGTTGCATGTTGCACAACCTGGCCTTGAGACGCCAGGTGCCTTTTCTGCAGGAGGATGAGCCTGGAGATGGTCTTGTGGCAGCGGTGAAGCCTGTGGACAGTGAGGAAGAGGAGGCAGAGGAAGAAGATGTTGACAACAGAAGTAATATAATACAGCAGTACCTCCAGTGACACACAGGTAAGACACTAACTTCACTTTACTTTTCAGTTTTCTGTTGGACATTGTACATGGCAGCCTGATTTCCCTATGTCTATAGCCACTTACTGTACCCTTTGGCATCTCTATTTTCAGATCTCTGTGGCCAACTCTGGCTACTGGTATGCATACTCCTGCCCACTAAAGGTCATTTCAATGTAAATTTAACTGTACATATGACTTGCAATGCTTTGATAATGTTGTACTAATACATATTTGAATCATTTGACAGACTCCAGATTTGTATTTGTTCCAAGGGTGTTTATTTCAGCGCTCATAAGTAGAGGGGTATGTGCAATGGGCTGGGGTGATGGTGGAGGAATGTCCAATTAGAGTCCAGTTTATTTGTATCACAGGTGCATTGTCCAAGGGGGCAAAGGAAGGGGAGCAATGGCAGTTCAAGGTGGACAGGGGGACAGAGTGGGACAGAAGGTTGACAATCAGGAGAGTCTTATTTCATGCCAGGGTCTTGGCAATGTTCTCTGGCTTCTGCCTGGATCGCAGGGACCGTTTGCGGGGTGGTTCTCCTTCTGCAGGGGGTGGGGTGCTGGTGGCCTTTTGTTCCTGTGGCTGGGCCTACTGTCCACTTGCGCCGGCAGAGGTGGAGGGCTGTTCTTCGGTGTGGCTAGTGTCAGGGGCCCGTTGGTGTGCTACTGCCTCCCTCATGGTGTTGGCCATGTCAACCAGCACCCCTGCAATGGTGACCAGGATGGTGTAGATGTGTTTGAGGTCCTCCCTGATCCCCAGGTTCTGTCCCTCCTGCAGCCGCTGGGTCTCCTGCAACTTGTTCAATATCTGGCTCATGGTCTCCTGGGAATGGTGGTATGCTCCCAGGATGTTGGTAAGTGCCTCCTGGGGAGTGGGTTCCCTGGGCCTGTCCTCCCCCTGTCGAACAGCAGTCCTCCTAGCTTCCCTGTTGTCCTGTGCCTCTGTCCCCTGAACCGTGTGCCCACTGCTACTGACCCCAGGTCCCTGATTGTCCTGTGTTTGTCGGTTTGCCTGGGGTCCCTGTAGTGGTGGACACACTGCTGATTGACGTGTCCTGGGGACAGTGGCATGGGCCCTCTGGGTGGGTGCTGTGGTAGTGTTTCCTGAGAGGGGAGGCTCTGTGGTGGGTTGGGGCTGTGGCAGGGTAACCGACTGTCCAGAGGTCCCTGATGGGCCAGGTTGGTCATCTTGATCCAGGCATGCAGAGCTGCTGTCGTCACTGTGGGCCTCTTCTGGGGGGGGGGACTAGATGTAGCTGGCAAGTCCTCTCCGGTGACGTTGAGTAGGGGTCCTGTGGGGATGCAAATGCAGTGTTATTGTATCTGCGTATGCCATCTTGTATGTGGGTGTATGTCCCTGTCAGCTTTGCCTTGTATGCATGGTGATTTTGTGGGCTGGGTGATTCTCTCTACTGGGCATGCTGTGGAGATGGGCGTCCATGCAGGTGTGTGATGTGAACCATGGATTGTTGTGGCATGCAGGGCTTGGTATTGCGATGGGTGCGTTGTGATAGTGGTGTATGTGTGAGGTAGTAGAGTGATGGGAGTGAGGGTAAGGATAGGGTAAGGGTAGGGGTATGTGATGGCATGCAGGTTGGGGGGATATAGTAATAAAGGTTTGACTTACCAGAGTCCAGTACTCCTGATACTCCTGCAAGGCCCTCAGGATGCATGATTGCCAAGACTTGCTCCTCCCATGTTGTTAGTTGTGGGGGAGGAGGTGGGGGTCCACCGCCAGTCCTCTGTACGGCTACCTGGTGTCTTGCAACCACGGAATTCACCTTCCCCCATAGGTCATTCCACCTCTTCCTGACGTCATCCCTTGTTCTGGGGTGCTGTCCCACGGTGTTGACCCTGTCCACGATTCTCCGCCATAGCTCCATCTTCCTTGCAATGTACGTCTGCTGCACCTGTGATCCAAATAGCTGTGGCTCTTGGCTCTACCCGGATGATTTCCTCCACCATGACCCTTCGCTCCTCCTCTGAAAACCTGGGGTGTCTTTGGGGTGCCATGGATGTTGTGTGAGTGATATGTGAGATGGTGTGTGGGGTAATGTGTTGGGGTATGTGGTGTAAGGTGCGTGGATGGTGTATGGGTGATGATGTTTTGTGCCTCTGATTGAGTGGGTGTCTTGTCTCTCTCTGCTTGCTATCTTTTTTTTTCGCTGTAAGGGGTTGTGGGTAATGTGGGTGTGTGTTTTATATTGGATTAGGTGTGTGGGTGTGGCGTGTGTATGTGTGTCACGTGTGTGTAGTTTGAATTGTCCAATGTGGTGTAGTTTTGTAAGTGTGTGTGTATTTTGAGCGTGGCAGTGTGTACCGCCAATGGTTTACCGCGGTTGAAAGTCCGCAGCGGTGATTCGTGGGTCCTAATACTGTGGGCGTATTCCTGTTGCCGTAACGGTGTGGGTTTTGCTATCACTAATTTATCACTGAGCTTTGGTCTGGTGGACTTGTGTGGGTGTCTGTATAGTGGCAGGTTTCTTAGTGTGGTTCATAATACCTGTAGCGGAATACCTATGCCGTCACGGTATGTTGGCGGGCGTCAGCTCGGCGGTAGGTGGCATTTACAACCACAGTTGTAATAAGGGCCATAGTACTTTTAATACTTATAAGTTACCCCTAGAGTAGGGCCTAAAAGCTCCACGGACATGGTGCACTGAATATAAAAGTTGGACATGTGTTTTCAAACTTTAGACGCACTCGCAGTGAAAAACTCCTAAAGATGTTTTTCACTACCATGTTGCCTATCTTTTCCATTGACAAACACTGGGTTACTGTATCACATTCAATAAGTGATAACTTTGAATTGGGAGTAGATAGAGATGTGCTTATAAGACTCAAATCAATTGTAATTTAATGGTAAAGTGGAGTTTCAAGTCACACCTCTGAAAACATTTTGGCATTGTTTTGTTCCAACCAATTGTGCCTTCTGCCAGTATCCTGGGTCACATAACAGTGAGTGGCTCTGCTGTTGGAGTTTGTGTATTCCTCCCAGATACTGACACAAAGGGGCTAGGTTTGGATAGGATGAGCCATCTGGGGGGCTAGGACAGAGCAGTACCCTGCCTCACTTGCTGTACAAACATCTCTGCCTCCAGCACACACAAAGAAACCTGACGCCTGCCTTCTGTCACCCCCAGACAGTTTGGAGCCATGGCAGGGGAAAAGGGGAACTTTTCAGAACCAGATGTGGAGGTAGGACAGGGAATACCCAACCAAACAAAGGTTGGCACCATGTATAAATATTGGATTGCCAGAACCACTCTTCAGATCATCTATGGATCTCTGAAAGACTCAGAAGAAGGACTATACTGCTGCTCTGCTGCTGAAAGGAGTGCCCTGCTGTCCTGCTCCCCTGCTGCCCTGCTGCTAGATGGACTGCCCTGGTTCACTGCTGGCTGAGGAAGGAATATTTAACCTGCTCCTTAAACATAAGACCACCAGAGTGACTCCAAGGGCTAGTGGTCTGGCCTCCTGTGTGAGCTAAATGGACAAAACTAACTGCAGAGGCCTTGAATCATGATGCTGGCCTCTGCTGGAAAACCTTGTTAAAAAAGAGCTATTTGAGATCTTTCAAGTCAAGTAGTTCCAAATTGACAAATCGACAAATTCAGGTCACATGTCCAAACATCCATTCCACCTTGCAGAATATCACACGCTTCCTGTGATGAATGCTCCAAATTAGGACATCCAAACACTTTCTTAAATGCAAATATGCAGCTATTACAAAAAATAAGCATCTAAAATAATTATCAGAGGAGTTGTCCAGGCCAGAGCAGGTTTGGTAAGACAAGTAATTCACCTTTACTCTAGCTTTATTGAACTTTGCAGAGTGGAACAGCTCGTACTCTTTCCCCTCTGGTCTTATTGCACTGTAAACTATTATTAAACCTACTCTCTGTCTTCTGCATCTTACTTGTCAAAACTCCTTCCAATCCTCCCACCCCCAATAACTGTGACACCCCCAAACACCAGATAAAACATCCATTCTTTGACATATTGAACATAATCACTTCTCACTCACTGAAACATACGTTCCAAACCCTCAGTCCCCTCAGTGCTACAATGGGCAAAGGGTATTTCTACTATGTGAAACACACCACGCCTTTTCTCTGTCCTACCCATCCCCTCCCAAGCACACCTCTCCCCAACACTCAACTCCTCAAGAACTTCCTCCATGCCTGACTGTACACACTCCTGGTAAATGCTGCAATCAACCTTTCAATCAACTGCAGTCCCTCAATCTTCTTGTGCACACAACTCTGCTGGCAACCGTGTCTTCATCTGCGCCACCTCCACCGCCAAACCATTGAACCTCTGCCGCTGCAGACAATAGATCTACTATCTTGTTCTTACATTTGGCCCCTGACACACTCTAAAGGCAACATTATGTATTAAACACACCAACACAAACACCATCAACAACCTCAAGATCCTGTCATCTATAGTCTCTAGCTACCTGCCTTTTTACTGTCTCCATCACTGTCATGCTATCCATATTGAAATTAATTTTCTTCAGCCAACACTACATCCCACAATACAAAAGCAATAGTCATTGAAAGAATTCCAAAAATACTATGCTATGCCTGTGCTTTGTCCAGTTCTCTAGCCACTGCCCTGCACATCATCTCCCCTAACAATACAGTTAAAAACTGCAAAAATCTGCTTATTCCACTCCACCTTATCTTCAAAACATCAAATAGAAACTCTATTGAAAAGCCACAAGAATACTCCCCAGACCCACAAATCGACCTTCGCCACAGCCCTCAACCTTACCCTGTTATGCAGGTACTCCACCCAAAGGATTGACAACCCAGTTCTGTTACAAGTGATCATCCCAACCCTTACTACTCTACATACAAAAAGCAAGTGCTGCAACAGTTGCTGCTTTCTTCAGTGCTAGCTTGACTTTCATCTAGCAGCTATTACAGTATCTCGACTGTACCTTCTGCAGTTGCACCACCCTCTTCACTGAAATAACTCAGTATCTAAGAATGTAATACATGTGCTCCGGCCCTCAGTTTTATTAGGTACCAATAGCACATTCAGATTCTCTGTCAGTTCCTTAAAAGCCCCCATGTAGCCCATACTTTCCCGACCCACTCTTGATTTCAAAAACACCAGTTCTAAAACAATGATAAATCTAAAAAAACAGTACTATAGACTGAATACTCCATGAGCAATCCCTTGTCCACATAAACTCTACTCTCAAACTACAACAACTGAAATTCTCCCAGCACCAACAAAACATTGATTTCATATTGCAATTCACCATTTCCTCTTCTATTCTGCAATCTCTTAGCAACATCTATGTATCATATATGGTTGCATACTTCATTGAACTGTCATCTTGTGTAATAAAGTCATTTACTGACAGACCCCCCTGCAGCCACAATAAGTAGCATTTAAGGCAAAACTTCCTATTATCTTTATGGTACCAGACCAATCAAGTTCAAATTCAGACCGTACTATGGACGGACCCCCAGATCTAGCCTTATCCTTGTATGGTGTATGGTGTTCTGCAGTCATCTAATATCATTATTATCATGTGGGTTAGTGTGTCCAACCCATAAAGTTATGAATGCACTACATACACACCAGTCGGACTTAGCAGTAAAATAAGTGTGGGCTGCAAAGTGAGATACCTAGATTTGAGGCTCTTTTCTGGAATTCTTTCACTTTCTCACATTGACATTCTATGGGGGCAGCTATCCTTTCCTCTTCAACTTCCTTACCCAACCTGTGACTTCCCACCTCTGGCTACTATTTCTCTTTGCCAACTTCAGGTTTACCGCCAGACGACCAGCTTTCAGACTCCTGCAGCCCTGCTTAAAACCAGATTAAAGACTTTCCTATAACATCCTAGTAGCCCCCACCCCATTTGGATAGCCCAGTAGCCAACTTTCCAATCTGCCCTTTCTCAGTGTCATAATAAGGATGGATGCCCTGGGTAAGACCTATATTTGAGGCCCCTGCTGAGAACAACTTTGATTTGTATTACCCATTTCCTATTAACTCAAGCCGACATGGTGCAAAAATGTTCAGCAACTTGCAACTTTCAAAAGCAGTGGAAAATAGGGAATGCCTGGAGACCCAAAAATCCTTCAGATGGCACTGGGGAGAGGGATTCAGAGATAAACCTAGTAAGAGATAAGGAGCGAGGCTTAAACAGAGAAATATACTATACAGAGGTCAAATAATGATAACATTAATCTTCTCAGGGGGACCTTTGGACAATGGGATTGCTCAATTTGCCCATGCCTTAAAACATCTCTGTCCTTTCTAACTGTAAAAGGACGGCTAGGTAAATGGCCCCCTGGCGTGGATATCGGGGGAGCAATCCAATGCAGTCACTGGTTTTGGTCCAGTTCACTCCATAGTACCTGGTCATTCTCCTCCATTCATACCCTGAAGTCCTAATAAGAAGCCACTGAGTTCACCTACCAAAAATTCACAGACACCGTCCATGTTACTTTTATATACGTAAACAATACAAGGCGCCCTTTTGGTTGTTTCTCACAGTACACACTGCATTATATAAACAAATGCTGAAGATCAATTTTCACTGGTCACTTGAACCTTCAACACCTTGTGAACTCCCACTCCACTAATTTTTAAACTTCTTTTGCCCTAATTTCTTGATGCAGAAACTTTAAAGCATCCACTTCCATTACCTTCCATATTCTTTCTTTCAATATTGCCATAAGATAACAGCTTCCTAATGATGATACAGGGGCAATTTTTATGGTCTTCTCACTGCCTACTTTGTCTTCCTCAATGTGTGATTCCTTCCATTCCTTGTTATTGTCAACCTTAATTACCACAGCCTCTGCTGCCCTTTCTATAATTTTTTCTTTTGGCTCTCCGACCTCCACAAAACTCCTTACTTAAGTGTACATTCCCACTTCTATCCACCTGCCCCTTGTCCCTCCTCATCTTCCCACTATCCTTGCCTTTCACTCCAACATTCCTAGCCTCTGCTCTCACACCCTTATACCTCTTCTATGCATTCCACCATCCTCTCTTGCCATTCTTAAAGTGAGCCATCTTCCCATCCATAAGCTCTGCCCTCCTGCTCGATGCCACTGCACCAACAACTGTCACTTTTCAGCCCTCAATGGACTCCAGCTCCAGTCTGGACTCTGAAAAACAGCAATTTGTCGCATCCAAGAATATTTTTCCATGCCATGGGGCTCCCCCCCCAAACTCTCGGTCACCCACCATGACCAACTATTCTCACCTTTCCCCTGAAAATGCCCATTCCTCGTACATCTACCATCGTACCTCACTTCTCTTTCCTCCGAATAATTTTTCATGTCCCTGACACTTCTATTTTCTTCTTGAAGTTCAGTTCCTCAATTACATTTGTCCCCAAGCACTCACTCCACTGATCCCAGCCTTTCCCCTTTCCCCACACCTCCATTATCACAAAACTTAGTCAGCCTCGATGACAATGTAAGTCAGGCCATCCCTGACCTACCCTGTCTTACGGCCAGTGCTATCCTGGACCTTGCTGGCTTCTTATCAACAATCCTTGCACCATCCTGCTCATGTTCTCCATATGGGCAGTATGAACTTTGTGACCACAAAACTGCAAGGGCCCGTCCAGACCTTGCAACCACACCCAACTGCCTCTGCCCTCATATTCCCTCCACCCCAGCTAACTCCCCTGTGATCCCTACCACACATCCCTCTTGCTTCACTTCAACCCAACAAGGAGTCTATTTCCCTCTTTCAACTGACTTATGTGTCACTTTCAACCAACAACTTTCCTTAATCCAGTTTCCTTGGACCCCTCTTTCCCTTCCAGTAGCCTCTCTTCTTACCTTCCTTGATCTCCTTGATCTCCTCTTTTATGTGCCTTTTTCCTCTTTCCACTCCAGCAAGTGTCTGCGTGCTCCTAGTCCCATCTGAGTCCCTCCCCTCTTATCTGCCTGCTCACAGATCCACAGGTGCCAACCTGTGCCTTCTTACTTGCACCGTTGAAACTGGTGCAGTGCGGTGCTGCGCCAAAATCGCCAGTGCCGCACCCGTTTTGAAATGCAGGGCTGCGCCATATTCACCAGAGTACGGCGCAGCCCTGCGTTTCCCTCTGCGCCAGTGCTAAATTAAGCTGCCTGCGCCAATGAAGGCATCCATGCACCATAGTGCAATGGTGTCTGCGTTGAGGGGAGTGATTCTTTATGTGCAGGAAAAGACACCTTCTTGCACATAAACAATAATTCATTACATTTTGCTTATTCTATGTGTGCTGCAGCATGCGGCACACGTAGAAATAGCAACAAACAAGGAGAAATAAAAGTATTCCTCCTCGTTTTGTCTTGCTAACGCCACCCCTGAGGTGGTGTTAATTTTTGTGCTGCCACAGATTTACGACTTCTCATAAATCTGAGGCAGCGTCAAAAGCAACGGATGTTGTGGTAGAATGCCTACAGTAACACCCATTGCACGCCCTTCTGATGCAAAACACTGCATCAGAGATGCCCATGTTGACAAAGAGGCATAACGCCACAAAAAGTGGCATTACACCCACTTGTAAATATGGAGAAGTGGTTAGAGCCACAGGAGCGTTGCAAAAAGTGGCACTCCAGGGGCGATAGGGCCTTTTAAATTTGGCCCTTAATCTGCCCTTTTTATGATGCATTTCCTGAAACATATGTGATTTAGGGGGTCATTCTGACCCTGGCGGTAAAAGGCAGTTACCGCCGGTCAGAAGACCGCCATAACACCGCCGCGGCCGCGGTAACCCGCCAGGGTCATTCTGACCCACAACTGCCAAACCGCCAAAAACCCGACCTCCACTGAAGGCCGCCACATCAGCGGTCAGCGATAAACTGGAGATGACCAAACCACCACCGTCACGCCAACAGAAATACGCCCATGCCATTACGACCCACGAATCCACGCGGCGGTCTTTCAACCGCGGTATCCCATTGGCGGTACACACCGCTGCGGTCAAAATACACACACCTTTACAAAACACAGCCACATTGTATAATTCAAAATACACACACCTGATACACATACAAACACCACTCCCACACAATCAATACAATATAAAACACACACCCACATCACCCACAAACCCCCACAAATCGAAATTCAGAGACAAGGCGCAATACACAGAGAGAGAGCACAGGGAACGCAAACCACAACACACACAGGAACCCAACATCATCCCCCACACTACATCTACGCACAAAACACCACACACCACTACACTCATCACCACAAACACCACCCCACACCTCATCCACACCACCCCATGGCACCCCAAAGACACCCCAGGTTCTCGGACCAAGAACTCAGGGTCATGGTGGAGGAAATAATTAGGGTAGAGCCCCAGCTCTTCGGCACACAGGTGCAGCACACCACAATAGCCAGGAAGGCGGAGCTATGGCAAAGGATCGTCGACAGGGTCAACGCTGTGGGACAGCATCCCAGAAATCGGGAAGACATCCGAAAGCGCTGGAACGACCTACGGGGGAAGGTGCGGGCGATGGTGTCAAGACACAACATCGCTGTGCAGAAGACTGGCGGCAGACCCCCACCCACTCCACCCGAATTCACAGCATGGGAGCAAGAGGTCTTGAACATCCTGCATCCTGAGGGCCTCGATGGAGTAGGCGGAGGAATGGACTCTGGTAAGTCTAATCTCAACTACTTCCCCCCCCCAACCACCAGCATGCCAACCCCCACCCCCACCCTCACCCCCAACCCCCCCAGCACATATCCTCCCTGCTAATGTCTCACCAGCACAACCCACCCAAACCAACACCAACCCCTGAATGCCAACACAAACCATGGACACCCATCACCTAAGCATGACCACTGCACATACCCATCCCCCCCCCCCCAAACCACCCTCACAACTCCTCCCATAAGGGAATGCCAGCACTGAGGGACAAGGGCACCCACAATTCGCATGCCATGGCACACACAGAAGCAATAACCATACTCTTTCACCCCTGCAGGGCCCGAACGCCAACACACCGGCCCGGAGGGTCCAGAAATGTCCATCCCACCCCCAGAACAGGCCCCCAGTGATGACAGCAGCTCTGTCGACCTAGAACCTGATGACCAGCCCGGACCATCGGGGACCTCTGGACAGTCGGTTCCCCTCAGGCAGCCACAGGCCACAGCAGACCTACCCCCCTCTGGAAACCCCAGCACAGCACCCACCCAGCGGGCCCATGCCTCTGTCTCCAGGACAGGTCAAGCAGCGGTGTGTCTACCACTACAGGGCACCCAGGGCAACCCACCACCCCAACAACAACAGGGACCTGGGGGCAGTGGTAGTGGGCACACCGTCCAGGGGACAGAGGCCCAGGAACAAAGGGGAACTGGGAGGGCTGCTGTGCGACAGAGGGAGGACAGGCCTAGGGAACCCACTGTCCAAGAGGCCCTCACCACCATCATGGGAGCGTACCACCACTCCCAAGAGACGATGGCAACGGTCCTGGCCAGGTTCCAGGAGATCCAGGCCATGCAGGAGGGCCAGTACATGGGGTTCCGGGAAGAACTGCGCAGCATCAGTTCCGCAATGGGTACAATCGTGGTGGCACTCAACCAGATTGTCACCACATTGCGGGACCATGTGGCCCCCCAAAGGGCCCCTGCCACTAGCATGGAGGAAGAACAGCCCACCACCTCCGCCGGCGCTAGTGGTCAGGAGGCCCGACACAACAGCAACCCACCCGGACCCCACCCTTTACAGAACATGAACCACCCCGCAAGAAAGGCCTGAGAACGAGGAAGAAGACAGAGTAGGATGTCAAGACCCCCGCCATGCACGGATCCCCCCGGATGTCATCCCACTGTCCCACTTGTTCACTCTGTCCAACTTTGAACTGCCCCTGCTCCACCTTCCACAGGCATATGGACAATGCACCTGTGCGAACGTGAGTCTGGACTCTGCCATGGACATGCCTCCACCATCACCCATCACCCTTTTTGAACTATACACCAATTTTTGCACTTCAATAAACATAATTATTGCACAAAAACCATCTGGAGTCTGCTATTTATTTTTTTAAACCAAATGTATTCGATATAACCAACCAAAAATGTCCAAATACATTGTGATGACAACATACCAGTGTCACACAGCGGTAGTCCATGGGGAAATAAACCAGAGGGCACTCCGTGGGGACCACATCACTGAAATAGGAAGGCAAATTCACAACTAAGTTACCATACATTGGGGTGAAAGGTCAGACAGTAGAGATCCAGTACTGTTACAGATATAATAAAATGCAGGAGTAGATTCTTACCTGTGTGTTACTGGAAATACTGCAGTATCACTCTGTCCCTGTTGTCTGTGTCGTCCTCTTCTTCTTCCTCCTCTTCACTCTCCGCAGGCTCCACAGCGGCCATAACACCACCATCTGGACCATCCTCCTGCAGGAAAGGCACCTGGCGTCGCAAAGCCAGATTGTGAAGCATGCAGCAGGCCACGATGATATGACACACCTTCTTTGGTGAGTACATTAGGGATCCACCTGTCATATGCAGGCACCTAAACCTGGCCTTCAGGAGGCCGAAGGTCCGCTCGATCACCCTCCTAGTACGCCCATGGGCCTCATTGTACCGTTCCTCTGCCCTTGTCCTGGGATTCCTCACTGGGGTCAATAGCCAAGGCAGGTTGGGGTAACCAGAGTCACCAATTAGCCACGCACGCTGTCTCTGTAGCTGTTCCATCACATAAGGGATGCTGCTATTTCGCATGACGTACGCATCATGCACTGACCCTGGGAACTTGGCATTTACATGGGAGATGTACTGGTCAGCCAAACAGACCACCTGGACATTCATGGAATGATAACTTTTTCGGTTCCTGTACACCTGTTCATTGTCTTGTGGGGGGACCAAAGCCACATGGGTACCATCAATGGCACCAATGATATTGGGAATGTGTCCAAGGGCATAGAAATCACCCTTCACTGTAGGCAAGTCACCCACCTCAGGAAAAATGATGTAGCTCCGCATGTATTTCATCAGGGCAGACAACACTCTGGACAACACCCTTGAAAACATAGGCTGAGACATCCCAGATGAAATGGCCACTGTAGTTTGAAATGATCCACTAGCCAAAAAATGGAGTACTGACAGCACCTGCACTAGAGGCGGAATCCCTGTGGGTTGGCGGATGGGTGACTGAGCAGGAAGTATTGGCCAGGTGTGGTTCACTCAAAACACAAGACAGGCACCGCTGAACAGGGCCCGCCAAGACAGGCACTGCTGAACAGGTCCCTGCCGTGAGAAGCACCGCTGAACAGGTCCCTGCCGTGAGAAGCACCGCTGAACAGGGCCCCGCCAAGACAGGCACCGCTGAACAGGGCCCCGCCGTGAGAAGCACTGCTGAACATGTCCCCGCCGTGAGAAGCACCGCTGAACAGGGCCCCGCCAAGACAGGCACCGCTGAACAGAGCCCCGCCGTGAGAAGCACCGCTGAACAGGGCCCCGCCGTGAGAAGCACCGCTGAACATGTCCCCGCCGTGAGAAGCACCGCTGAACAGGGCCCGCCGTGAGAAGCACCGCTGAACAGGGCCCCGCCAAGACAGGCACCGCTGAACAGGGCCCCGCCGTGAGGAGCACCGCTGAACAGGTCCCCGCCGTGAGGAGCACTGCTGAACAGGTCCCCGCCGTGAGAAGCACCGCTGAACAGGTCCCCGCCGTGAGAAGCACCGCTGAACAGGGCCCCGCCAAGACAGGCACCGCTGAACAGGGCCCCGCCGTGAGAAGCACCGCTGAACAGGTCCCCGCCGTGAGAAGCACCGCTGAACAGGGCCCCGCCGTGAGAAGCACCGCTGAACAGGGCCCCGCCAAGACAGGCACCGCTGAACAGGGCCCCGCCAAGACAGGCACCGCTGAACAGGGCCCCGCCGTGAGGAGCACCGCTGAACAGGTCCCCGCCGTGAGGAGCACCGCTGAACAGGTCCCCGCCGTGAGAAGCACCGCTGAACAGGTCCCCGCCGTGAGAAGCACCGCTGAACAGGGCCCCGCCAAGACAGGCACCGCTGAACAGGGCCACGCCGTGAGAAGCACCGCTGAACAGGGCCCCGCCAAGACAGGCACCGCTGAACAGGGCCCTCCTGTCAAGCACCGCTCCGCTGGGCCCTCCTGTCAAGCACCGCTCCGCTGGGCCCTCCTGTCAAGCACCGCTCCGCTGGGCCCTCCTGTAAAGCACCGCTCCGCTGGGCCCTCCTGTAAACCACCGCTCCGCTGGGCCCTCCTGTCAAGCACCGCTGGCCCATTGGCAGGCCCGGTTCTGTGTCGGGCAGGGCTTCACGAGGCACTCTGCCCACCAAGCCTCCTCCATGACCAGTGGACTCTGTAATCCACCTGATGGACTGTGGCTTTGCACCCCCCAGGATGGCACTGTGGGCAATCCACCCACTGTAGAGACTTGAGAGCCTGTGGCTTTGCACTCCCCAGGATGGCACAGTGGGCATGGAGGCCCTTCGTGGATCTGGCGTCGTGGACTCATGTGGCTGAGGTGCCCCCCCTTCCCTTCCCCCTGAGGTGCCAGTATTTTATTTTTGTGATGCCCCAGCAGTGTTCTCTCCAATGGACTCGATCTCGTGTGTGGGCTTTGCCCATGTGTTGCTGCACATTGGCCCACGGACATTTGCACTTTGCAAAACTGTGCCGGACTTTTGCTACTTGTATATATATAGTTCTAGATGTGTAATAATTCTTTATATATTGCTAAGTTCGCTATACTTAATTATTGCTATAATATAGTTCTATTTTTACAATCATTGCCTTTTGTCTTTGCATTTTTGTTTTGGGGGCTTGGGGGTGTCACTCTGACTTTTCAATCTGCATTGGTGTGCAGGTATTTCAGTGGGGGTGAGGGTGGGGGTGGGTGTGTGGCGTATGTGTGTGCCCGTAACCTTTCCTCCTCCCCCCTCCCCTGTGTCGTAGGTGCAGTACTCACCGTTGTCGTCTGCGGCGACGTTCGTGATCCTGGAAGAAGAGCAGGAAGGAAATGGCTGGGAGGATGTGGAGTTCTGGTTCCATGCTGTCCCGATTCCGCGTGGAGTGTGTTGAGGTGAGCGTTTTCCATTGGAAATGTCTGTTTCCGCCGTGTTTTTATCGGCGGGGCTCCCGCCCCGGAAAAGGTGGCGGATTGGTGAGTCGTGATAGGATGGGCGGTACATTGTCTGTCGTCTGGTTCCCGCCAGGGTCAGAATTCCATTTTTTGGACCGCCAGCCTGTTGGCGAGTTGGCCGCCGCTTTAACACTGACCGCCAGGGTCAAAATTACCCCCTTAGTGTCTTTCTCTTTGAAATTCATGTGGCGGGTGTTGCTTCCTTGAAAGTGCCCACTTCTCTGTTCATACTTTATCTAGGAAACTGTCCATCACAGCAGGAGCAACTTCAACCACGATAGCCTCACAACACAAGCCATGGAAGTGCCTCAAGGATCCCACCCAAATGTCAGCCTCACTGATACATGCCTGACAAAAAGTTATTAAGGTCCCAACCCTCCTTTTCATGTTTCCTGGTCTGAGCAATGTGTCCAGGGCTCACTGACCAATGACCTTTCCAGAATCAAAGAGTTATTTTTAAAGAGCACACAAGATCCTGGCTTGCCCTTCCTCCAGTGCATGTCCCTCCCGGCTCTCAAGAATGTGGCAACCCTGAAATCTATCTGGGATGGCTTCTACAACTCCAGATGCCTTTCCAAGGCCCTGGTTTTCCAATATAGAACCCACAGGCCTCCATGTATTGTACCTCTCACAAGCACACATATATCATAGAACGCACATGCAAACGTGTGCTGGAATGCTCTACATGCTAACATGATGTGGGCCAAAGGTGAGTTAAGCACACAGCAGCAGAACTTTACCTGAGTTGTAGGACACAGGCTGTAGGTCTGTCCACACTACTGAACATTACTACAACAACACAGTATGCTGCCACCAAAATACTTGTGATACTTAACTATTGGTAAAGGCCAGAGCCACTTACCATTATAAGGGTAGTGCTTTGGGCTCCACTTCAGTTCTCACAAGATTGCAGTCCATGAGAAAGGCCTAGGTCATGGTGCACACACATGATCCATGTTCGCCTATGACCAAAAAACAGTAACAAGATCCTGATGTTGTTGCAGCTGGGGTACCCAAGGCACAGTTGCACGTCCGTCACCTTCTAGGGGCCTTTTCCTTACCAACAGCCCTTGAGGCTCATGCCAGTTGACTATGCAGCCAATTGTCTCTCTCTCATCCTGGCAGCCCCCAAATACCACCCAAAGCACCCCAGGAGAGAGGGGGGAGGGATAAATCCAGTTATACCCAGGAATCCCATTCCCAAAACTTTTGCCTGCAGGATCAACCACAGGAAGGTCTACAATGTGGGGCAGCCTCACGCATGAGAGATTGCTCTGGGGTGGAAAGAGGCAGCAGCACTCCACCCCAACCACAAGGAGTAGGCTTCAGAAGCTACAGAACCTCTCAGTCCTGATCATCATTTACAGAAAGGGGGAGGCCACCCCAAAGAACCCCTAAGTAACATGAACATGGACACTCATAAGGATGTGGGTAATGGACAGAGCTGTCAATTTTGGAGCTGAGGAACCAGGTTCGAGTCTGACCGTCGACTCAACGCGTCTCAACATCCTGCGATTCTGGGCAAATCATGTAATCTCCCTGTGCTTACAAAAATACATGAATGTCTTCTTGTGTAATGTATGGGTACTCCTGTAAAGCACTGCTATACCTTCGGGGCTAGAAGTGGTGGCTGGTTTGTATTTACGGTGGAGGGGTGGGGCAACAGGGGGGATACAGTAATAATCAATATTTTTTAAAAGGCACTTACCTGACGCAATGGGTCTCATTCTCTGTTATGGCATCCTCCTCGTTGCAGCTACAGTGCAGGGACCAGGAAACTGTGCTACCAAATCCTGACGCTGGTTTCATGCTGGTAACCAACATAAAACCTGCATCGCGATTGGTGGGATAAGGCCTCTCTCAGCGCTCACCAGAGTGCTGGAGGCCTGTGCCTTCTTTAAGCCAGCTGTCTTAAGACAGCTGGGTTACAGATGTTTAAAGTGCGTATGTCTGGCTGGTTGTTGCAAGATGGCCGGCCAAAGGGACATGAGCACTTTAAATAAGTTCACAACTCCCTGCTGCTGTCACTCAACAGCAGTGCAGAAGTCTCCCCGCCCGTCCTTACACTCCTTTCAGGTTGGGGTGCTGAAAAATAAAATGGCAATGAAGAAAGTTTAATACCATTTTATTTTTCAGCTCTGGGGCATTTTTGGGGCATTTTTTAGTGAGGCGATGCTTCTCCACTCTTGCGCAGATGCCGTCCCTGGGGTCTAGTTTGTGCTGTATAAAACTGCAAAAATTAAATAAGTAGAAAAACTTATAATCAGAGTGAGGAGAGGACTTGACCTGGCTGCTGATTTCTGCCCACCACGATCCTGAAGTCACAGAGGTGAAAATGGATACTACTTCAAAAGCTGCTGCCCGCAGCTATATTATTTTCACCCTATGTACTTCAAATGGCTGTTTCATTATATCACGTGATACTGACTAAGAGTTTCTGACATTGCACACACCTTAGGTCTTTATCTGAGAATCCATAAAACACAGTTAACTTTTCTCACAATGCATCAGGCATGCACAGTATCCCACAAAGTGGGGATTTAAACAAACGCTGGGCGGATTTTCACGTGACTTGATGTGACCTGTTTCTCTTAGTTTTCCCTACTTCACCAACCACTTTTAGTCCAACCATGCTTCAAAGTCCATTTGGGGGTTACCAGAAATAGAAGGAGGAAATATCTGACCACAAAGAGATTACATGGAGCTGATTCTCCATTTGGCCTCAGTTCTTTGCCTCCTGTGTTCTCTTCAAAAAGGCTTCTTCCTGCAGGGGCATGCTACCAATGCCCTCTTTTACTGCAAGTTGGTCTCTTTTCTGAAGGTAGAAGCAGCACCACTAACAGGGTAAAAACCCAAGTCATATGAACAGTCATGAGCACACCAGACAGCTGGGCTAATGGCTACATGGGTAGGTTGTCTTCTGTGGGAAGACCAGCAATACCCTACTTTTACTCCTTCTCCAAGTAATCTACAGCTCTCCTTGGAAGCCCCTTGACTTAGATGTTGTGACCAACCTGGCAAGGAGACTGGCAATCCAATACTGCAGCCTTGGGACATAGCTGTCTTCACAATTACATTGGCATACAACTTCTATCTCTGGTCATGAAACTTCTTGGCCCCCTTAGCAAAACATTTCTTCAGTAGATATTCTTCTCCTGAAGAGTTATTTGATATGCTCATATTTTTGAAGACGCTTCAAATTAGACTCTGCATGCACCCTGCATCATCATTTCATGATCAGGGCATTTCCAGGATGCCAGAGTTGTCTTACACAGGAGAGCTATCCCCAGCAGGTTGTAGGTGGTTCCTGAACTTAGGATACTGGGTAAGTTGGTCAAGCCACATTCTTCGCCACTCAAATGCAGCACGAAATGTCAATGAAGCAGAGTACTTTGGGCTAAAGTTCAAAGGAAATGAAAAAGTACCCCACCCCCAAATTACCACAGCCTGACTACATTGTCATTCCTTTAGAAGGGGCAGGAAGGTTCCAGTGTTGTGTCACCAGTGGGATAAAATAATTAATAAATCACACCTCCACTACTCCCAGCCAACCTAGAGTAAACATATCTGAGGAAAGGTTCAGGAAAAATCCTGGCCTGCCTGCAGGTCAAACAAAGGGGATGAGGAAGCCTCACTTAAGCCCTCAATTTGTAGACATTTGTTGACTTCTAGAGGAAGGAACTCAAACAGAAATTCATGTGTACACACAGTAAAGCACAACAAATACACACTCCACAGTCACTCCAACTTACACATGCACAGGTTAGCACTCACTTTTCATCCATATCAAATGCGAATAGAGTGAAGCATCCCGCGGAGGGAGACTAGCAAACATTTCAACAGCAGAAGCCAGTAAGTTTCTCTGCCCTGAAAGGAATAAGCACATTGGACCTGCCCTTCTACCAAAGTTACTGTTGCCACTACTGCTTGGTGAAACGAGAAATGAGGGTGTAACTTGGGTGCCTCTCCTGAACTCCTGCTCTATGGTCTCACAAGTTAGGCCCAAAGTTAACATACATGATTACGAGTTCACTTGGACAAAAATCCAATACCTGCAGAGACATTCCATAACTTAACTAGCAGTACAACTTAGGGCAATGACAAACGTTTCCCAGCGCCTTCATGGGGAAGTTTCTGCCAACAATAGCACAGTCCACTAACAATTGCGCCTTGAGGCTTAAGTGGAATGTGACATAATATAAAGCAGCCCCATAATAATTGCATGAATTCCTATACTATATTTTTCTGTCAGCCTAATTCTTGACAGTAATGAACAAAAGAGTTCTAATGTGCAATGCCTGCCATATCTGCCACGGAGTGCAAAAACAATGCCATCCGCACAAAAGCAAGAAACAAAAAAACCTCACATATTTAAATATATATTTCAAACAAGATGGAAAGATTAATTAATTTTATGTCAGAAAAAAAGTTTTGTTTCAATTAATTGGAAATTCATATTTACTTTGCATTGTTCCTAATACAGTAACTGTTTCAAGGGGAAAAGAAGAATTGCAAACAGCACTTCCAGTAGGCCCACCTGCCTCCCCTGTTTTTTCCTGGGCCAGGGGTATAAATATCAGCAATGTTGATTCTTTAGTTCAGCTTTCCATATTCCACAAAAAACTGGCACAGAAAGACACCTTTCAGTATAGTGCATTCTGGGACTTGAAGCATTTAAGCCCAGATTTATACTTTTTCATGCAAAACTGCGCTAACACACTTTTGCGTGAAAATGTTTACCGCCAGCTAGCGCCATTCCAAGATGCCGGCTGGGCATCAAATTTATGGAATGACGGTAGCCGGCGGTAAGGCCCGGCTAGCATCGTTACCAAGGATGCTAGCCGGGTGGGGAGGCATAGGGGGAACAGGAGGTTTGCATCAAAGGATGTCGCTAGTCTGGGTAGAGGCATCAAAATGCCTCTAACCAGACTAGCATCATTGTTTTACCTACAACCCCCATGAACATGACTCCTGTCTTAGTAAAGACAGGAGTCATGCCCACCACCCCAATGGCCATGCCCAGGGGACATATGTCCCCTGGGCATGGCCATTGGGCCCAGTGCCATGTAGGGTGGGCCAAGTTGGGCCTCCTATGGCACTTAAAAAAAAATTGAATACTTACCTGTACTTACCTTACTTACCTGGGATGGGGTCCCCCCATTCTCTGGTGTCCCTCTAATGTGGGTGGGGCTTTCCCCGGGGCTAGGGAAGGGCACCTGTGGGCCCATTCCATGGTCTCTGACCAGGGAAATAGTCCCACAGATCCCCTAAGCCTGCCCTGATCCAGGCATTAAATAATGGCGCTAAGCAAGCTTAGCATCATTCTTTAAGGCCCCCTTCCCCCCGTGCGTGATTTTTGCACGAGGGGATAAATATGGCACTAAGGCCATATCTTCAGTTTTTTGCACAGGAATGCATACCTTGCATCTCATTGATGTCAGGTAGTTTCCCACAAGCAAAAAATGACAATAACTCCAAAACCTTGGGGCTAGACAGGTCTAATTATGGAGTTAGGTTTGCGTCAAATTTGTGTCAAAAAAATTATGCAAATTTGGCGCAAACAGAGTATAAATCTGGGCCTTAGTCTTTTCAAAGACAGAGATGTGCTTTGTTTCTCCTATGCTAATATAATGCAAATCAGATTTCCTTTTACCTTTGTTCAATATACCTTTTAGCAACTGTTTTGGATTAGGGTACTGCAACGTAGATTTATAATGATATTTTTAGTGAATGAGTGTAAATTTGGATAACAATTTTCCTTGATGGGCTACTCAGAGGGCACCTTTCAGTGGTTGTTCCGTCTCCCCATTGGCTCAGAGCCAGCAGCTCTATATCAATATCAATATTTCATATTGTTTTATTTTTCTGCTGCTGGCTGAGCCAGCGAGTGCAGGGAGGGGCAAAGCTGGCTCGTAGGAGGGGAGGTGGGAGGAGGGAGTGGAGTGTGCCCTTAACTGCGCATATCTGTTTGATTGGCCGTTCTAGGCCGGCCAAACAGACATGCGCAGTTAGGTTTCTTCAACCCAGCTGTATTTGAGAAATAGCATAGACTCTCTGTGCCTAAGCAAGGGGCAAACCAGCCCACTCAGGCCAATCACTGTGCTGCTTTCATGCTTGGTAATAGCATTAGAGTAGCACAGGGATTTTACAGGGATTCTTTCATACTGTCCCATGAACTGCTGGGAACAGGAAGCAGAGGAGTGTGAGGCAGCCGGCAGCACCAGGTAAGTGTTTTTTTTAACCCCCTGTGCTCCCCTCCCGTGCTCCTCCCATATCCCCTCCTCCCGCCCCACCACTTATAATTTAATGTTGGCCACCGCTGGCACCTTTTTATGCTGGATTTGTTAATTTTGTGCACCCTCTTTGGAAATTATTTGTGGAATAATTCACTTCTTGTGAGCAGTTGCAGATGAAGCAATAAACAAGCTCACACATTTAAATATATTTTAATATCATTCATTCTCTGCCAGAAAAGTTTTGTTTCTCAGCAGTGACAATTCATTTTTACATTGTCACTTTCCTAATGCACTAGCTATTTAAAAGGTAAAACCAGAATTTAAAAATGTCCCCAAGATGTTGCATTTCTTAGTTAACCTCTGATGTGTTGAATATTAAGGTGCCTCCTACTGAACAACTTGCACAATAAATGTGCAAAAGGTTTTTTCGAAGGCTGACGATTGTCAGAAAGGGTGCTTACAGACACCCTTTTTACTTGTTGGAGACTAACTCTGTTAGATGGATAATTTCAAGATTGCTGATAAACTTCAGAATGGGGAACTACTTTTTTTCTTTTGTCTCCCTCTCCTGAGTCCTGGATGGCGGCCATGGTGCTCACAGCACCAACCACACAGAACAGCGCAAACTCCATCTGCATTATAGATAATTTTGTGTTTGCTATTTATGTTGTCTACTTTGTTCAGTCCCAACATGGAAGCACAGTCACATGCACACACTTTAATTGCACACGGTTTTAATCTTTTATTTTGTCTCTCCCCTTCGTGATGCATGGTGGCCATGGCATTTACAGTGCAGAACAGGGCAAACTCCGTTGGCGGTATAGATGATTTTGTGTTTGCTTTTTATGTTGTCTGCTTTTTCAATCTCAACATAGAAGCACAATCATATGCACTCACTTTACACACAGTTTTAATCTAAACGTTTGCAAGTTACAGACTTGTTCTGCCACACCTGTGTCATGCGTCAGACAAGCAAAATGCACTACGCCTGTGCAGTGCTGTCACGTTATGGTCAAGAGAGTTTACATTAGCATTCCAGGCATGCCAGACTGTGCCTGCGTGGTGAGATCACCAATGTGCCATTTTTCCAGGGTTTGAATATGAGGTGCAGGGAGGTGTAAGGAGCTTTATTGCTGCAGATCTGCAGATCCCCCACATCCTTTCAGGAGGAGGTAATGCTTGGTGCCTGTTAACATGCACACTAGTGGTCATTCAGTTCAAAAAGGTTACCTATTTAGAAGTTGGTGTGCTATGCTTGTTATAGCTTGACATGGATAATGTCTCCTACTGAGCACAGGGAACTCCCTGCACAGGCAGAACTGATACCACCCACTGGAGCACATGCCCTTGTGTGTCAGACCAAGTCTGTTTATAATCAATGGTGCATGCAGCTACCAGAGTAGCTTTTGGGTTCTGTGAATTAATAGCACTGTGTACATTTAGAGTGCTCCGCAGATCCCCAAGATGCCCAAAACTTAGAGGCCACATATGGACTGCACCTTGTAACATTGCAGCAAGGGTGTTGCCAACCTACCCATTTCTGATGCATGTCACTTCTGGTGTTGGCAATCATTAGCAGCATGCAAACAGTAAGCACTTAGTGCATGTTGGTTAAAAATACAAATAACTTTAGGTTCACTCTATGCTACAATATATACAGGTCACTTTAAAAAAAGGAAAGCACCCCCATCTGCAATGGCTAGGGTGGTCGGCAAAAGATCAACTGTCAAATTTGACATTTTCTTTCACACTGATTCAACTTTAATTGGTTGAGTTTCTGCTTGCAGATCCAGTTAAGAATTTATAATGCCAATAGCTCTAACTCAAGCAAATGTGAGACGAATTGCATTGCAAATGCATGTACTAGCTCGGCTCTACTTATCTGTCAAACAAAACTGGCTGTGTGAGGCACAAGCTAGAACGCTGCATTCTGGGACTGAAAGATCTAGGCATAGCTGGATTTTGTTTCTACTATGCTAATGTAATACCAATCAGGCTTTCTTTTACCCTCATTCAGCACACCTTTTTGTAGCAGTTTAAGATTAGGCTCTGCAAAGTAGTTTTGTAATTATATTTTTAGATGAGGAGAGTGAATTCTGGAGAAAATGTACCCTCCACAGGCTATTTAGAGGGTGACTTTTTAAATTAGGCGTGTTGATTCTGTGCACCCCCTTTGGAAATCATTTGCTGATCGAATGTGCCGGGGTTCTCGCAAGCAATGGAGTATTACAATTCTAAGAGGCAAACAACTCACCACAGCAGGTGCAGGAGTATGCAACACACTTCTTCCTTCATACAAAAACACCCTCACGCCAAAGACCTTTTAAGCCAATCAGAACTTTCATTGGCAAAGACAATCATCTCGTCTTTAAGACCTATTGGCTTTACCAAATTTTACGATGCTGCACAGCGTGATTAAAGAGAAAACCAAACAAGCATTTGCAATGCAACGGGTCTCGCATTTGCTCGAGTTACAGCTATTAGCATTGTAAATTCCTAACTGGACTTTTCTTGCCATTTAAATTGAACATGAAAAATAAAGCAGTTGGCATAAGCAAGCTGATTCAAAGCGCCATGGCTGCCATAAGCATGAGCGTGTTGGAGTGTAGTTTTTATAATCAATAATTAACATGAATTGCTTGCAATTTAATGTGTAATGAAGCCGCATAGAAAAGGCGATAGACTAAAACTAATGTACACGTTTGAAATGTGCCCACGGGGAGCGGCCACCAATGTATACGATGATTAATGAAATTGACTAATAATGAATTATTAATGTACTAATGTATGATTCTGTTTTCGCATTAAGAGTTATATGTTAAGGTTTTGCTGAATAAATCATTAGGCCTTAGTTAGCAAGAGTCTGGGCCTAGCTGCCTGTTCTCATATTAACTGTGTTTTTCTAACGTGCACTGCGCTGTCTTCCTGGAGGACATAAAGCTGTACTTTTCCAGAAGCTAGAGATGTGTGTAACCGTAGTAAAACCTGCCATTTTACCCGACAAAGACGTAAACCACAGGAGCCAATGAACTGCATGAGAACTGTCTTAGGTAGATCATTCTAGTAAGGTGACTACTAAATCATTGGATGGAGAGTATGGTGCGCTGGATGCTGACCAATGGGAAATTAGAGACTTGTCTGGCAAATTCAATTTAACGGCGTGCCACAAGAGGAAATCAGCCATTACCGGACTTCTGCCCCTGCCCTTACCTGTTATCCTGAGAGACTTTGTCTTATTCCATCCTCATCCTGCCCTTTTCTGATATTTACTTCTCCTCCCTATGAGGGAAGAACTTTGCTCTGTATGCTGAGACTTTGCTGTTCTATCCTGGCTGATGTCAGATTGACTATTGTCCTGAGGACGAAGACTGATTCTGTATGCTGACCCATTACGGAGAGTAACTATATGATAATGAAATTGTAATTGTCTGTTTGCCTTTTCTTTCTAGGTACAACCTGCTCTTTTGACAGAGTCCATAGTTTAGATCTTTTTTAAATTTGTGTTGCTAAATCGTTTTGCATGAAGCCCAACACGCTAATGCTAATTCGAAGTTAGTTTAGGAGTCCCTAACATTGGGTGCAAATAGACAAGCGACTGGATCTTTGCTTTGTTGAATGTCGCGCTGTTGATACTTTGCTAAAGTTGATACATGTTGACGCCATGTTTTGTTCTAATGTTTATAATTTTCGCTCTGCTTAAATCTTGTTCAAGTTGCCACATTATAACACTGTTGATGTGTTTTCTGGTGTTGAGACTAATAAACTTGCTAGTAGAGTGTAACCAATAGGGAATAAATCTCATAAATCTTATTAAACTTGTGTGGTTATTCATGGCTGAAAGGTCATGGTGCGGTTCAAACTCATATTGATGTGATTAACTAACTTGATTGATTTGTTACTGTGAATATTGATGAGGTTATTGATTCACTGATTGTCATGCTGATTAGTTATCTCGTCTTGAGGTGTCTTCAATCAGGGTCAAGAGATTCATTGGCCTAAAACGAGTCACAGACTAAGTAAATTACCTAGGGAGGGACGTGTTATCAGTTCTGGTAGCAGAGGACGGTCACGGCCCTTTGGGGGCCCCATGACGAGGGAACATTGTTTAGGATTGTTTTTAAAATAATGCAAATTGGAAAGATGATGTTCCGATAAGCCCCAAATTACTTTCTCGGGACCCCGGAGCTTGCCGAAGTGAGGTGGGTATGTTCTCAGCGTTCTAGTGATGGTGTGAGTGGAGTAGGATTAGCGCTTGCACAGCTTATGCATACCGCAGGTAAATTGTGAGGTCTGTGAGAATTTTTAGACCAGGTGATGTTTTAGTAGGAGTGTGCATACTCCGCAGTATGACAGTAGGGAAGTCGGCGAACTTCATGTGAGTGTAGAGCTTTGTGCTAAAAAAAAATTGTCCACGTGGTTGTTGGTGATGTACGGACCGTGCGTGGTCTAAGACTCCGGAGTATACTGATAAGTGTATTTTGCGCGGTTTAATAGGTCAATCGGGCGTGGTTGACGAGTCGAGTTTGAGTCAAACTGTGTGAGTGAAAACCTTCGATGGAGATTTGGCAAGTTCTAAAGTGCACTGGAACGAGCCATTGACAAGTCGAGAGTAGAATTTGCGGGTCGAATTCTGCTTGCGAGTGCGGGATCTGAGAAGGAGAGAGTAGCAGCTGAGGCTTCAAGTGAAATCTCTGTAAAGTTCTGAAGCAATTGTGTTACCCTTCCTGTAGTAAACCGGCAAATTTGAGTTTTGTTGTTAAAGTGCTCGCAATATATTGCATTAGATTTTGCGTGAATAGAGAGTGAGGAGGACAAGCCGCAGGACTTTGTCAGCCGCCGTGTGTGTGAGTGTGACATCATTGGAGCCGAACTGGGATAGGCCAGTTAGTAAGAAGGGTCGCGCACGGATTGGCAGCCGTCCGTGAGAGGCAATTGGTTGAGAAGGTAGGTGAAGGGTATTCTGGGAATTAAAGTCACTTCCTGATTCAATTATAAACTAAATAAATAAAAGATGCAAAATGAAGTTCTTCAAGGCTTTAAAGAGCACTTTGAGGGGGGATGTGTACATTACTGTAAGGAAATGCCTCCTTGGCATGGTTACCCCCTGACTTTTTGCCTTTGCTGATGCTATGTTTTGAATTGAAAGTGTGCTGAGGCCTGCTAACCAGGCCCCAGCACCAGTGTTCTTTCCCTAACCTGTACTTTTGATTCCACAATTGACACACCCTGGCATCCAGGTAAGTCCCTTGTAACTGGTACCCCTGGTACCAAGGGCCCTGATGCCAGGGAAGGTCTCTAAGGGCTGCAGCATATCTTATGCCACCCTGGGGACCCCTCACTCAGCACAGACACACTGCTTACCAGCTTGTGCGTGCAGGTGAGAACAAAACGAGTAAGTCGACATGGCACTCCCCTCAGGGTGCCATGCCAATCTCACACTGCCTATGCAGTATAGATAAGTCACCCCTCTAGTAGGCCTTACAGCCCTAAGGCAGGGTGCACTATACCATAGGTGAGGGCACCAGTGCATGAGTACTGTGCCCCTACAGTGTCTAAGCCAAACCTTAGACATTGTAAGTGCAGGGTGGCCATGAAAGTATATGGTCTGGGAGTCTGTCAAACACGGACTCCACAGCACCATAATGGTTACACTGAAAACTGGGAAGTTTGGTATCAAACTTCTCAGCACAATAAATGCACACTGATGCCAGTGTACATTTTATTGTGAAATACACCCCAGAGGGCACCTTAGAGGTGCCCCCTGAAACCTTAACCGACTATCTGTGTAGGCTGACTGGTTCCAGCAGCCTGCCACAACCGAGACATGTTGCTGGCCCCATGGGGAGAGTGCCTTTGTCACTCTGAGGCCAGTAACAAAGCCTGCACTGGGTGGAGATGCTAACACCTCCCCCAGGCAGGAGCTGTAACACCTGGCGGTGAGCCTCAAAGGCTCACCCCTTTGTTCCAGCACCGCAGGACACTCCAGCTAGTGGAGTTGCCCGCCCCTTCCGGCCACGGCCCCCACTTTTGGCGGCAAGGCCGGAGGAAATAATGAGAATAACAAGGAGGAGTCACTGGCCAGTCAGGACAGCCCCTAAGGTGTCCTGAGCTGAGGTGACTCTAACTTTTAGAAATCCTCCATCTTGCAGATGGAGGATTCCCCAATAGGATTAGGGATGTGACCCCCTCCCCTTGGGAGGAGGCACAAAGAGGGTGTACCCATCCTCAGGGCTAGTAGCCATGGGCTACTAACCCCCCAGACCTAAACACGCCCTTAAATTTAGTATTTAAGGGCTTCCCTGAACCTAAGAATTTAGATTCCTGAAACTACAAGAAGAAGAAGACTGCTGAGCTGAAAAACCCCTGCAGAGGAAGAACAGAAGACACCAACTGCTTTGGCCCCAGTCCTACCGGCCTGTCTCCTGCCTTCCAAAGAACCCTGCTCCAGCGACGCTTTCCAAGGGACCAGCGACCTCTGAATCCTCTGAGGACTGCCCTGCTTCAAGAAAGACAAGAAACTCCCGAGGACAGCGGCACTGCTCCAAAAGAACTGCAACTTTGTTTCAAGGAGCAGATTTAAAGACCCCTGCAACTCCCCGCAAGAAGCGTGAGACTTGCAACACTGCACCCGGCGACCCCGACTCGACTGGTGGAGAACCAACACCTCAGGGAGGACCCTCCGGCGACTCCGAGACCGTGAGTAACCAAAGTTGTCCCCCCTGAGCCCCCACAGCGATGCCTGCAGAGGGAATCCGGAGGCTCCCCCTGACCGCGACTGCCTGAACTCCATTTCCCGACGGCTGGAAAAGACCCTGCACCCGCAGCCCCCAGCACCTAAAGGAACGGAACTCCTGTGCAGGAGTGACCCCCAGGAGGCCCTCTCCCTTGCCCAGGTAGTGGCTACCCCGAGGAGCCCCCCCCTTGCCTGCCTGCACCGCTGAAGAGATCCCTTGGTCTCTCATTGAACATCATTGAAAACCCGACGCGTGTTTGCACACTGCACCCGGCTGCCCCCGCGCTGCTGAGGGTGTACTTTTTGTGCTGACTTGTGTCCCCCCCGGTGCCCTACAACACCCCCCTGGTCTGCCCTCCAAAGACGCGGGTACTTACCTGCTGGCAGACCGGAACCGGGGCACCCCCTTCTCTCCATTGAAGCCTATGTGTTTTGGGCACCTCTTTGACCTCTGCACCTGACCGACCCTGAGCTGCTGGTGTGGTAACTTTGGGGTTGCTCTGAACCCCCAACGGTGGGCTACCTTGGACCCAAACCTGAGACTTGTAAGTGATTTACTTACCTGACAAAACTAACAAAAACTTACCTCCCCCAGGAACTGTGAAAATTGCACTGTGTCCACTTTTAAAACAGCTTATTGTGTTTTATGTAAAAAGTATTCCTGCTAATGTAATGATTCAAAGTTCCTAAAGTACTTACCTGCAATACCTTTCAAATGAGATATTACATGTAGAAATTGAACCTGTGGTTCTTAAAATAAACTAAGAAAATATATTTTTCTATAACAAAACCTATTGGCTGGATTTGTCTCTGAGTGTGTGTTCCTCATTTATTGCCTGTGTGTATGTACAACAAATGCTTAACACTACTCCTTGGATAAGCCTACTGCTCGACCACACTACCACAAAATAGAGCATTAGTATTATCTCTTTTTGCAACTATCTTACCTCTAAGGGGAACCCTTGGACTCTGTGCATACTATTCCTTACTTTGAAATAGTGCATACAGAGCCAACTTCCTACAATTACCGTGAGTGTGGGGGAGCCTACACCGCCAGAGGATACTCCAGCTTATGCCGTAATGGAGGAGAAGGGAGTCGCGCCATGCCTTTGGCTAAAGCAATGGTGCAAATTAACGGAGAAAGATGGGTGTTTGGCGTTTCCAGAGAATGGGACATTCAACATAGGGGTCCTAGAGAATTTGCGGAAGGCACTAAACGAGCAAAAGCCGCCTCCAAGGCCAGCACAGTTTGAGGAGTTAGCGATCTGGGAATTAATGGCCATACGACAGAGGAAACAAAAGTTTGAGAGGAGAATGAGGAAGGCAGAAAAGACGCTAGCGGAGGCTAGATGGGATAGCGACACTAGGATGTGGAGGTGAGAAATAATAGACGGGGTCAGGATGTTTCCGGCAATCACTCAAGAAGCCGACACACAGGGAAGAAAGGCCACTTGTAAGACGGACAAGGGCTCTGGCAGGCAAAAGGGGAATCAGAAGTCTTGGGTGGATGCAGCTGATTCAGATGATGATGAGTTTCTTAATCAGTTGTTACATGATTGTCCACCGCCATATGCCATGAATGACAACAAGCCAAGTACTAGTGCAGGTCCTGTAAATTCCATACAGAGTCAGGGAACGGTGCATACAACTCAGGTAAATGCAGTCACGACACCAGCTCCAGTGCAGACTAATTTCAGTGTATCCACTGCATCAGGGATGCAGACACAGTTGCAGCCACCACCAATTCAGAGGCTCTACCCTGATGTCCCAGTATTAGAGACCACTACGAATATGATGGTGTCGCCAGGTCAAGCATATACGAGATAAAAGTTGGTACAGATGGAGCCAACTCCACTTCTGCTGCCCCAGCCGCAGCAACAGATGGTTCCGTATTACACTTTGGTCACAGGACCGCAGTCAGTCACAGCACCCGTAATGAATCAGACTATGGGAGCTAATGCTCCCCAGGGTTTGGGAAACAGACAGGCGCCAGCTGCTATATCTTTGCTGATTACAGTTGGTCCACCAGTGCCGCTGTAAGCACAGGCCAAGTCTAGTGTATGTGACCAAGGGGTAATGACTCAAGAGGGGCTAAGAGGAGGGTTCACAGGAAGTTCCCAAGGGATGACACCGGGAGAACTGATAGCAGAGAGATCTAGGTCCTTGTTGGATTTCAGTCCGATTGGGGTTCCTCTAGAGACAATGAGACGGGCTGGGTTGGGACTACTAACCTCACAGATACCCAGTACGAGCCTGTCGCAACCACCAATGATGCAGGCTGGCAATATTTTGTTGCAAGATCTGACAGCGCAACAACTGAATGAATGGTTAGACAAGCTGAGTTCACCACAGACTACCCCTGCGACAACAGAACTGACAGAGAGAGAGGAATATCTGAATTTTGTGAGGTTGGGAGTGGAAGCAGCTGAATTAGTTGAAGGGAGCATGGGAGTGAACAGGCTAGAGTCATACACTGAGGCAGAATTGAGGTATCTGTGTCCGAAAATAACTAAAGAGGTGAACAAGGTGCACCAGAGGTTGGCGAATCTAGCAGACAAGTATGGCATAGACCTAGAAAATACTAAACATCTAAAAAGAAGCTGTAGATTAGACTTCGAGCCTAAAGATTTTGATCACATGAGGTCTACGGGGATGAAGGCACATCTTAAAGAAATACTACAGAGTGCTCAAGTTTGGGGAGCCTTAGAGAAGTGGGAAGGCAGATGGGCAAAGAAGAGAGATAAAAGGAAAAGTGACTGCTTGGAGCAGCAGCCGCAGGCAAAACCAGTGCCAGATACCGGTACCATAAAGATGTTACCAATGAGAGAAACAGCTGGAGGGGTTCTTGTCCACGTACCGTGGTCCAGAGGTGACATTCTGTCCTTCACAAATGACTTCCCCAGACTGAGGGAGAAACCGATAGAATGGTATCAGCAGACAGATAGGTTTGTGAAGCTTGCGAAATGCCTTTGGGAAGACTTGAATACATTGTTTGAGATCATTGTTCCTGCCGATTTGTGGCTCGAGTGCAAGAGAAGTGTTGACTGGCCGACCACAGAACCGGCAAGGGATATGGCTACCGGAGCACCCTCTCCAGAAGTGATGAAGTATTACTATAAGGTAATTGAGTTCTTGAAGCAGAAAGTGTCGCTGCAGAATATTGATTGGCAAAAGATTGATCGAACGGCACAAGAAGGTAAAGAGTCGATACATGCCTGCTATGAGAGGCTGTTGAAAGCATTCAAGAATTACAGTGGTACAGAGGTCATGGAGCCGAAAGATATGAATCACCTGGTGTTCAGATTTGTTGATGGGTTAAGACCAGAGATTAGCCAGATGATTAAGAATCATTTGATTTGCTGGTGATGCAAATTAAGGCAGCGCAAGCAGGGATGCAGGTAAATGGTATACAGCAGATGGTGCAACAGCCGCAGGGAAATGTAATGTTTCAGACGCAAACAAGAGGTAGAGGTCGAGGAGGTTTTGTGAACCGCAGTCCAGATTTGAATACAGTTGTGGTACAAAATGATGTACAAGGGATGCAGAAGGTGTTGCCATGTCACGTGTGCGGGGGCGTGGGACACTGGAAGCGGGAATGTCCGTTGATGGTGCAGGGGGTGCGGTTCAACAAAGCAATGATGTTGGTGCATTTCAAAATGTGAAGGGACCAAGAATGAGGGGTCCTAATCCGAATTTCCAGATGCAGGGTCTTCAACCCATGCAACAAGTGCAAATGCCGCGTATGCAAACAGTGCAGATGCAACAAGTGCACCAGCAGATTCCCATGGTACCTAGACAGCAAATGCAGTTGCCGTTGGATCCAATGGGACAGGAACAGGTGATGCTTCCTCAACAGGTCACAAGTCAAGGAATGGGTCAAAATAACACAGTACAACAGTTCCCATTGAGTGGTGAGAATGGAAAAAACAATGAATGGTCGGATGACAGTTCAGATAGTGAGGAGTGCAGGCTTGCAGCGTCCCTAGAGGTAGATCAGAGGGGATCCTATGTGCAAGGGAAGGTGATGGGTCACAAGGTTTCATTTTTGGTTGACACAGGAGCTACACGCTCTACAGTCAGGAGTGCAGAGGTTCCGAAGTTGCCCCTTTCAGGACGCACAATAAAAGTAGTGGGAGTGGCAAACCAGCTCCTGACCAACCTGATCACAGATCTGGTTCAAGTCGAAATTGGTACCTTTCAGGGATTGCACAGTTTGTAGTCTGTGATTCAAGTCCTGTGTCCCTACTGGGAAGAGACTTACAGTGTAAGACGAGGTGTTCTATCACCTGTTCGAATGAGGGAATAGAGGTGCAGACGAACAGTGATGACAAGGGGGATGATGGTCAGATTTCAGAGCCAGAAACAGAGAATACAGATCAAGAGTACCCCTTGATAAGCTTTTTCCCGATGTTCACAATGACTGATTTGCCTGCAGACCTGCAGGGGACAGTCACAGAGAAAGTGTAGGACTTGACAGGAAAGGAAGTGGGACTGATAAAAGGAGTGGGACCAGTCAAAGTGGACGTGAAGCCAAATGCTGTGTTTCCCCAGGTACTGCAGTACCACATGGCACAGGATGTCCTCATACAGGTGACGCAGATAATTGCAGACTTTGTGAAGCAGGGAGTCCTGAAAGAAGTGATGAGGAGCCCATGTAACTCACCTATAATGGGTCTGAGAAAGCCCTGTGGGAAAGTCTGAATTGTTCAAGACTTGAGAAAGATCAATGACATAGTGGTGAAGTGTTGCCCAATAGTGCCAAATCCAGCTGTGATCATGTTTCAAGTTCCATGCTACGCAGAATGGTTCTCAGTCGTTGACTTGTCCCAAGCATTCTTTTCTGTGCCTCTTCATGAGGTTAGCCAATTTCTCTTCAGTTTTAAATTCCTAGACAAGGTTTACAGTTGGTGTCGAATTCCTCAGGGGTTTTCGGAGTCACCATCTATTTTCAACCAAATTTTGAAGAAAGATTTGGAGTCATAGAATTGCCTTTCCAATCAACTCTAGTGCAGTACATTGACGACTTGTTGATTGCCTCCAAAACAAGAGACGATTGCAAGTAGGATACTATTGCCTTATTGAACCACTTGGGGAAGAATGGACACAAGGTGTCCACAAAGAAGCTGCAGTACTGTCAGAAAGAGGTGAAATATCTAGGCCATTTGATTGAGAAAGGGTCGAGGAAGATATCTAAGGAAAGAGTGACTGCCATATTACAGATGAATCCACCTACATCGAGGAGAGATGTCAGGATGTTTCTGGGAATGGTGGGCTACTGTCGTCAGTGGATCCCGAATTTCTCCGTTATCTCCAAGCTCTTGGTGAGACTGATAGCTATGGAAGTTAAGGATGGCCCAGATACCCAAACTATGTCTGAGAAAGAGATAAGGGCATTCATTGAGTTGAGGGAGTGTATGTGCAGGGCTCCAGCTTTAGGTATGCCTGATTACACAAAGCCTTTTGTCCTGCTTTGTCATGAACGTGATGCATGTTCTTTGTCTGTCTTGACCCAGGTCCACGGAGGTGCAAACCGACCAGTAGCATATTTTTCAGCTACTTTGGACCCAGTTGCAGCAGCCTTACCGGGTTGTCTGCGTGCTGTTGCAGCAATTGGTCAAAGCCTCACTCAGTGCGAAGGCATAGTGATGGGACATCCCTTAACAGTAATGGTCCCACATTCAGTTGAAATACTCTTGACTCGAACAAAGACACAGCACATGACAAATGCTAGGCTGACCAAGTATGAGACAATTATATTGGGGTCACCAAATGTGTCACTAAAACATTGTACTGTATTGAACCCGGCAACTTTGCTTCCAATTGAGAATACAAATGTTGATGATGCTGAGGAGATAGAACATGATTGTCTTGAGGTAACAGAACTGTGCACCAAACCGCGTCCTGACATTAAAGACACTCAATTGGATGAAAATTATTACATTATCTTTGTTGATGGCTCATGCTTGAGAGCCTCAGTAGGAGTACTGAGAGCTGGATACGCTGTGTGCACAATCACTGGTATCTCAGAAGCATCTTAGCTTGAAAGAGTATACTCTGCTCAAGTGGCTGAATTGGTTGCTCTTACTAGGGCATGCCATGCTGCTGATAAACTGAAAGTGACTATCTATACCGACAGCAGGTATGGATTTGGAATTGTCCATGATTTTGGCCAACTATGGTCACAGAGGGGTTTTCTGACTTCTTCTGGTACTCCAGTGAAAAATGGTGAAAGAATTAAGGAGTTGTTGCACGCGATTCAGTTACCTCTTGAAATTGCCGTGGTGAAATGCAGTGCTCTTTTGAAATTGCAAGATTTTGTTTCAATGGGAAATGGATATGCAGATCAAGTTGCAAGGTTTTGTGCATTGAACTGTATATTATTCAAGGATCAGTGGAAATTGTTACCTGAAACAGAAAATGAGACATGCACTGGTTACGCACTGAGGGTGGTTGACACGATGGAGGAATTAAAATTGTTGCAGGGACGTGCCAGCACAGAAGAGAAACGCTCTTGGTTCAAAATGCAGTGTGTACAAAGACCAGATGATTTGTGGGTGTCAGACGAAGGGAAGATGGTTTTGCCGAACAGTCTTTTGTCTCAGTTTGCAAGGTTTTACCATGGTCAAGCACATATTGGGAGAGATGCCATGATCAGGTTGTTCAAAATTGATTGGTTCAATCCAAAATTCAGACAAGCTGCAGAAGTAATCTGTCACCGGTGCATCATCTGTCAGCAGATGAATGCGGGGAAAGGGACAGTGGTGAATTTGAGCCACACGGGGAGAGCTGGAGGTCCATTTAGCAGGATGCAATTGGATTTTATCGAGATGCCTTTGTGTGGAGGCCTGAGATACGTGTTGGTAATTGTGTGCATTTTTAGTCACTGGATTGAAGCTTACCCTACACATAGGAATGACAGTCTCACAGTAGCGAAGTTGCTGCTTAGGGAATTGATACCACGTTTCGGGTTTCCGATCTCTTTAGAATCAGATAGAGGAAGTCACTTCAACAATGAGGTGGTTAAGCTCTTGTGTGCAGCACTAAACATTGAACAGAAGTTGCATTGCAGCTACCGCCCTGAAGCATCAGGACTTGTGGAGCAAATGAATGGTACCCTGAAATCTAGAATGGCAAAAATGTGTGCAGCTACCAATTTGAAATGGCCCGATGCATTGCCCTTAGTGTTGATGTCCATGAGAAAGACACCCAACAACAAAACAGGACTGTCTCCTCATGAAATTCTCATGGGCCGAGCTATGCGATTGCCTGCAGTACCTGCAAATGTTCTTGTGAATATCACAGATGATGTTGTGTTGGACTGCTGCAAGGGTCTGGATGACGTGGTCTGCTCTTTCTCTCTACAGGTGGAAGCTACCACACTGCCACCGATAAATGATCCAGGTCACAACCTGAAAGCTGGTGACTGGGTTGTTGTCAAGAAACATGTGAGGAAGTCATGTTTGGAGCCACGTTGGAAGGAACCGTATCAAGTGATACTATCAACCACTACTGCTGTGAAATGTGCGGGAATTCCAAACTGGATACATACCAGTCACACAAAGAAGGTGACGTGTCCAACTGATGAGGAAATAGAGTTGGCAAAAATAACAGCCAAAGAAAAGGAAGTCTCAGGGCCGGAGAGTAATCAAAGGGGAACTGAGACTGAAGGAGAGCCCGTTGAGGATGGCTTGGTCACCCAGACAGTAAATGAGATCCAGAGGGGTGACGGTGGGCCTATCTCAACTGAGGCACCAGGAGAGCCGACCCAGAGAGATGTTCTCCCAGAAGCAGATGGATACAGGTTTGAAGTTGAACCCCTGACAGACCCAGAAGGCGAAGGAGTTGAGACAGAAAGCAGTCCGAGTGTCCAGACTCCTCCTGAGCCACTAGCAGGTCCAGCAAAAGAAAACACCATAACACCAGAGGAGGGCGTTTAACATCAACAAGAAAGGCCGAGCGATAAAGGGACACTGAAAGGAGATAAGTGGCCAGTGTCGCGAGTAGCAAAAGGGAAAGTGGTCATCGATGAAACAATAGAGGAAGAGGTTGCTACCACCAGGAAAGAAGATTTGAGTGAAGGGGAATTGCAGGGTGAAAAGAAAGAGAATAGCAAACAGGAGATACGCGGGTCCTGAATGGGCTTATGCAACATCAGCTGAGTGGCAGCAAGAGTTCCTAGCATTTTGTTTTGATCGAGAAGTTCCAGGTCAATACTATGGTACCTGAGGCTGGCCGCAAGGAAAAGAGACTGTGTTAAGTTGAAATCAAGTTGAGAAACCTGAGAAAAGAGACTGATAAATTCCCGGATGTGTCACTGTTAACCTGAATTGACTTTTGAAAAACAATTATGACAAGCTGCGAACCGGATTGACAAAGACCCTGGGAGCGAATGAAAAGCTGTAAATACTTGCTAAAGAAAGACTTTGCTTAGCCTTGCTGAAGAAAAAAAAAAAAAGGAGAAAAAAAAAAAGGAGATAGAGTTTTCTAGCCATCCTCAAATAAGTTGTTTACCCTTATAGCACTTTACTTTCTGATTCTTTACAGATCATGCCTAGTACGGGAGATGATGATGAGGGGAGTAAGGGGGTCATTCCGACCCCGGCGTGTGGCGGGCACCGCCCGCTGTGCGGAGACCGCCAGAAGACCGCACCGCGGTCAAATGACCGCGGTGGTCATTCTGACTTTCCCGCTGGGCGGGCGGGCGACCGCCAAAAGGCCGCCCACCCGCCCGCCCAGCGGGAAAGCCCCAGCAACGATGAAGCCGGCTCCGAATGGAGCCGGCGGAGTTGCTGGTGTGCGACGGGTGCTGTGGCACCCGTCGCGATTTTCAGTGTCTGCTAGGCAGACACTGAAAATCATTATGGAGCCCTGTTAGGGGGCCCCTGCACTGCCAATGCCTGTGGCATGGGCAGTGCAGGGGCCCCCAGGGGCCCCACGACACCCGTTCCTGCCATCCTGTTCCTGGCGGTTTTTACTGCCAGGACCAGGATGGCGGGAAGGGGGTCCGAATCCCCATGGCGGTGCTGCGAGCAGCGCCGCCATGGAGGATTCTTTGGGGCAGGGGTAAACCGGCGGGAAACCGCCAGTTGCCCTTTTCTGACCGCGTCTTTACCGCTGCGGTCAGAATTGCCCATGAAGCACCGCCAGCCTGTTGGCGGTGCTTCCGCAGCACTCTGCCCTGGCGGTTTTCAACCGCCAGGGTCAGAATGACCGCCTAAGCGTTGTAAATATTTGGGTGTTGCTCTGGGTGTTGTGGGTGTGATATTCATTATAGCTTTGTTTGTGGAGATGCGATTGGTGGATGAGAATGAAGCTAACAATGCTACAGTTTCTGAGACTGCTACACTAACGCCTTGGGAGAGGTTTCAGCAAGATACGAAGTATCTGCAAGACAAAACTAATGCAAAAGGGGAATTGTCTACTAATGTTTTCTATCCCTTGCTGAGTGAATATGTTGACACTAAGGATGCAAAGGCTTGTTATGTGTGTACACAAATTCCTCTTTCAGTCCAGGACGGGGTTACATAACACAGTCTCCCACTAACCTATGGGATTAGCTGTAGTCTGCTACTAACGCGTTTCTATAACCAAGAAGAAGTGCAATATTTTTACTCAAACTATGATTTGGTGTTCTCTTATGTGCCTATCATAGAAGATTTTAATAGTCTAGCTAAATATTATGCCATAAAGCTGATTAAAGGGTTCTTTGAACCTAGAGTAGCGATTATTACATCATATGCACACCGCAATAACTTGACATGCTTGCTTACTCCCGTAGAGAAAAGCTTTCTAGATCACACTGAAGATAGGAGAAGGGTTTTAAAGGGGAAATTAGAAAAGGGCTTGCAGCAACGATCCTTTCTTAGCAATAGCAACAATGGAATTAGGGAACAAGGGAAGTTAGCTTTAGATGCAAAACATGTAGGTAGGCTTTGCATAACACGGCTGAAGTCATATTATGACAATGTGTTTGTGGGAACAAGTGAGTGTAAGCATGTGTTTTGGTTTCAGAATAAGTGGACATTCATGCTAAATGGAATGGACCAAGCGATCCCAGGGGTCTGTTATATTTGTGGACTTAATGCTTATTACCATCTTCCAAAGGGATGGTACGGGACATGTTACTTGGGGATAGTTTTCCCAAAGATGTACCAGCTAGATGATTTAAAGAAATTCCCGAAAGTGACTGAATTACTTCGTACTAGACAGAAGAGAGAAACTGCTGCTGGTGTAGTAGGAGCCATATTTGGAGCAATAATTCCTTCAGTAGGGGTTGTCCTGAACTCCATAAAGATTCGAAAGTTGTCTACTATTGTGGATAACATGTTGACGAATTTCACAGGGGCTATACTCCTGCTGGATACTGAACTGGCTGCGGAGAGGGCTATGACTCTTCAAAACAGGCTTGCTTTAGACATTCTTTTAGCGAAAAGTGGCAGAGTCTGTAAGATGCTTAATGAGCGCCACTGCTGTGCCTACATGCCTGATAATAGTAATGAGATTAGAAGTATGCTTACTAACCTAACAAGAGATAGTGCAGATTTGAAGGAATTGAAAGAACCAGGTGTTTGGGAAAAGGTTGGACAGGGATTTGCACATGTGGGAAGTTGTGCCACCCTCAGAGGTACACTAATCAACGGACCACCAGGACCACGCCCCGCCTTATGTGACACCATCGCCGACACCATCAGCTTGCACGCCCTCTCCTCCACAGACTACATCCTCCTCGGTGATTTCAACTTTCACTTGGAGAACCTACAAGACCACAACTCATCATCCCTCATAGACAACCTCACCAACCTTGGGCTCAAACAACTAGTCACCGCACCCACCCACTCAGCAGGACACACGCTCGATGCAATTTTCACCTCAAGCCAACACATAGCCTACACCCACACCACCAAACTCCTCTGGACTGACCACCACTGCGTCCACTTCTCCTTCGCCAAACCCTCCACACACCACCATCAACACACCATACCCTACCGCATGTGGGACAAGAACCCCACAGAATGCCTGAACTCCCAACTGGCTCACAACCCCCCCTCCACACCAACGACCCCAACGCACGAGCCCACAACCTCTCAAAATGGATCACCACCTGCGCAGACACACTAGCCCCCCTCAGAAAACACATTGCTGCCCGCAACATCAAGAACGCCCCATGGTTCACCCCCGAACTCCAAGACTCCAAGCGCAAATGCCGCCAAGCAGAGAAAATATGGCGACAAGAACCCTCCACAACCAACTTCTCCACCCTCAAAGCCACCATTAGCACCCATCACCAACTCATACGCACCGCCAAAAGAGACCACTACAAGACACGCCTTGACAACAACTCTCTAAACAGAAAAGAACTCTTCACCATCATTAATGAACTAGCCAAACCCAAAGCCAGCTACATAGACCCTTCACACACACAGCCCCTATGTGACGCCCTCTCCAACCACTTCCACCACAAAATCCTGGACATCCACAACAGCTTCATACCACACACACACACCACACACACCCCTCACTCACCCAACTCAACCCCCACTCATGACCCCCCCACCACACTCACCACCTGGGCCCCCACCACACACGAAGAAACCAAAAAAAACATGAACTCCATCCGCTCCGGATCCCCCTCCGACCCCTGCCCACATCGCATCTACAACAAAGCCAGCCCAACCATCGCCCCCATACTCCGCGTCATAATCAACTCCTCCTTCGATGACGCCACCTACCCAGACCCCTGGAAGCACACGGAAATCAACGCTCTCCTAAAAAAAAACAAAGCCGACCCAGAGATCCTCTCCAACTATCGCCCCATCTCCCTCCTCCCCTTCCCCGCCAAGGTCATCGAGAAACTAGTCAACACCCGCCTATCCCACTACCTCGAGGAAAACAACACTCTTGACCCCTCACAATCCGGGTTCCGCAAGAACCACAGCACGGAAACCGCCCTCATCGCATGCACTGACGACATTAGGACCAAAGTCGACAAAGGTGAGACCGGCGCACTCATCCTTCTAGATCTCTCCGCAGCCTTTGACACTGTCTGCCACCACACACTCCGCACACGCCTCCACAACATAGGAATTCGCCACAAAGCCTTAGACTGGCTCACCTCCTTCCTCACTGACCGGACCCAGAGGGTCCGCCTCCCACCTTTCCACTCCACCACCACCAAGATCATCTGCGGAGTCCCCCAAGGGTCCTGTCTCAGCCCCACACTCTTCAACATTTACATTATCCCCCTAGTCAACATCCTCTGATCACACGGAATCACTATCCTCTGCTACGCAGATGATACCCAACTCATCCTCTCCCTCACCCGCAACCCCACCACTGCCAAAATCAACCTACACCCAGCTCTCCTTGACACCGCCAACTGGATGACAACTAACCACCTAAAGCTTAACTCCAACAAAACCGAGATCATCATCTTCGGCCCCAACAAAACCATATGGGACGACTCCTGGTGGCCCACCGCCCTAGGACCCGCACCCACCCCCGCAAACCACGCACTCAACTTCGGCATCATCCTGGACCCCTCCCTCTCCATGACACAGCAAATCAATGCTCTTACCTCCTCCTGCTTCCTCACACTCCACACTCTAAAAAAATCCTTCAAATGGATTCTCCCAGAGACCAGGAAGACAGTCACCCATGCACTCATCAGCAGCAGACTAGACTACAGTAACGCCCTCTACGCCGGCACCACACTCAAACTCACACGCAAACTACAGAGAATCCAGAACACAGCTGCGCGCCTCGTCCTTGGCCTCCCCGCCACAAAAGAATCTCACCACACCTCAAAACCCTTCACTGGCCCACCATAAACAAGAGAATCAAATTCAATATCCTCATCCATGCACACAAATCCCTCCACAACACCGGCCCGACATACCTCAACGAAAGAGTGAACTTTCACATTCCCACCGGCAACCTCCGATCAGCCAACCTCGCCCTAGCCACAGTCCCCCGCATCCAACGCACCACCACAGGAGGCAGGTCCTCCTCCTACCTCGCCCCCAAAACCTGGAACTCCCTCCCCACCCACCTCCGCAAAACCAAAGACCTCCTGCTCTTCAGAAAAAAACCTCAAAACATGGCTGTTCGAACAGTGACCCTCCTGCCCCCCCCCCACCAAGCGCCTTGAGACCCTCACAGGTGAGTAGCGCGCTATATACATTTTTTTGATTGATTGGTTTAGTAGTCCTTGGCACGGGATATTGGGAAAATTAATACAGGGAATACTGATTATTTTGGCTTCTTTATTTGGACTATGGTTATTGAGCAAAATTAGCAAAAGGGTTAAAGCAAAATTGGCAAATCATAAAGTGAGGAGGGAAGAAAGGAAAAGGGAGAAAATGTTCAGAGCAAAATATGAAAAGGCAAAGCGAAAGGAAGAAATTGAAATGACAGAGATAAAGAAATGACAAAGTTGTTAAGGGAAGGATTTGTGTGATGACAAGAGTCATCAGAGGAGGGATTCTTGGAGTATATTTTTTATAATCAATATTTTAAGGTGTAATGAAGCCGCATAGAAAAGGCAATAGACTGAAACTAATGTACGCGTTTCAAATGTGCCCACGGGGAGTGGCCACAAATGTATACGATGATTAATTAAATTGACTAATAATTAATTATTAATGTACTAATGTATGATTCTGTTTTCGCATTAAGAGTTATATGTTAAGGTTTTGCTGAATAAATCATTAGGCCTTAGTTAGCAAGAGTCTGGGCCTAGCTGCCAGGTCTCATATTAACTGTGTTTTTCTAACGTGCACTGCGCTGTCTTCCTGAAGGACATAAAGCTGTACTTTTCCAGAAGCTAGAGATGTGTGTAACCGTAGTAAATTCTTTCTCATGGGACCTGACATGCTCAAAAAGACATTCTTGTTGACTGCAACAATGTAATTCGCAACAGGTACGTCGCCCAAACTGGTAAAGACAATGGAGCTACTGACAAAAGTTGTGCGTGTAACTTTTTCTACCTGCCATTTTACCCGACGAAGACGTAAACCACAGGAGCCAATGAACTGCATGAGAACTGTCTTAGGTAGATAATTCTAGTAAGGTGACTTCTAAATCATTGGATGGAGAGGATGGTGTGCTGGATGCTGACCAATGTGAAATTAGAGACTTGTCTGGCAAATTCAATTTAACGGCGTGCCACAAGAGGAAATCAGCCATTACTGGTCTTCTGCCCTTACCTGTTATCCTAAGAGACTTTGGCCCTCATTACAACATTGGCGGTAAAAGCCGCTTACCGCCGTGCAGAAGACCGCCAACACACCGCCGCGGCCGCGGAAAACCGCCACAGTTATTATGACCCACATTTCAGAATCCGCCAAAATTCAGACACCCACACAAGTCCGCCACACCAAAGGTCAGTGATAAACTGGCGAAAACAAAACCGACAACGTCACACCAACAGAACTACGCCCACACTATCACGACACACGAATCCACGCGGCGGTCTTTCAACCGCGGTATTCCATTGGCGGTACACACCGCCGCGCTCAAAATACACACACATTTACAAAACACAGCCACATAGGACAATTCAAAATACACACACCTGATACACATACACATACCACTCCCACACACCCATTACAATATAAAACACACACCCACATCACCCACAAACCCCTACCACAAAATTTTTTGAAAGAAGGCCAGAGAGAGACACCACCAGCAAGAACAACAGCATCCACAGGCACACAATACCATCACCCACACAACTTCCACGCACCTCACACAACACACCACTACATATCAGCACACTTATTACCACACAATCCACCCCACACATCACCTACACCACCCCATGAAACGGCAAAGACACCCCAGGTTCTCGGAGGAGGAGCTCAGGGTCATGGTGGAGGAAATCGTCCAGGTAGAGCCACAGCTATTCGGATCACAGGTGCAGCACACCTCCATTGCAAGGAAGATGGTGCTATGGCGCAGAATTAGTGGACAGGGTCAACGCAGTGGGACAGAATCCAAGAAATCGGGAGGACATCAGGAAGAGGTGGAACGACCTACGGGGGAAGGTGCGTTCCGTGGTCTCAAGACACCACCAGGAGGTTCAGCGGACTGGCGGCAGACCCCCACCTCCTCACCCACAACTAACAACATGGGAGGAACAGGTCTTGGCGATTCTGCATCCTGAGGGCCTCGCAGGAGTAGGCGGAGGAATGGACTCTGGTAAGTCAAATCTTAACTATTACATCCCCCACCCTACCTGCATGCTATCACATACCCCCACCCTCACCCCCAGCACCCCAACTCCTCACATATGTCCCAACATCACAAACCACCCATCCCAACACCAAGCCCTGCATGCAACAACAGGGCATGGGCATCCATCACTAAAGCATGCCCACTGCACATACCCATACAACCCCCTAAACCACCATCACACAAGCTCCCACACAGGAATGCAAACACTGGGGTACACGCTCACCCACCCATTGCACACCAATACACATACAGATGTAATAACCATCCTTTTATACCCCTGCAGGACCCCTACCCAACGTCACCGGACAGGAGGGTCCACACATGTCCACACCACCAACAGAAGAGGCCCACAGTGATGACAGCACCTCTGTCCAACTGGATCTAGATGACCAGCCCGGCCCGTCGGGGACCTCTGGACAGTTGGTTCCCCTCACACTGGCACAGGCCATCACAGACCTTCCCCCCTCTGGAAACACCAGCACAGCACCCACCCAGCGGGCCCATACCTCCGGCCCCAGGACACGTCAATCAGCTGTGTGTCCACCACTACAGGGAACCCAGGATAACCCACCACCCCAACAACAACAGGGACCTGGGGGCAGTGGTAGTGGGCACACGGTCCAGGGGATGGAGGCCCAGGAACACAGGGGAACTGGGAGGGCTGCTGTGCGACAAAGGGCGGACAGGCCAAGGGAACCCACTCTCCACGAGGCCCTCTCCTCCATCATGGGAGCCTACCACCACTCCCTGGAGACGATGGCAACAGTACTGGCCAAGTTTCAGGAGACCCAGCGCCTGCAGGAGGAACAGTATATGGGCTTCAGGGAGGAACTCAGAACCATCAGCTCCACCCTGGGCACCATCGTAGGGGTGCTGAAGGAACTCGTGAACACCAGGAGGGACACTGTGGCACTACAAGGGGCCCCTGACACTAGCATGGACGATGAACTGCCCACCATCTCCGCCGGCACTAGTGGACAGGACACCCCGCCACAGGACCACCACACCAGCACCCCACCCCCTGCAGAGGGAGAAGCACCCCGCAAACGGTCCCTGAGATCCAGGACAAAGACAGAGCCCGATGCCAAGACCGCCGCCAAGAAATGAGACCACCCTGATTGTCATCCTACAGTCCCACTTTGTCACCCTGTCCATACTTAAACTGCCCAACCTCCACTTCCTATGCCCATTTGGGCAATGCACCTGTGAGACTAATAGACTGGACTCTGCCATGGACATTCCTTCGCCATCACCCCTCACCATTTCACTACCCCCTTCAATATTGAGCACTTAAATAAATACACTTAAAACACAAAACAATCTGCAGTCTGTCTGTTATTTCGAAATAGTGTATTAGCAATTACAGTGACAAAATGCTCTTTCAATTATAATGTCAACATACCTATGTCACACAGCTCAAGTCCATGAGGAATCAAAGCAGATGTCACACAGTGGGACCCACATCTGTGAAATCGTAAGGGAAAGTGACAACTCAGAGACCATACACTGGGTGAAAACGACAGACAGTAGAGAGGTAGTAGTGTTTAAGTACATGTAGTAGGCAGGTCTGTACTCTTACCTGTGTCTCACAGGAAATATTGCTGGATCACTGAGTCCCTGTTGTTCATGTCTTCTTCCTCTGCTTCCTCGTCTTCACTATCCACAGGCTCCACAGCTGCAACAACACCGCCATCTGGAACATCCTCCTGCAGAAAAGGCACCTGTCGTCGCAATGCCAAGTTATGAAGCATACAGCAGGCCACGATGATCTGGCACACCTTCTTTGGTGAGTAGAATAGGGATCCACCTGTCATATGGAGGCACAGGAACCTGGCCTTCAGGAGGCCGAAGGTCCGCTTAATCACCCTCCTAGTTCGCCCATGGGCCTCATTGTAGCGTTCCTCTGCCCTTGTCCTGGGATTCCTCACTGGGGTCAGTAGCCATGACAGGTTGGGGTAACCAGAGTCACCTGCAAATGGCGAGGGACAAGTATTAGACACACACTAACCTGTATGGTAACCCCAGACCCAGACAACCATTCCCACTGTCTTGCTTCCAGGTGCTCACCTAATAGCCCCACTCGGTGCCTCTGGAGTTGACCCATCACATAAGGGATGCTGCTATTCCGCAGGATGTAGGCGTCATGCACTGAGCCAGGGAACATTCACATGGGAGATGTACTAGTCTGCCAAACATACCATCTTCTGTACATTCATAGAATGATAACTCTTCCGGTTTCTGTACACCTGTTCACTCCTGTGGGGGGGGGGGTTAAAGCCACATGGGTCCCATCAACGGCACCTATAATTTTGGGGATATGTCCCAGGGCATAGAAATCACCTTTCACTGTAGGCAAATCCTCCACCTGAGGGAACACGATGTAGCTTCGCATGTGTTTCAAAAGGGCAGACAACACTCTGGATACTACGTTGGAAAACATAGACTGGGACATCCCTGATGCTATGGCCACTGTTGTTTGAAATGACCCACTTGCTAGGAAATGAAGCACTGACAGCACCTGCACATGAAGGGGGATTCCTGTGGGATGGCGGATTGCTGACATCAGGTCTGGCTCCAACTGGGTACACAGTTCCTGGATTGTGGCACGGTCAAGCCTGCATGTGAGTATGACATGTCGCTCCTCCATTGTCGACAGGTCCACCAACGGTCGGTACACCGGAGGATGCCGCCATCTCCTCACATGTCCCAGCGGACGGTGCCTATGAAGGACAACAGCGAGCACAGAGTCAAACAACTCAGAGGTACGTACCCACAGTTTACACAGAACACCAATCATACACAAAAGGTGGCCTGTATGTGTGTTGAGTCTAGGCCTAGGTATGTGTGACGCAGTTGGAAATGAAGCCATGTGGGCCCCTGAAATGGTGGCTGCCTGACCTCTAAAGTGGGACAATGGGATGTGAGGTAACTGCGCTGGCATTGTACACCGTCGCAGTAGGCGGTCGAAGACCGCGGCGCAATGCTGCATTGGTTAACATTGGACCCTATGGGTCCCAGGAGCCAATGACGACGTGCGCTGGCAGTGACGGTACGCACCGCCGCGGACGTGACCGCCATTTTCTATCTGTTCAATCACTCGATACCTGATCTTCGACAGGAGAGGACCTACACTGCAAGTGCTGCTGTGACCTCGGTCTGGAAGAGACAATGGCTCGAGTGTCTGGGGAAAGGGCCCCTGCCTTCACATCGGAGGAGTTGGAGAAGCTCGTGGATGGGGTCCTCCCACAGTACACGCTACTCTACGTTCCTCCAGACAAACAGATAAATAGACTGTGAGCATGCTGTATGGGCAATGACTGTGTGGAGTGGGGTGGATGAAAGATGGGGGTGGAGATTGAGGCGTGCATGAAACAACGGTGAGTGCATGTGCATCATGGCAAGGGTAGGGATGGGGGCCAATCACTTTGACGGTGCAGTTGGTAATAACTACTCTTTTTCCCCTGTACATTTCATGTAGGTCAGCGCCCACCAGAAAAAAGATATTTGGCGTGCCATCGCCAAGGACGTACGGACCCTGGGGGTCTACCACAGACGGAGCACCCACTGCCGTAAAAGATGGGAGGGCATTCGCCGCTGGAGCAAGAAGACAGCGGAGGCTCAGCTGGGGATGGCCTCCCAACGTGGGAGGGGTGCCCGTCGCACCATGACCCCCCTGATGTTCCGGATCCTGGCGGTGGCGTACCCGGAGTTGGATGGGCGCTTGAGGGCATCACAGCAGACACAAGGGGGTGAGTACACTCTCATTCTGCTGACTTTGCGCGCTGTGGAATTGTCTGGGTGAGGGAGGTGGGCTGTGGGTTTCCGTAGGCCAGGGTGAGTTCTGTAGGCAAGGCTCCTCCATAAGGCAGGCCATGTGGCACCCCAGCCCACCTCTGTAGAGTGCCAAGTACACCTAGTCATGCCCCTGTGTCATCTATGTGTGCAGATGTCGTCCATAGCCTTGTAGGCCATTTCCCAGGAATTGAACAGTGGAGCCCATGAGCGCGGCGTAGTGCAGGGGGCTTCTGTGTCTGTTGTGTCCGCCAACGGTAGCGGTAATGCATGCACTCAACATGTCTCTCTTCTGTCTTCCCCCCCTTTTTATGGTCTCCCTGTTCTTGTGTGCATTAGCATCATCAGGCGCAGGAGCAGTGGCACCGGTGCCGGAGGGAGCTGCATCCCACATGGCCCTGGAGGGAGACAATACGGAGTCTGAATTCACCAGTGGGACGGAGGGCGAGGGGAGCTCCACGGCGGGGACAGGAGCTGAGACCAGCGACACGGACTCGTCCTCTGATGGGAGCTCCCTTGTGGTGGCGGCAACATCTGTGCCCCCCGCATCTACAGGTACAGCCGCCACCCCCCCTACCAGCACCGCCCTCCCAGCAGCCCCTCAGGCTTTTCCCCGTGCCCGCTCACCCAGGAGGGTGGGCATCACCTTCGCCCCAGGCACCTCAGGCTCTGCCCCAGTCACCCCTGCTGCCCTCAGTGAGGAGGCCATTGACCTCCTCAGGTCCCTCACTGTTGGGCAGTCTACCATTTTGAATGCCATCCAGGGTGTAGAGAGGCAGTTGCAACAAACTAATGCATTCCTGGAGGGCATTCATTCTGGTCAGGTGGCCCTTCACCAAGCTTTTCACACTCTAGCCTCAGCACTGATGGCAGCCATTGTCCCCGTCTCTAGCCTCCCCACTCCAACTTCCTCCACCCAGACCCAATCCCCTCTACCTCAGCCCATCCCAAGCACACCTACAGACCAACATGCACACACGTCAACACCCAAGGGTAGTTCAGGCAAACATAAGCACCACACATCCCACAGGCATTCCCGCAAGCATCACACACATGCAGACACACCAACATCCACTGCCTCCACTGTGTCCCCCTCCTGCTCGTCTCCCTCCTCCCTCCCAGTGACGTCTACACTCACACCTGCATGCACTACCTCTACAGCCACTACGTCCCTCGCCAGCACACCCACCACCACACCCCGCTCACGTGCAGTCACCACCCCCACTACCATTCACACGTCCCCTGTGTCCTCTCCCAGTGTGTCTGTCACGCTCCCTCCCAAGATACACAAACGCAGGCACACACCCACCCAACAGCCATCCACCTCCATACAGCCTCCAGTACATGCACCTTCACCCAAAGTCACCAAACGTACACCTCCTACAACCACCATCTCTTCCTCCACTCCAAAACCCCCTCCAGCTACCCGTCCCAGTGTGTCCCAAAAACGTTTCCTGTCCACCCTTGACCTCTTTCCCACACCTCCCCCACCCCGTCAATCTCATAGGTCCAGAACTAGCACCTCAGCCACAACATCTCCGGGACCAGTAGTGCCTGTAGTCACCGGAATCTGGAGTGCACCGGCCACCAGGGCAGCCAGTGTGGCACGGAGCCACAGCACAGACAGTCCCCCACCTGTGAAGCATCAGAAGTTGGCCAGTGCCTGGCGGGAGAGGGGGAAGACTCCAGCCACCAAAGCCACTCCCACGGGTCCCGGTGGGAGTGTGGAGTCAGCTGTGACACCTTCCAAGGTGGGGAAGGGCCACAAGAAACCTGGCAAGTCTGGGAAGAGCAGCACGGAGGAGAAGACCACCATCATCCCCGCTGCCCAGGAGGCCAGCACCAGCCCAGCTGCCCAGGAGGCCACTGCACAGCACCAGCCCCGCTGCCCAGGAGGCCAGCACCAGCCCTGCTGCCCAGAAGGCCACCGCCAGGACCAGCCCAGCTGCCCAGGAGGCCACCGCCAGCACCAGCCCAGCTGCCCAGGAGGCCACCGCCAGCACCAGCCCTGCTGCCCAGGAGGCCAGCACCAGCCCTGCTGCCCAGGAGGCCACCGCCAGCACCAGCCCAGCTGCCCAGGAGGCCACCGCCAGCACCAGCCCAGCTGCCCAGGAGGCCACCGCCAGCAAAAGCCCCGTTGGGCCATGAAGGACCGCCAGCAAAAGCCCCTTTGGGACATGAAGGACTGCAAGCAAAAGCCCCGTTGGGCCATGAAGGACCGCCAGCAAAAGCCCCGTTGGGCCATGAAGGACCGCCAGCAAAAGCCCCGTTGGGCCATGAAGGAAGCCCCGTTGGGCCATGAAGGACCGCCAGCAAAAGCCCCGTTGGGCCATGAAGGACTACCAGCAGCTGAGACCCTGCAATGGAGACCGCCATCTCAAGCACCGCTGAACAGGGCACCGCCATCTCAAGCACCGCTGCACAGGGCACCACTGTCTCAAGCACCGTTGAACAGGGCACCGCCATCTCAAGCACCGCTGAACAGGGCACCGCCGTCTCAAGCACCGCTGCACAGGGCCCCGCCATCTCAAGCACCGCTGAACAGGGCACCGCCGTCTCAAGCACCGCTGCACAGGGCACCGCCATCTCAAGCACCGCTGAACAGGGCACCACCGTCTCAAGCACCGCAGGCCCATGAGTGGCAAGGGCACTGACGCAACTGAGTCCGTCACTGGGTGAATGATGCACTCTGGGCACCATGCCCCCTCCAGAACCAGTGGAGAGATACTTCCACTCCCTCTGTCCTTAGCAGGATGAAGCACTCTGGGCACCATGCCCCCTCCAGAACCAGTGGAGACATACATCCACTCCCTCTGTCCTTAGCAGGATGAAGCACTCTGGGCACCATGCCCCCTCCAGAACCAGTGGAGAAGGCATCCACTTGAGAGACTGTGGCTTTGCACTCCCCAGGATGGAACAGTGGGCAGCCCACCCACTGTAGAGACTTGAGAGACTGTGGCTTTGCACTCCCCAGGATTGAACAGTGGGCAGCCCACCCACTGTAGAGACTTGTGAGACTGTGGCTTTGCACTCCCCAGGATTGAACAGTGGGCAAACCATCCACTTGTGAGACTTGAGAGACTGTGGCTTTGCACTCCCCAGGATTGAACAGAGGGCAACCCACCCACTGTAGAGCCTTGAGAGACTGTGGCTTTGCACTCCCCAGGATTGAACAGTGGGCAGCCCACCCACTGTAGAGACTTGAGAGACTGTGGCTTGCACTCCCCAGGATTGAACAGTGGGCATGTGGCCCCCTCGTGGATTTGTCGTCGTGCACTCAAGCGGCTGAGGTGCCCCCCTTTCCCTCCCCCTGAGGTGCCTGTTTAGTTGCTGTCTGATGCCCCTGCAGTGTTCTCTCCGTCATGGTCGGGGATCTTGTGTGGGCCTCGCCCATACCATGTGGTCCCAGTGTTACACAGACTTTCTTAGAACACTACCTGGGCTACTATGCTTGGTACATATTATGTACATGGTGTATATATCTATTTCTGCCTACTTGCTTTTAATATATTACAATGGTTACACTCATTTTCTATTGTCTTTGCATTCTTCCGGTGGGTTTGGGGGGTGTAACTGTGATGTATTGATACGCATTAGTGTGTGTGTTGTAGTAAGTGAGGGTGTGGGTGGGGGTGTTGCATGTGTGTGTCCATGTTTTTTCCCTCCCCCCTCCCCCCTCCCCTGTGTCGTAGGTGCAGTACTCACCGTGGTCTTCGCCGCCGGCGTTCGTGCTCCTGGTAGAGGAGCAAGAAGATGAAGGCTGGGAAAATGTGAAGTTCTGGTTCCATGGCGTCCTCGTTCCTCGTGGAGTGTGTAGAGGTGAGCGTTTTCCTTTCGGGATTCCTGTTTCCGCCGTGTTTTTATCTGCGGTGAATCCACCCCGGAAAAGGTGGCGGATTGGCCTGTCATAATAGTATGGGCGGTACATTGTCTCCCGTCTGTCTGTTGGCGGTGACCGCCGCGCTGTTTGTTTGTACCGCCGTGGCGGTCGGAGTGTTAAAGTGGCTGTCTTTGTTGGCGGTTTCCGCCACGGTCGTGATTCCAAATTTTTTACCGCCGGCCTGTTGGCGGTCTTACCGCCACTTTAACACCGCCCGCCAGGGTTGTAATGACCACCTTTGTCTTATTCCATCCTCATCCTGCCCTTTTCTGATATTTATTTCTCCTCCCTATGAGGGAAGAACTTTGCTCTGTATGCTGAGACTTTGCTGTTCTATCCTGGCTGATGGCAGATCGACTATTGTCCTGAGGACGAAGACTGATTCTGTATGCTGACCCATTACGGAGGGTAACTATATGATAATGAAATTGTAATTGTCTGTTTGCCTTTTCTTTCTAGGTACCACCTGCTCTTTTGACAGAGTCCAAAGTTCAGATCTTTTCTAAATTTGTTTTGCTAAATCGTTTTGCATGAAGCCCAACATGCTAATGCTAATTCGAGGTTAGTTTAGGAGTCCCTAACATTGGGTGCAAATAGACAAGCGACAGGATCTTTGCTTTGTTGAATATTGCGCTGTTGATACTCTGCTAAAGTTGATACATGTTGACACCGTGTTTTGTTCTAATGTTTATAATTGTCGCTCTGCTTATATCTTATTCAAGTTGCCACATTATAACACTGTTGATGTGTTTTCTGGTGTTGAGACTAATAAACTTGCTAGTAGATTGTAACCAATAGGGAATAAATCTCATAAATCTTATTAAACTTGTGTGGTTATTCATGGCTGAAAGGTCATATTGCGGTTCAAACTCATATTGATGTGATTAACTAACTTGATTGATTTGTTACTGTGAATATTGATGAGGTTATTGATTCACTGATTGTCATGCTGATTAGTTATCTCGTCTTGAGGTGTCTTCAATCAGGGTCAAAAGATTCATTGGCCTAAAATGAGTCCCAGACTAAGTAAATTAGTTAGGAAGGGACGCGTTATCAAGCGTAAAGGAGAGACACAAAAGGAAAAAGAAGTTCGCTCACAGTCAAACATATTGGCAATTGTACAATAATCCATATAACAGGGCCAGTCTGCAAGTTGTTAACAAAACCATCCCAAGGAGGGGCAAACGTAAAGCATTTACCAATTATAACAAAGGATTTTTGAAAAGCAAGCCCAGGAACGAGTGAAAGTGATGGGCATGTGGTGGGTGTGGTTAAAAGCCCACAGTACTTGAAAACAAAACAAGTCAAAGCACTTGAGACAGCAACACAGAGTGCAGCAGAGGGAGGAAAAGGAGTACCCGAAGGAGACAACTGGAATACATGCACTCTTGTTAAGTGCTTAACCAACAAAAAAAGCAGCTCTTCAAAAGTGAGAAATGATAGGTCACAAATAATGCATCTCTGCTCCAGGGGTGGTACAAATACAGAAAGAGGAAGTGAAGCAGAGCTTAAATTGTAAATAAAAACATGCCAGTGTCCAAAGCTCTCCTCTGATACGCATGGATCCTGCAATTAAATGTGTAAGCACGGAATACTGAGGCAGCGTAATCCTGAAGCCTTCTCAAGTCTCTTTAGTCCATTTACAACCACTCCTGGTTCCTTCAGCTCACTCTTGCAGCTTTCTGCTTTCTCCTTTTGTGAAGGTTTTTCGATTTTCTCTTTCTCTGTCTTTCCTATATGTGTCTTTTCCTTGCAGTAAATGCTTGAGGCAGAAAAATAAGTACAGGCCCTCAAAAATAAGTGCAGGCGCCCCGCACCTGAACGCACCGGCTCAAATTAAGCACTGAAGTAAAGCCCACACAAGGTAAGGTGACAAACAAAAAGCAAGCAAATTAGAGTGACAATAAAACCAACCAATGATAAGTAACAGACTGTCTCTAAGGCCGCTATAAGCTGACAATAGGTCTGTTTGCTAGGAGACAGCTTGTGCTGTGTGGTAGATAAACCCATAAAGCACCTAGTGCATATCAGTATATTGCTCTCTCTTTCATTCCGTCTCCTCAGAGTGTGCCTTTTTCCTTTCCCTATTTTTCACCTCCTGTGAATCATGAATCTAGCTTGTATTGATATATGTTGGTCATAATAAATAAACAAATACAAATATATACAATTGATCCTATAGCAGATACCCCTTTTTCAACCACTTTCCCTCAGTACCTCTATGAAAGTTATTAACACCATCTTGACTAAAATGTCACCTCTTTAACCTGATAGATGCATTCAACAGGAGGAACGTGACAATACTGCTATGTGCCAGTGTGCTATACTTAAAACGTCACGTTCCAAGCAGAGAAAGATTTTGCCCTACAACGTGGATTTTCGCAACCACTTATCCAATGCATTATATGCCAACCGCAAAGTTGTTATTTTATCAGCATCAGAAGGATGAAAGATTTAATCGGTCCTGCTGGTTGGAACAAATGGCCAATAGGATAGGTACAAATCGGTGAAGTAGGCTCTCAACCTACACAGCTACATGACACACGGGCATACCCCTCAGCAGCAAGTCCACCTCTATGAAAAAAACCGTCTTGCAAAGCAATACTGTAAAATGCGGAGAACTGAAGCATTTTTGAAAAGCTGAACAGCAGCACTGGGATGAGGGCGAGCCTTGAAGTGTACAGCGGCGCTGCCTCTTTCATGTTTTTTTAATTAAATTCAAATCTGCCAGTTCCAGGGGAGCTGTAAGGCGAAATGCAGGCGCGTATTGATTTGCTGAGGTACAGAGGAGTAATATTTGTGCAAATGGCCATTGATCGATTTGTTTGGGTGAACTCGCATCCGATAACGCAGCCTGACACTGATGGACACATTGAAATTGCCAGCGACGCAGAGCTATGTTTCCCTGCTTAGCTCTCTACGCCTGCTGCGTCCTGCTACATACCACCAAGCGCTGCCTGTATTTAATATTTAATCAGATGCTGCAATTGCTGTAGTGAGGCAGGTGAATTTTTATATGACTGATGTATGGTAAATAGTCCAACGATGTGAGGCCAGAGCAGAGAGAGTAGCTGTTCAGAGGGAGAATCACCTTCTGCAGGGTACTGTCTCAAATCTAAAGGGCAGAAGTGCAAATCCTATCAGGTCCGACTCAGCCTTTCATGTTTCTATATGTTCTGAGCAGGGTCGGACTGGAACAGAAATTAGGGCCGGGCATCTAAATAAAAGTAGTCCTAAAGGATGCACAAAAAAAGAAGCCTATTTTCGCAAATTGGGCAGTTTTCAACTTGTAAAGACACGGGGGCATATTTAAGAGCCCCTTTGAGTTGCTCTTGCACCACGCAACATAGTGCAAGAGCGACACAAATGAAAAGTTAGATCTCTGAAGCCAAGGAAGGCCACCTTGCGGTGCCCTGCGTGGCTTCATAAATCTTGAGTAATGTAACGCAGCGCAAATCACTGCGTTGCATTACTCTGCACCATGGAGGCGTTTCCATGGGTGTTGCATGGGTATTCCCAAGCATCAACCATGGTTTTTGACGCAGTCCCACATTTACGAAAACAGGTAAACCTGGGAATGCGCCAAAAAGATACACCTACCCAGGAGAGGGGTAAGGAGGAGAAATACCTTTATTTCTCCTCACTATTTCCTCTTTCTATTCGTGCTGCAGAATGGAGGAGAAATACCTTTATTTAGCCTCGATATTTTCTCTTTCTATGTGTGCTGCATTCTGCAGCACATATAGAAAGAGGAAAAAGCCGCATGGGATTGTTTTTGTGCAGGACGGTGCCCCTCCCTGCACAAAAACAATTCTGAATGCAATGCAGGCACCCTTTCCCCACGGTGCAAGGTTGTCTGCTTTGGTACTAGGCAGCTCATTGTGTGCCATCGCAGGGGGGAAAGATAGAAATGCACTGTATTGCCTTAAATACGGCACATTTTTGCCCTTTCCCAGGGATGCGGTGCAGCACAGCAAGGTGGCTTTCTGCGCTGCACTGCACCACTTTGTCATAAGTATGCCCCATGGTGTTTAATAGTTTTGTAATGTATGAAAGACTTCTTGGATTGTTCTACAGTGCACCAGCAAAGCCTTAATTTGAAAGTTCCACTTGACACACAAACGTTTTTTAACAGTCCTTCACAAGTCCATTAAATGAGCATTGTTAGATAATTTGAGGCATTATGTAGAGAAATTGGCTTATGACAATACTTTCAGGTAGATTTGATGTAATTAACACATTTACATGGTGATTTAAGGTCGGAACAGGGAATCTCAGGCGGGAGGCGTAGGAGGGGGAGCTGGTAGAGCTATGTGAATGTTAGATACAAAATCTTTGTCTGAGGATATATGCCAGAAATCTTTAGTGAAGGAGATACAATGAAAAAGGACATGTACTCCCCACTTATTATTGCAGAGGGAGCATACCGTTTGATGGCACCCATTTCATTGTAGAGACACTTCCTCCAGGACTAGAGTTTAATTGTAGACCATCCCATCATTTCTAATTTCATTGTAAATAATTCAATGAAATCATAAACAGTATCTAACACTCAGGTTAAGCGATCACAAAATCACTTGACATACTAAACCTCATGCAGCAGGTTGAAATGCTTACTTAAAACACCACCCATATTCAAGACCATATCTAGGTGTCTGAACCTGATTTGGTTGCTATCTCCTAACATATATCTGCAACATAAACTGACCACTCATTAATTTGATTTTCTTTATTTATCATAACTAAAATTACAAGTCGTTCTGTCACTCCAGTAGTGTGATCTAGGGTCTTCCGGTGACTTCCAAAGAGTTCTTGGTCAGGCTTCCCCCTTTAGCGCAGAGATTGTCTGAAAATGCTTCTGTATATTGAATAGAGATTCTGAATAGAGCTAACGCGTTAGTTTCTATGAGATCCAACATCACCATTCAAGCCAGATCTTTGTCTCTATCGTGCACACAACTACACATGACCGCACATAAGCACCTCAAACTTAATTGATGCAGAGATTTCATCAAAGGCGACAAAGTAGCCTACAGAACTCATATTTATCTCAGTCTGAAAAAGCATTGTTTTGATCCCTTGTGTCGGTACAACGCTGTACCTCTCTGATGAGCTCTAACTAGAGTGAAACACGTGTTAGGGGTTGCTTTTCTTAATTACAGGTCGACTTGAATGGTATTTTACCAATTCAAAGCTGCAACACTATCTTTGGAATGGTAAAATGTGTTTGTCATTTTTTAGCTCAGCGTGTATGGCACTTGCTAATCCTATGCTTAAATCTTTGCAATAAAAAACAACATGTGAGGTGAGAAGATATGGAGTGTCGGTGATGGTGTAGAGTTCCATATAAAGGAGCTGGTCTCTGCCTAAAACCTGGGATCAATTCAGGGCTCCCTGCAATGTTTTGCAGAACTCATAGTTTGTAGTATAAAGAAACTGCTTTTTTGAAGCCTCAATCAAATACTTTCAGTACCTATAAGGATAAGGTGTCTGCACCATTGAATTCACAAGAGAACTTGCTGATCTTTTTCATGCTAGAAGTACAATTCCTGCGTCTACCAAGTTCAAGTGGACCTCTCTGCTCTAACTGTAGCTTTTCTGACCTTCTTGAAATGGAATCAACAGCTCCTTCCCGTCAATTACTGATACCCATCTGCTAGCTGTTCTTAGATGAAGTTAAACAGTATTCTTGCTAAGAAATCCAGTTCACTCCTTGATTGGTGCCCTCCCAAACAATGTGACTGATATCATTATTCCAAATATTTAGCATCTTAATTGATCACCAACTACTGTTGTTGTTAACTATTCTTTAAGAATGCCATTATGATTCCACGGCCTACGAAAGACAAAGCAGAATCTTTTAGCACTTGTGAACTTTAGGCCCATTTTTCTTCAACATGTCTTAACCAAATGTTTGTGAAACAAAACTGTTAATTCTCTGTTGGCCAGTTTCCTTGAAATTTCTGTGACTTTCAATCCTGCCCAATTGGGATTTCGTCCAGTTTACGGGACTGAAATAATGCAAGCCGCAGGTATTGTTGAAGCGTCCACGATTGTGGACTAGAGCGACATTGCTGTCATGAGCACTGTAGACCTATCAGCTGCTTTTGATATAGTGGATCATACCATTACCACCCCACACTATCCCAAATAGGTTTTATCCATTGTGGGAAGGACCGACTATAAGCTTTTCTTCCTCCTTTCCAGTTTCAGTTTTCTCTGGTGTTTAAGTGTTACCTCAAGGCTCTTCGCTGAGTCCTATTGTTCTTCATGTTTATGTTACCCTTTCTGGCCACATCATTTAGACGGTTTGGCTTGATATTGGTTCACCTGTCTGAAAAACACTCAGCTTTGAATCAACTGAATGAGGTCATTACTGTATGTACCTTCTAAGTCTGCTGTCTCTCTTTAGTTGCCAACTGCTGATTAACAACATGCATGAGCCTAAATCTGAATTAGCAGAGTTCCACTCTGTGGTGGCCATCTGAGCTAGAAAGTACTCCAGTTCCTGGTGAATCTAGCAAAAATTTAAGAGTACTTATATGAGTGCTTAATTTGCAAATAAAAACATGCTAGTGCCCAAAGCGTCCTTTGATACACACTGCTGCTGCAATTAAATGTGCGAGCATGTAATACTGAGGAAGAGTAATCCTGAAGCCATCTCAGGCCTTTTTAATCCATTTACAGACACTCATTGTCCCTTTAGTTTATTCTTGCAGCTTCCTGCTTTCTGCCATTGTGACGCTTTTTTCGTTTTTGTCTTCCTCCATCTTTCCCATATATGTCTTGCTCGCAGTAAATGCTTGAGGCAGAAAAATAAATGCTGGCCCTCAAAAATAAATGCTGGTGCCCCATACCTGAATCAACCGGCTCAAATTAAGCACTGACTCACAGACTCTTAATCTTCCTTAGAACTAAAATCCCCTGTACTACAGGCAGTGAATGTATCTTGCCTAGAATATGATATTGTCACTCTTTTAGGACTACCAAAATATTTAATTGCTTACTACACTTCTGGTAATCTGGCTGCCCGGCTGCTCCTAAAGCTCCCCAAAGGCACACAGTTAGGGGCATATTTATCCTCTGTTTGCACTGAATTAGCATCTTTTTTTTACTCTAATTCGGTGCAAAACTAACTCCATATTTATACTTTGCTGCTAGACCCATCTAGCGCCAAATTTATGGAGTTAAATTCATTTATTGGAAGTGGAAACCTACCTTGCCTTAATGAGATGCAAGGTAGGCTTGCCTGTGCAAAAAATGACTCTATGGCCTTAACGCCATATTTATGCTCCTGTGCAAAAATAGTGCACAGGAGGGAGGAGGGTTCAAAAAATGGTGCAAAGCTTGCTTTGCCCTATTGTTTAATGCCTGGGTCAGGGCACGTTTGGGCCTATTTCCATGGTGGAACACCATGGAATAAGCCCACAGGTTCCCTCCCCAGGCACCAGGGACACCCCCCACCCCCCCACACACACACCAGAGGCACAGTGGAGGATGGGGGACCCCATCCCAGGTAAGTACAGGTAAGTATTGCATTTCATTTTTTAAAGTGCCATAGGGGCCCCCATACATGGCCATACCACATGACTCCTGTCTTGGAAAAGACAAGAGTCATGCCCATCACTCCAATGGCCAGCACAGCGGACCAGTGTCCTCTGAGCATAGCCATTGCACCCTGTGCCATACAGGGGGCCCCAAGTTGGGCCCCTGATGGCACTTTAATTTAATTAAAAAAATACTTACCTCTACTTACCTGGGATGGGGTCCCCCATCCTCAGATGTCCCTCTGGTGTGGGGGAGGGAGGGCGTTCCTGGGACTTGAGGAGGGCACCCATGTGTCATTTTAGCACGGGGGATAAATATGGGGTTATGGGGTTAGCACCATTTTTTTAGATGAGAATGCCTACCTTGCATCTCATTGACGCAAGGTAGGTTCACTCATCTAAAAAATGGTGTATACTCCAATAGTTTGATGTTAGACATGTCTAACGTCAAAATATAAATATGGAGTTTGTTTTGCGCCACATTTGCATTTAAAAAAATGGGGCAAATGGAGTATAAATATGCCCCCTAGTGCTTTCCACACAGCATACCCGGTGCTCATTGGCCCTGTAGATGCAGTGCAACCTTGGGCCTTTTTTGTTTTTAGGTCATCAGAGCACACCTTCAGACTTCTTCTTAAACTTTTTTATTTCAGGAGCCAAAGCCTCCCAACAGATCGAAGAGGAGACAACTGGACCTGGGCTCCAACAAAGGCCTCCCCTGAGCAAACCAGTGGACTAGTGACTTGACGTGGCCCAGCTCCTGCCCGACCTCAACAAGCACCACCAGTGCTGCCAGAGTTTGTTGGATATGCATTCTCCTTTTGCCATTTCAATTCCTGCCTGGCCTCCCTGCTGAGACTTTTCAAGAAGTTTCTAACAGATGAGATATGCCACTCTATTCTGGGTTCTTGAGATTACTTATTTCAGCCTTAAAGGAAATATCGTGGATTATTATTAAAGGAATGAAGTACAATAATTTCCACAGATTCACGTACAATAGAATGTATTTAATGGAGGTTCACTGTAAATCGTGGATGAACCAGGAGTGCGTAGGATATCAAATGTATTCACTCAATAGATGTTTTCAATTAAAAACAATGGACCAAGCTAACTGATGACAGTAGATTATATCGGAAAACATTATATTCTTCATATATTCAGATATCTACAGGTTGTGAGATATATTGGGTTGTTCAGTTTAGTTTAGATGTAAACATCAAAAGAGAGCGTGAGTACCTGTGGTAGGCAAAGGGCTGTTGACCTGAATATACACCTCCTGGTGATGATGTGCAGTATACTTGCATGGTTAGCTATAAACTGCATTTTTCTGATTTATTGGTTAGTGGATAAACTAGAAATTATGTAACTGAAAGAAGGGAAGTAGTGTGATTTCAATGTCTTACTCAAAAACCGTAACTTCGTTCTTGCTCTTCTATGACCTTCTTCTCTTTCTTTGAAATCTGTCATGTTTCTCACATCCTCTTTCTTGACTGAACTCATTCTTATTTCTCCAGCTACCACCCCACGTTCCTTGCTTCACTCCTTTCACTAATTCCTGTGTTCCTAGCACACAATTGTTGTTTCTGCCTTTTTCATTTAGTTCTTTCTTCCACTGGTCTATGGTTCCCTTCAGTCTATTAGCTAGTGCTCCTTTTAGGTCTGGTGTTAGCCAAGACCTTTTTGATATTATTAAAATCATATGTATAATATACTTATAGGGGCTTACACCCAGCCCTTTTATCTAGTGCCCTGTTATTTTGTCATTCAAATTGTTCTTTTACCCACTATAGCATACAGAAAGGGGCAGTGGCTCAGCCCACCTCAGCCCCTAGTTACATTCACTTTGAGTGACTGCATTTTGCTTCTTCACCAAGAGAACATCTGCACACAAAGCAGTTGCCTTTAGTGCCAGTGTTTTTGTTTTTCCTTTGTCTTTACTTTAGTGCTTCCTTTGAGTCTGGAGCCTGGTGTGAAAGAAGGACACTTTCTACCGTCTCTTCATGTTGCTTTTGACTTGAGCACAGGGCACATTCCAGGTTTATCAGTGGCTGTCTCCTGCTAATGCTGTTGCAAATTCCCTTTGCAGTGTCCTTTGTCTGACTGCTGTTATTTCACAGCATATCCTATTGTGTCCATTTGAAGCTGATCTTTATGAAGTTATGAAGTTATCCTCAAGTATTTACGCAATGAACTGCATTTATAACTGCACTCCTGTATGTCATGTTTGAATGTATTTTAATTGAGGACTACAGTTCTCCCTGTAAACCAAGTTAGTCTGTATGTCCTGCTGGATGACTTTATATTTCCTTTCAGGGCCCTTAAATGTGCTGCTTGTGTAGACATTCAACTATTATATTACTTCCTTGAACTCCCATTTATTCCATCTATTTACAAGGGAATAACATTGCAAAATTGAATTTGCAAAGGCAAGGGACTGGCAACCGCACCAGCGCTATTGACTTTTTTTTAGATCTGGTGTTAGCCATGACAGTTTGATTTTAGGAAAATGATGTGCATGACATTGTTAGTGTTTTTTGCCTTACTTCATCCACTAGTCTGTTGTGTGTCATTCACATTTTTATTCCACCCACTCCACCATGAAACATTTGGCAATGGGTCTGCCCACTTCAGTGATTGGATGACTTAATTGTGAGTTATGGCATTCTGCCTTTTCACAAGAAGCACATTCATAGTACGTACACAAAGTAGTTCCATTCAGTGCCAGGGACTACTACGGTAGTTGAAAAACATATTATTGACTTTAGCCTATTTTTTTAAGCTTGACAAGGACCGAGCAGCTTCCTCAATGATAAACCTTTAATAAGCCATGGGAGAACAAAATAAGAATTGCCAAAAGACTGGCAGCCAACGCCAGACTTATTGGCTTTGCCATTGCTCATAATATTATTGCATGACCTCAGATGTGTCCATGAAATTGACTTTTGTCTTAACTTTTGACCCTTTGTCCCGAATTTCTAAAGTGAATGCCCCGAATTGGTGTCAGATCCAGATGGACATCCTCTCCACCATCGGCATTATGATACGCATCTCCTACCTAATTTAAGGGAGATTTGAAGGAGTCTGTATTGTTTCCCACTATGTGGCAGGTTTCCATGGGTTCAATACAAGCCTGCTTCCAGCAGGGGACCCAGGTGGCCAGGCCCACCGAAGGTGGCCTTGTGGCCCTCCCAAGGCCCATTTACAAGTAGAAAAACATGTTTTGTTTTTTTCCGTAATGATCTACGTAGCCTGCATCCCACAGCCTGCTTTCTGAGCCTAATTGTTTAGCTTCCATGACAAACAGTAATGTGGTAGGCTACTTGAAGTGAATTGGGACAGGTGTAAAGTTCTTGGGGATGGTGGCTGTTAACACGCACACGTGAAAAGCAGGGGTACCTGTGACATGTTCATTGTATCAAAAGAATCCTGCAAGGTTCCATTACGCAGTACTTTGGGGATGACATATGGCAAGAACCACTGGGATTTTGTGATGCTATGGATGTGTTTATTTCTGCATAATTATGGATTGGCCATATTTGCCACAAAGTCTATCTGCATAATTTGCAGATTTTAACAAAAAATTGTTTCTAGCTCAGACGGATCATAAGTTATTAAAAACGCTGCTACACGTGGTGTCAAGCAATGGCAGTCCTTTTTCATTACGAAGAGGCAGGTCACTTCTGTGTTGCTGATTGCTGTATTTAAGTGCTAAACTGATATTAAATGCTGTATTTAAGTGCTAAACTGATTTTAAAGAGGCAAAACCTTCGCACATACAGCGCTAACGTGTAAAGATCAGAAAATAGTGACTATTGCTTCACAATATGCCATATTAGGCCACATCATTTCGCAGATCTATGCTTCTTCATGGCCCTCCTAGATTTCGAATTCCCGGGTCTTGTTCAATAGCAGGATGAGTGAGACGGCGGGCACATCAGGGAGGAGCCCTCAGCTTCATTAACACTGAACATTGCTTATGTATCAGACTCCGAGGCCTGATATCTGCAAAAATATGTTTTTATTTCTCCCATGAGAGGCATGTACACCTCCCTTTTTTGTGGATCCTATTCCATTCACAATAGATCTACTTTTGAAGTATTCATATTTTGATTTGAACACTTTACCAGAAGGACTGTCGTGTGTTCTACACGGAGTTGTTTTTAACTTTACTAAATATAGCTTTAGTGACATCTTGTGGGGGTTGGTAAAATGACACTCTTTCCTTTCAATCCGCGGGGACACAGACCAAATAATGAAAAGGCTTGTTTTGTTGCTTAATTTGGTTTGGTTTATTTTTTGCTTTGTTTTTTTCCTATTCTTTTATGTTTTTTGTTTCCTTTACTGTTTTTGTATTTTTTGCTTTGCTGTTTTTCAGGTGGTGTTTTGGTTGTTTGTGGTTTCATTCGTTTTATTTTTACATTCTGCTTTGTTTTCTTTGATAATGATTTTAGACCTACATGGCTCAATACCCCATACTCGATCCCCTCTAGGCGTTCACGTGTGTAAGAAAATGCATTTTAGCTACTAGTTGTATTTGTTCATCTTTTCATACTCTACCTGAAACAGCTGTCTAGAACACTATGTAAAAGCATATAAATGCCTATGAGCACGTTCTCTTGGACCCTCTTTGCTACAACTTCCCTTCCATTGGGCTGTCCTAGATGTGGGCCACAAAGGCCGTCACTTTTAGTGCCAACTTATGTTTATGTTTTAAAAAGCTTATAGCTACGCGACCAGGGCTTCCCAGCGCTGCTGCAGTAACATACACCCATAAACACTGTCCTAAAATAGCCAGGTTTTCTTGGTGCTCCATTTTGGTTTTCAATTGGATGGTTAAGCCTCAAAACACCAAGGGGCATATTTAAGAGCCCCTAGCACCACCAAAGCGTCACTTTTTGTGACGCTCCGGTGGTGCAATGTCCTGTGCTGTATTTACAAGGAGTCGTTAAGCCAATTTCTGTGGCTTAACGCCACCTTGTAAATACGGCCCCTTCACATGCAGCCCTTTGCGTGGAAGGGGCATGCAATGGGTGTTGCTGTGTGCATGCCACAACAACACTCATTGCATTTTGACACTGCCTCAGATTTATGAGTTTTCGTAAAGCTGAGGCAGCGCCAAAATCTAACCCCACCCCATGGGTGGGGTTAGCAGAGTGCAACTAGGAGGAATACTTATATTCCTCCTCGTTTTTTAGTTTTTCTATGTGTGCTTTAGTGTCCCCAGGGCTCATCCGTCAGCTCCACCCTCTTCAACACATGTATGACCCTGCTGGACAGCATTGTTAGATCCCACAGTCTCAACATAGTTTCATACGAAGACGACACCCAATTCATCCCCTCACTCACCGACGACCCCTCCACCACTAGAACCAACTTCCACAGATGCATGACAAGCGTTGCTGACTGGATGAAGAACAGCTGCCTTTCAGTTTGACACAGAAAAGATGGAAGTACTGATCTTTAGCAATAACAGTAACACATGGAACAAATCCTGGTGGCCATCAAACCTAGGACAAGCACCCACTCCCTCCGACCATGCCAGAAACCTCAGAATCATCATTGACAACAAACTCACTGTGAAATCACTGATCAACGTTGTGTTCTCCACCTTCTTCTCACTTTGGGCATGCTATGTGAGATCTTCAAATGGCTTTCCCTACACACGAGATGCACCGTGACACAGGCCCTCATCACCGGTCGACTGGACTACAGCAATGCCCTCACCGTAGGAATCACTGCATACATCCTACAGAGATGTCAGACCGTACAGAACGCCACAGCAAGACTCATCCTCGGTATTCCTCGACGAACCCACATCACGCCCCACCTTAGGCAACTCCACTGGCTCCCAGTACAGAAGAGATGCCAATTCAAGCTGCTGATCCGTGTACACAAGGCTCTACACAACCAATGACCCACGTACATTAACCACCAACCATTGAGAAGACTACGCTTTGCCTCCCTTTCGCTTGCCCATATTCCCCCCATCTACCAAAGCAGTGGGGTGCACCGTATTCTAATAAATATAGTGCATCCCTGCATTTCTAAAGTAACGCAGCGGGGAGCTGCCAATTTTCATGCAGCACCGCGCTGCTCCACTTTTTATTAAATCTGGCCGCAAGTCTCTAAAAGTAGGCACCTGGACACCCATTCTGCCACTTGTCTGTGACTTCCAGCTCCTTCTTGTTCCAGATTGATCCAGTGACACCGCAGCAGCCTCGGATTACTCACTGGGATTTTTCTGACCCAGTTTTCCCTCTCAACATTCTTCCTGCCAACAGAAGCCCCACCCACCCCAGGATGTCCTTAATGCAGGTCACAGTGCAATCACATCAGTAGGCACCTGGACACCTAGCCTGCCACCTGCCTTTGGCTTCCAGTTCCTGCTTGTTCCAGCCGGACCCAGTGACACAGCAGCTGCCTGGGTTTTCCTGTCAGGGTTTCCCCAACCGGGTTTTCCCACTTAGCGTTCTTCCTGCCAACAGAAGCCCTGCCTACCCGAGGACCTACCTAATGCAGACGGAAGTACGACCACATCGCAGACGTGCACAGTGGGTGCTCCCCTGGTGTGCCAAAAGAGTGCCAAAGGCAAGCCAGTCTGTGCCTGCTCACAACCGTCTACACCTTGACCATACCCAGTGACATGACCGCTGGTCTTCCCTCGTCCAAAAGATACACCATCACCAAGATCTACACCCTGCACCCCAGACACCACAACAAACACTATCACCGCGCGGACCCAGGTTCCACATCAGGACCTTTCACCTGCCCACAGACCAGCCCCACCCTGAAAACACCAGACACCACCTGAACTAAAACATCAACGCCCATGCGCTCTTCTCAACACAAGCTCAATATGCAAGCATTTCACTGAATTATGGGACCTCAATGTCACCGAACATCGTCTTCCTCACCGAGATCTGGCTCAACACCACATCTGCCCCAGACATTGCTGCAGCGATCCCCAAAGGATATAAAATCATTTACCAGAACAGAACCAAGGCGAGAGGAGGAACCAGCATCATCCACAAAGAGACTATACAGTGCACAACCACCACTGACAACACCACCCACCCATGAAACATCTCAACTTCAAGCTCCACACAGATGACAAAATAACCATCAGAGGCACCCTCTCATACCTAGGCCCGCGCTCCAGCTTCTGGAATACCATTGCAGACTTCATTGCGCCCCAAGACTTAGACTCCAAGGACTGTATCTTTCTCAGCATCCTAAATTTCCACAGTGACAATCCCAACAATAACAACACTGCACACCTCGACAGTATGAGCAGCCTCAAACTGACCCAGATCGTCTACGACCCTACAAACAAAGCAGGGCACAAGCTGGCCCCCATTTTCACCTCCAGGAACCCTGTCAAATACAGCCATGTCACAGAACTCTCATGGACCGATCACTCCATCGTCTACTTCAGCATCTCCAGCCACCACACCTCCACCCCCAAGATGACCAGCGCCCCCCCACCAAAGGTGAAACAAAAACTCAGACACCAGCTGGGCAGATGCACTCAGCACCTCCAACCTAGCTACCGCCACCCATCTCGAACAGGGAGTGAAAAACCTTAACACCTGGATGGCCAATTGTGCCAAAAGCATTGTCCCCATCAAGAGCAACAACCAGAGAAAATCCTCCAAAAATGTCAGCTGGTACACTCAAAAACTCAGAACAGTGAAACAAGACAGCAAACAGCTGGAGAGGAGGTGGCACACCAGCAAGGATGCCTCCGACAGAGCATTAACTCTACTACCACCTGCTGCGGGCAACAAAGAAGACAGCCCTTGTAGCATGCATCAAAACCAGCATCGACAAACCCAAGGAACTTTCCAACATCGTTAAGGAATTCTCCAACCCGGCTACCAGCGAAACAACACACCCTCACAGGGGATGTGTGACAACCTCCCCCACTTCTTCCATGACTAGATAACAACTATATACAGAAACTTCTAACCTCAACCCACACTTACGAACTTCCTCGATGGGTATGTCACCACTGTCACTGACACAAATCACACACTGACCACCTGGAACTCCCTCTCCACCCAGGACATCACCTCCACCATGAAATCCATCCACTCAGGAGCTCCCACAGACCCTGCACCACATCTTCAACCTTGGAAACCATAGGATCAGTGAGGAACTCACTACCCACTCAAGACCTCTATCACCACAACAACATTTCCTGGTGCCTGGAAACACGCCAAAGTCAGACCACTACTCAAAAAGCCCTCTGCTGACCCAAGTGAACCTAAAAACCACCTGCTAATCTCCCTTCTCCCATTCCCAGAGAAGATAATGAAAAGAAACATCTACAATCAACTTATTACATACATGGAGCAGAACCAGCTATTCGCCTCAAATGTAACCCACCACATGCTGATTGAAAGCCTCCACCACATTAGCATCCAAGGGGAGGCACTCAGATGGATCACCTTCTTCCTCATAGGAAGAACCCAGAGGATCAACCTCCCACCTTTCACCTCTGAACCCAAGGAGATCACCTGTGGTGTCCTCCAGGGCTCATCCGTCAGCCCCACCCTCTTCAACACATGTATGACCCTGCTGGACAGCATTGTTAGATCTCACAGTCTCAACATAGTTTCATACGAAGACGACACCCAATTCATCCCCTCACTCACCGACGACCCCTCCACCACTAGAACCAACTTTCACAGATGCATGACAAGCGTTGCTGACTGGATGAAGAACAACTGCCTGCAGCTCAACACAGAAAAGATGGAAGTACTGATCTTTGGCAATAACAGTAACACATGGAACAAATCCTGGTGGCCATCAAACCTAGGACAAGCACCCACTCCCTCCGACCATGCCAGAAACCTCAGAATCATCATTGACAACAAACTCACTGTGAAATCACAGATCAATGGTGTGTTCTCCACCTTCTTCTCACTTTGGGCATGCTATGTGAGATCTTCAAATGGCTTTCCCTACACACGAGATGCACCGTGACACAGGCCCTCATCACCGGTCGACTGGACTACAGCAATGCCTTCACCGTAGGAATCACTGCATACCTCCTACAGAGATGTCAGACCGTACAGAACGCCACAGCAAGACTCATCCTCGGTATTCCTCAACGAACCCACATCACACCCCACCTCAGGCAACTCCACTGGCTCCCAGTACAGAAGAGATGCCAATTCAAGCTGCTGATCCGTGTACACAAGGCTCTACACAACCAATGACCCATGTACATTAATCACCAAACATTGAGAAGACTACACTCTGCCTCCCTTTCACTTGCCCATATTCCCCCCATTTACCAAAGCAGAAGTGAAGAACGCTCCTTCTCTCACATCGCAGCAAAAACTAGAAACAACCTCCCCACACATATCCAGACCTTCACCTCACTTCCAGAATTCTGAATGGCCCTCAAGGCCTGGCTGTTCGAATAAGCCTGCAGAACCTGCAAGCAGCTGGATACCCTATTGGGTGATTAGTCGCGCTTTATATATTCTGATTGATTGATTATGATTGCTAATTTCTTAGCTAAGTAAATTCTGTCTGCCCTGGCATTTGTGGGGCATCAGTGGTTGTTGACTGCACGTTTTGTTTACTGGAGCCCTATGCTTGCATGGCTGATGGCTAGTAGTGTGCACTGGGGATTAGCTTTACTTAATATAACACTTTATTCATCCAGGAGAGGGCAACGGCTAAACTTCAGCGCTTCTGTATGTACAGTCCCTTCATTGCGTTTTGACTGCTAGCACTGCTGCAGACATGATTGAGTTGCTTGCACATCACAGATTTGAGTTGCTTGCACATCACAGATTCATCACAGCACATCTCACATTGCAGCAAGGTGAGAAAGTTATGTGGTTTGACTGGGGAGCCTTACCATGTAATACCAGCACATTACCCAGAAGTGGACTTCTGGATCACCCTAGTAAAACTTAGCTCAATCCTGGTAGAGTGACGAGGAGCAGTCAGGCTCCTTAGAGGATCATGTGTAAAGCATTTCACAACACCCACATGGATGATAAGTAATGGCACGACTCAAAAGAAATCCGCCACCAATTTACAAAATAAAGCAGATATATATCTTAATTCAAACAGCAAAATTAACTTTGTATCTTACATTCAACTGGAGTGGTGAATTTGTGTTGAAAAATAAAGCACTTTTAATTTTCAAATGACTACCATTGAAGTCAATGTGAAAAACTACAGCGTGAAATCCGTCACTTGTGGGGTGAGCTCTGGGGAACCTACTTGGAGTTAAGGTCTTGTGGGTCCATAGACCAAGCATCAACAGTCAGTTTCTAGTTACATTGCCCTGGGAGTCCAGGTGCAGAGGTGCTTTGGCTGTCCTTGGAGCTGATGGGATCTGAGGCACTGTCAAAATTGCAGCACTTAGCAAAAGCACACTTAGGGGTGGACTCACACTTTACCCCCGGCGAGTAGAGGCCTTTGGGGTCCCAAGACCTAGATTCCACAGCTGGAACTTCATCACCACGTCTGGTGGCTCTGAGTGTAGAGGTGCACTTGCAGCTGTCAATCACGGGACTGGCTGTGCTAAAGATGCTTTGCTGCTCCTCTCAAAGTCTCCTTCTTCAAGATGCAGGATCTCATGAGTGGGGTTGTTGCTGATGTTGGTCACAAAGCTGGGAAACGCTCTGGAGTTAGTGATGTCCGAGAATCTGTTGGTTGTCAAGTTGGTGACAGACAAGCCTTGGCAGTGGCAAAAGTAGTCCACGGTTACTTTGTTGGCTGAAGGTCATCCAGAAGTGGGTAGCGGCCTGAAACTTAGTGAGATCCTCGCTACTATTCCTGAAGGTGCAGGTCACCGACTTTCTTTGGATTCAATAAAGAGGGATCCGCAGGGTTGCACTTCTTGGGACTCTAGCACAACAATTCTTTAGCAGGTTGCAGGTGACTGGTACCAACAGTCAGGGGAGTATGCTTTAATTTCTCGCTTCTAATGAAGTCTCCCTTACTGGGACCAATGTGTTTTCACCACACGCACACATTGATCCTACAGTTCCAGTATATGGGGCATATTTATAATTTTTCACGCAAAACTGCACTAACGCAGTTTTGTGTGAATAAGTATACCGCCGGCTAGCGCCACTCCAAGACGCCGGACGGGCGTCATATTTAAGGAATTACGGTAGCCATCGGTAAGGCCCAGCTAGCATCATAAAAAAGGACGCTACCCGGGCGGGGGAGGGTTGGAAAGAAAAGGAGGTTGTGCGTCAAAGGACGACGCAAGTATGGGCAGAGGCATACAATGCTTCAAACAGACTAGCCTAATTTTTTTACGTAAGACCCCCATGGACATGACTCCTGTCTTAGTGAAGACAGGAGTCATGTCCACCAACCCAATAGCCATGCCCTGGGTACATATGTCCCCTGGGCATGGCCATTGGGCCCAGTGCCATGTAGGGGGGCCCAGGTTAGGCCCTCTTTGGCATTTTTAAAATAAATAAATATTACTTACCTGTACTTACCTTACTCGACAGATGTAGGGGTCCCTCCATCCCCTGGTGTCCCTCTGGTGTGGGTGGGGGTGTCCCTGTGACTAGGGAAGGGCACTTGTGGGCCCATTCCATGGTCTCCGACCATAGAAATAGGCTCACAGGTGTCCTAATGCCTGCCCTGACCCAGGCATTAAATAATGATGCTAAGCAAGCTTAGCGCCATTATTTAAGGCCCCCTTCCCCATGCTTGATTTTAGAACGGGGAATAGATATGGCACTAAGGCCATATCATATTTTTTTGCGCTGGAACGCCTACCTTGCATCTAATTGGTGCAAGGTAAATTCCCACTAGCAAAAAAATGACGTTAACTCCACATTTTTGGTGCTAGACAGGTCTAGCGCCAAAGTATAATTTTGGAATTAGGTTTGTGCCACATTTGCTTTAAAAAAAATGATGCAAATTCGATGCAAAGCAAGTATAAATCGGGGCCTCAGTCTCCTCAGGGCACTTAAGTGTCCTCTCTTTGCACTGCAGCGGAATTCCAAATCCTGTTCTCGGTAGTGGCATCTTCTTTGTCCCTCTACTTAAATTCAAAGACAAAAATGAGGTTCTGTGCCAGGGGAGCTCCTTAAATCCTCGTTTAGGGGGCACTAAGGGTATGGGGGATGGTGGCCAATGGGCTACTGGTCCTTGTAGCTAGCCCCCCCCGGAGGGACGACTTCCTGTGAGATTATACCTCTTTTCTACCCACAACCCACCATTTCTAATGTTTGCCAACATGGCAAAACATTCCCTCATCTGTACAGACCTCCTAGCCCACCCTAGAGGTGTTAATAGTCTTTGGGAGTTGTACGCCTCCTGAATAACAAATGTTCCCACCTGCCAGAATGGTCAGGGCAGGAAGGGCTTTGTCCTCGAGTGGGGGACAAGAGATTTCATTTCAAGGGTGGTAAAGCCTATATGAGGCTCACCTCCTTGATCACTGTAAACACTACCCATCCTGGAAGGGTGGAGGTGTGACTTCAGTCCTGCCCAGGTCATCCTGGGGGATGTGTTAGCCTGACCAGCAGGAAGGCAGAATCTTGTCTTGGCAGCAAATGGCTCAGGTGAGCCCACCAAGGCAAAAGTAGACATGTCTTGGTGGGTATTGTCTAAGAATTCCGCCACAGTACATGCTAACTAATCCTGGGCATGAAAATCATGCTCAGGGTTAAAAAGCATGGCGTTTGTTACCAAACATGGGGAAAATCAGAAAGGCCATCATGGAGCTGGACATCTGGGGGCTGCCCGGGTGCCAGCCCATGTTATCCTATGGACCGCTGGTACCTTGTGGTACCATTAAGTTTTAAATGCTATCACAGGGTCATATATGCTTGTTCATATATGTCCACACTCATACCACAGTGCACCCTCCCTCCTGGGCTATAGGAGGCCTGCCTTACGGGTGACTGACCTGTGCTATGGACAGTAAAGGGACTCTGCCTGCACTTTGTGTGGGCAGAGATGAACTCAAGCAGACAAGCTGCTTATGCAGGCTGGCATGGCAACTCTGCAGGCTTTGCTTTTAAATATTTACTGAATGACCACAGCACTCAAACAAAATGTATGTAAACAGTAATAGTATGCCATTGGAAAATCTGATGTTCATTGTATTTTATCTCTGCATAAATATATTATTCAACGAAGATTCACTTAAATAACTCTTTCATAATTTAGTTGAATAGAGAGAAAGTCCTCCTTGATATAATTTAAATTCCCATTCAATTATGTCCAAGAGTTGATAGTTCGTAGTCCATCCTTGTAATAACAGCCACAGGTAATTATTCTCAACAATCGCAGCCAACACGTGTTTCGTCACACAGTGACTGTTTTAAGGCTGCAAAGAGATAAATATGCATACTTGTTGAAAACCATAATCAGACAATGCGTAGGGAAATGTTAAGGTCAAAGGAAACATACAACGATGGAACGTAAAAAGTATCGCTCTTAACATTAAATCAGTGAGAGAAAATGCCAGATTGTGATTGTGCCCAACGATACCCCTTGGATTTTCAAAAGAATCATGTTAATTCTGGAACATATTTCAAGGGTGAGCATGCATCAGTATGTGTGTGTGTTAAGAGCACACCCGAAGAATGTGAACAAAAAGTCCCTTGTACCAAAGTAAATGAGAAGATGAAATAGTGGTCACAAGACACTATTCAAATCAGTAGACTTACCAGGGAGATCAGAATCAAGATGTTTATGTAAAAAAGATTTGTTTGACAGGTTAAATACTTTATTTATTAGCGGTCAGTCAAGATAAAACAGGCCAAGGATAGATGTGTACCTAAAAATGTATGTATATGGAGAGACGGAAGGTAAGCAATATGTATACTGTTCACCAATTGTATAAATTATATAGGCCACAGTATGTAAAGGGATGTAAAAAATTACCTGCAATAAAGAAATATAGAGGGCCAATTAATGTGATGTCCCCCAAACTGGACAACTTCTAAATCTTCCAAAATTCTAAATGGTAGTTAGCTATAATCACTATATGAAAAAAATGTGGATCAGCTATAAAATTCTAAATATAGTCGATATGTAAGCATTATCCAAGCTTAAACGGTTAAACACAAAGAACAAAATGGCTATTGCGTAAATGTACCACGTACAATGTAGTGATTTACATTTCTATAAACTTGTCCTTCTCCCTCCTTTTTTCACGTGATACATTTTATTTGTTTCCGTACAGAAATAGGACTCATCATGGCCCTCTAAATTGCTAACTACCATTTATTATTTTGGAAGACTTGGAGGTTGTCCAGTTTGGGGACATCACATTAATTGGCCCTCTATATTTCTTTATAGAAGGTACGTTTTTACATCCCTTTACATACTGTGGTCTATATAATCTATACAATTGGTGAACAATATATATATTGCTTACCTTCCATCTCTCTGTATACATTAATTTTTAGGTACACATCTATCCTTGGCCTGTTTTATTTTGACTGACCACTGATAAATAAAGTATTCAATCTACCAAATAAGTTTTTTTTACATAAACAACTTGATTCTGATCTCTCTGGTATGTCTGCTGATTTGAATAGTGTCTTGTGACCACTGTTTTATCTTCTCATTTACTTTGGTACAGGGGACTTTTTGTTCATATTCTTCGGGTGTGCTCTTAACACACACATGCATACTGATGCATGCTCATCCTTGAAATATGTTCCAGAATTAATATGATTCTTTTGAAAATACAAGGGGTATGCTTGGGCACAATCACAAACTGGCATTTTCTCTCACCGATTTATTGTTAAGAGAGATACCTTTTGCATTCCATTGTTGTATGTTTCCTTTGACCTTAACATTTCCCTACGCATTGACTGATTATGTTTTTCAACAAGTACACATATTTATCTCTTTGCAGCCTTGTAAAAGCATATAAATGCCTATGAGCACGTTCTCTTGGACCCTCTTTGCTACAACTTCCCTTCCATTGGGCTGTCCTAGATGTGGGCCACAAAGGCCGTCACTTTTAGTGCCAACTTATGTTTATGTTTTAAAAAGCTTATAGCTACGCGACCAGGGCTTCCCAGCGCTGCTGCAGTAACATACACCCATAAACACTGTCCTAAAATAGCCAGGTTTTCTTGGTGCTCCATTTTGGTTTTCAATTGGATGGTTAAGCCTCAAAACACCAAGGGGCATATTTAAGAGCCCCTAGCACCACCAAAGCGTCACTTTTTGTGACGCTCCGGTGGTGCAATGTCCTGTGCTGTATTTACAAGGAGTCGTTAAGCCAATTTCTGTGGCTTAACGCCACCTTGTAAATACGGCCCCTTCACATGCAGCCCTTTGCGTGGAAGGGGCATGCAATGGGTGTTGCTGTGTGCATGCCACAACAACACTCATTGCATTTTGACACTGCCTCAGATTTATGAGTTTTCGTAAAGCTGAGGCAGCGCCAAAATCTAACCCCACCCCATGGGTGGGGTTAGCAGAGTGCAACTAGGAGGAATACTTATATTCCTCCTCGTTTTTTAGTTTTTCTATGTGTGCTTTAGTGTCCCCAGGGCTCATCCGTCAGCTCCACCCTCTTCAACACATGTATGACCCTGCTGGACAGCATTGTTAGATCCCACAGTCTCAACATAGTTTCATACGAAGACGACACCCAATTCATCCCCTCACTCACCGACGACCCCTCCACCACTAGAACCAACTTCCACAGATGCATGACAAGCGTTGCTGACTGGATGAAGAACAGCTGCCTTTCAGTTTGACACAGAAAAGATGGAAGTACTGATCTTTAGCAATAACAGTAACACATGGAACAAATCCTGGTGGCCATCAAACCTAGGACAAGCACCCACTCCCTCCGACCATGCCAGAAACCTCAGAATCATCATTGACAACAAACTCACTGTGAAATCACTGATCAACGTTGTGTTCTCCACCTTCTTCTCACTTTGGGCATGCTATGTGAGATCTTCAAATGGCTTTCCCTACACACGAGATGCACCGTGACACAGGCCCTCATCACCGGTCGACTGGACTACAGCAATGCCCTCACCGTAGGAATCACTGCATACATCCTACAGAGATGTCAGACCGTACAGAACGCCACAGCAAGACTCATCCTCGGTATTCCTCGACGAACCCACATCACGCCCCACCTTAGGCAACTCCACTGGCTCCCAGTACAGAAGAGATGCCAATTCAAGCTGCTGATCCGTGTACACAAGGCTCTACACAACCAATGACCCACGTACATTAACCACCAACCATTGAGAAGACTACGCTTTGCCTCCCTTTCGCTTGCCCATATTCCCCCCATCTACCAAAGCAGTGGGGTGCACCGTATTCTAATAAATATAGTGCATCCCTGCATTTCTAAAGTAACGCAGCGGGGAGCTGCCAATTTTCATGCAGCACCGCGCTGCTCCACTTTTTATTAAATCTGGCCGCAAGTCTCTAAAAGTAGGCACCTGGACACCCATTCTGCCACTTGTCTGTGACTTCCAGCTCCTTCTTGTTCCAGATTGATCCAGTGACACCGCAGCAGCCTCGGATTACTCACTGGGATTTTTCTGACCCAGTTTTCCCTCTCAACATTCTTCCTGCCAACAGAAGCCCCACCCACCCCAGGATGTCCTTAATGCAGGTCACAGTGCAATCACATCAGTAGGCACCTGGACACCTAGCCTGCCACCTGCCTTTGGCTTCCAGTTCCTGCTTGTTCCAGCCGGACCCAGTGACACAGCAGCTGCCTGGGTTTTCCTGTCAGGGTTTCCCCAACCGGGTTTTCCCACTTAGCGTTCTTCCTGCCAACAGAAGCCCTGCCTACCCGAGGACCTACCTAATGCAGACGGAAGTACGACCACATCGCAGACGTGCACAGTGGGTGCTCCCCTGGTGTGCCAAAAGAGTGCCAAAGGCAAGCCAGTCTGTGCCTGCTCACAACCGTCTACACCTTGACCATACCCAGTGACATGACCGCTGGTCTTCCCTCGTCCAAAAGATACACCATCACCAAGATCTACACCCTGCACCCCAGACACCACAACAAACACTATCACCGCGCGGACCCAGGTTCCACATCAGGACCTTTCACCTGCCCACAGACCAGCCCCACCCTGAAAACACCAGACACCACCTGAACTAAAACATCAACGCCCATGCGCTCTTCTCAACACAAGCTCAATATGCAAGCATTTCACTGAATTATGGGACCTCAATGTCACCGAACATCGTCTTCCTCACCGAGATCTGGCTCAACACCACATCTGCCCCAGACATTGCTGCAGCGATCCCCAAAGGATATAAAATCATTTACCAGAACAGAACCAAGGCGAGAGGAGGAACCAGCATCATCCACAAAGAGACTATACAGTGCACAACCACCACTGACAACACCACCCACCCATGAAACATCTCAACTTCAAGCTCCACACAGATGACAAAATAACCATCAGAGGCACCCTCTCATACCTAGGCCCGCGCTCCAGCTTCTGGAATACCATTGCAGACTTCATTGCGCCCCAAGACTTAGACTCCAAGGACTGTATCTTTCTCAGCATCCTAAATTTCCACAGTGACAATCCCAACAATAACAACACTGCACACCTCGACAGTATGAGCAGCCTCAAACTGACCCAGATCGTCTACGACCCTACAAACAAAGCAGGGCACAAGCTGGCCCCCATTTTCACCTCCAGGAACCCTGTCAAATACAGCCATGTCACAGAACTCTCATGGACCGATCACTCCATCGTCTACTTCAGCATCTCCAGCCACCACACCTCCACCCCCAAGATGACCAGCGCCCCCCCACCAAAGGTGAAACAAAAACTCAGACACCAGCTGGGCAGATGCACTCAGCACCTCCAACCTAGCTACCGCCACCCATCTCGAACAGGGAGTGAAAAACCTTAACACCTGGATGGCCAATTGTGCCAAAAGCATTGTCCCCATCAAGAGCAACAACCAGAGAAAATCCTCCAAAAATGTCAGCTGGTACACTCAAAAACTCAGAACAGTGAAACAAGACAGCAAACAGCTGGAGAGGAGGTGGCACACCAGCAAGGATGCCTCCGACAGAGCATTAACTCTACTACCACCTGCTGCGGGCAACAAAGAAGACAGCCCTTGTAGCATGCATCAAAACCAGCATCGACAAACCCAAGGAACTTTCCAACATCGTTAAGGAATTCTCCAACCCGGCTACCAGCGAAACAACACACCCTCACAGGGGATGTGTGACAACCTCCCCCACTTCTTCCATGACTAGATAACAACTATATACAGAAACTTCTAACCTCAACCCACACTTACGAACTTCCTCGATGGGTATGTCACCACTGTCACTGACACAAATCACACACTGACCACCTGGAACTCCCTCTCCACCCAGGACATCACCTCCACCATGAAATCCATCCACTCAGGAGCTCCCACAGACCCTGCACCACATCTTCAACCTTGGAAACCATAGGATCAGTGAGGAACTCACTACCCACTCAAGACCTCTATCACCACAACAACATTTCCTGGTGCCTGGAAACACGCCAAAGTCAGACCACTACTCAAAAAGCCCTCTGCTGACCCAAGTGAACCTAAAAACCACCTGCTAATCTCCCTTCTCCCATTCCCAGAGAAGATAATGAAAAGAAACATCTACAATCAACTTATTACATACATGGAGCAGAACCAGCTATTCGCCTCAAATGTAACCCACCACATGCTGATTGAAAGCCTCCACCACATTAGCATCCAAGGGGAGGCACTCAGATGGATCACCTTCTTCCTCATAGGAAGAACCCAGAGGATCAACCTCCCACCTTTCACCTCTGAACCCAAGGAGATCACCTGTGGTGTCCTCCAGGGCTCATCCGTCAGCCCCACCCTCTTCAACACATGTATGACCCTGCTGGACAGCATTGTTAGATCTCACAGTCTCAACATAGTTTCATACGAAGACGACACCCAATTCATCCCCTCACTCACCGACGACCCCTCCACCACTAGAACCAACTTTCACAGATGCATGACAAGCGTTGCTGACTGGATGAAGAACAACTGCCTGCAGCTCAACACAGAAAAGATGGAAGTACTGATCTTTGGCAATAACAGTAACACATGGAACAAATCCTGGTGGCCATCAAACCTAGGACAAGCACCCACTCCCTCCGACCATGCCAGAAACCTCAGAATCATCATTGACAACAAACTCACTGTGAAATCACAGATCAATGGTGTGTTCTCCACCTTCTTCTCACTTTGGGCATGCTATGTGAGATCTTCAAATGGCTTTCCCTACACACGAGATGCACCGTGACACAGGCCCTCATCACCGGTCGACTGGACTACAGCAATGCCTTCACCGTAGGAATCACTGCATACCTCCTACAGAGATGTCAGACCGTACAGAACGCCACAGCAAGACTCATCCTCGGTATTCCTCAACGAACCCACATCACACCCCACCTCAGGCAACTCCACTGGCTCCCAGTACAGAAGAGATGCCAATTCAAGCTGCTGATCCGTGTACACAAGGCTCTACACAACCAATGACCCATGTACATTAATCACCAAACATTGAGAAGACTACACTCTGCCTCCCTTTCACTTGCCCATATTCCCCCCATTTACCAAAGCAGAAGTGAAGGACGCTCCTTCTCTCACATCGCAGCAAAAACTAGAAACAACCTCCCCACACATATCCAGACCTTCACCTCACTTCCAGAATTCTGAATGGCCCTCAAGGCCTGGCTGTTCGAATAAGCCTGCAGAACCTGCAAGCAGCTGGATACCCTATTGGGTGATTAGTCGCGCTTTATATATTCTGATTGATTGATTATGATTGCTAATTTCTTAGCTAAGTAAATTCTGTCTGCCCTGGCATTTGTGGGGCATCAGTGGTTGTTGACTGCACGTTTTGTTTACTGGAGCCCTATGCTTGCATGGCTGATGGCTAGTAGTGTGCACTGGGGATTAGCTTTACTTAATATAACACTTTATTCATCCAGGAGAGGGCAACGGCTAAACTTCAGCGCTTCTGTATGTACAGTCCCTTCATTGCGTTTTGACTGCTAGCACTGCTGCAGACATGATTGAGTTGCTTGCACATCACAGATTTGAGTTGCTTGCACATCACAGATTCATCACAGCACATCTCACATTGCAGCAAGGTGAGAAAGTTATGTGGTTTGACTGGGGAGCCTTACCATGTAATACCAGCACATTACCCAGAAGTGGACTTCTGGATCACCCTAGTAAAACTTAGCTCAATCCTGGTAGAGTGACGAGGAGCAGTCAGGCTCCTTAGAGGATCATGTGTAAAGCATTTCACAACACCCACATGGATGATAAGTAATGACACGACTCAAAAGAAATCCGCCACCAATTTACAAAATAAAGCAGATATATATCTTAATTCAAACAGCAAAATTAACTTTGTATCTTACATTCAACTGGAGTGGTGAATTTGTGTTGAAAAATAAAGCACTTTTAATTTTCAAATGACTACCATTGAAGTCAATGTGAAAAACTACAGCGTGAAATCCGTCACTTGTGGGGTGAGCTCTGGGGAACCTACTTGGAGTTAAGGTCTTGTGGGTCCATAGACCAAGCATCAACAGTCAGTTTCTAGTTACATTGCCCTGGGAGTCCAGGTGCAGAGGTGCTTTGGCTGTCCTTGGAGCTGATGGGATCTGAGGCACTGTCAAAATTGCAGCACTTAGCAAAAGCACACTTAGGGGTGGACTCACACTTTACCCCCGGCGAGTAGAGGCCTTTGGGGTCCCAAGACCTAGATTCCACAGCTGGAACTTCATCACCACGTCTGGTGGCTCTGAGTGTAGAGGTGCACTTGCAGCTGTCAATCACGGGACTGGCTGTGCTAAAGATGCTTTGCTGCTCCTCTCAAAGTCTCCTTCTTCAAGATGCAGGATCTCATGAGTGGGGTTGTTGCTGATGTTGGTCACAAAGCTGGGAAACGCTCTGGAGTTAGTGATGTCCGAGAATCTGTTGGTTGTCAAGTTGGTGACAGACAAGCCTTGGCAGTGGCAAAAGTAGTCCACGGTTACTTTGTTGGCTGAAGGTCATCCAGAAGTGGGTAGCGGCCTGAAACTTAGTGAGATCCTCGCTACTATTCCTGAAGGTGCAGGTCACCGACTTTCTTTGGATTCAATAAAGAGGGATCCGCAGGGTTGCACTTCTTGGGACTCTAGCACAACAATTCTTTAGCAGGTTGCAGGTGACTGGTACCAACAGTCAGGGGAGTATGCTTTAATTTCTCGCTTCTAATGAAGTCTCCCTTACTGGGACCAATGTGTTTTCACCACACGCACACATTGATCCTACAGTTCCAGTATATGGGGCATATTTATAATTTTTCACGCAAAACTGCACTAACGCAGTTTTGTGTGAATAAGTATACCGCCGGCTAGCGCCACTCCAAGACGCCGGACGGGCGTCATATTTAAGGAATTACGGTAGCCATCGGTAAGGCCCAGCTAGCATCATAAAAAAGGACGCTACCCGGGCGGGGGAGGGTTGGAAAGAAAAGGAGGTTGTGCGTCAAAGGACGACGCAAGTATGGGCAGAGGCATACAATGCTTCAAACAGACTAGCCTAATTTTTTTACGTAAGACCCCCATGGACATGACTCCTGTCTTAGTGAAGACAGGAGTCATGTCCACCAACCCAATAGCCATGCCCTGGGTACATATGTCCCCTGGGCATGGCCATTGGGCCCAGTGCCATGTAGGGGGGCCCAGGTTAGGCCCTCTTTGGCATTTTTAAAATAAATAAATATTACTTACCTGTACTTACCTTACTCGACAGATGTAGGGGTCCCTCCATCCCCTGGTGTCCCTCTGGTGTGGGTGGGGGTGTCCCTGTGACTAGGGAAGGGCACTTGTGGGCCCATTCCATGGTCTCCGACCATAGAAATAGGCTCACAGGTGTCCTAATGCCTGCCCTGACCCAGGCATTAAATAATGATGCTAAGCAAGCTTAGCGCCATTATTTAAGGCCCCCTTCCCCATGCTTGATTTTAGAACGGGGAATAGATATGGCACTAAGGCCATATCATATTTTTTTGCGCTGGAACGCCTACCTTGCATCTAATTGGTGCAAGGTAAATTCCCACTAGCAAAAAATGACGTTAACTCCACATTTTTGGTGCTAGACAGGTCTAGCGCCAAAGTATAATTTTGGAATTAGGTTTGTGCCACATTTGCTTTAAAAAAAATGATGCAAATTCGATGCAAAGCAAGTATAAATCGGGGCCTCAGTCTCCTCAGGGCACTTAAGTGTCCTCTCTTTGCACTGCAGCGGAATTCCAAATCCTGTTCTCGGTAGTGGCATCTTCTTTGTCCCTCTACTTAAATTCAAAGACAAAAATGAGGTTCTGTGCCAGGGGAGCTCCTTAAATCCTCGTTTAGGGGGCACTAAGGGTATGGGGGATGGTGGCCAATGGGCTACTGGTCCTTGTAGCTAGCCCCCCCCGGAGGGACGACTTCCTGTGAGATTATACCTCTTTTCTACCCACAACCCACCATTTCTAATGTTTGCCAACATGGCAAAACATTCCCTCATCTGTACAGACCTCCTAGCCCACCCTAGAGGTGTTAATAGTCTTTGGGAGTTGTACGCCTCCTGAATAACAAATGTTCCCACCTGCCAGAATGGTCAGGGCAGGAAGGGCTTTGTCCTCGAGTGGGGGACAAGAGATTTCATTTCAAGGGTGGTAAAGCCTATATGAGGCTCACCTCCTTGATCACTGTAAACACTACCCATCCTGGAAGGGTGGAGGTGTGACTTCAGTCCTGCCCAGGTCATCCTGGGGGATGTGTTAGCCTGACCAGCAGGAAGGCAGAATCTTGTCTTGGCAGCAAATGGCTCAGGTGAGCCCACCAAGGCAAAAGTAGACATGTCTTGGTGGGTATTGTCTAAGAATTCCGCCACAGTACATGCTAACTAATCCTGGGCATGAAAATCATGCTCAGGGTTAAAAAGCATGGCGTTTGTTACCAAACATGGGGAAAATCAGAAAGGCCATCATGGAGCTGGACATCTGGGGGCTGCCCGGGTGCCAGCCCATGTTATCCTATGGACCGCTGGTACCTTGTGGTACCATTAAGTTTTAAATGCTATCACAGGGTCATATATGCTTGTTCATATATGTCCACACTCATACCACAGTGCACCCTCCCTCCTGGGCTATAGGAGGCCTGCCTTACGGGTGACTGACCTGTGCTATGGACAGTAAAGGGACTCTGCCTGCACTTTGTGTGGGCAGAGATGAACTCAAGCAGACAAGCTGCTTATGCAGGCTGGCATGGCAACTCTGCAGGCTTTGCTTTTAAATATTTACTGAATGACCACAGCACTCAAACAAAATGTATGTAAACAGTAATAGTATGCCATTGGAAAATCTGATGTTCATTGTATTTTATCTCTGCATAAATATATTATTCAACGAAGATTCACTTAAATAACTCTTTCATAATTTAGTTGAATAGAGAGAAAGTCCTCCTTGATATAATTTAAATTCCCATTCAATTATGTCCAAGAGTTGATAGTTCGTAGTCCATCCTTGTAATAACAGCCACAGGTAATTATTCTCAACAATCGCAGCCAACACGTGTTTCGTCACACAGTGACTGTTTTAAGGCTGCAAAGAGATAAATATGCATACTTGTTGAAAACCATAATCAGACAATGCGTAGGGAAATGTTAAGGTCAAAGGAAACATACAACGATGGAACGTAAAAAGTATCGCTCTTAACATTAAATCAGTGAGAGAAAATGCCAGATTGTGATTGTGCCCAACGATACCCCTTGGATTTTCAAAAGAATCATGTTAATTCTGGAACATATTTCAAGGGTGAGCATGCATCAGTATGTGTGTGTGTTAAGAGCACACCCGAAGAATGTGAACAAAAAGTCCCTTGTACCAAAGTAAATGAGAAGATGAAATAGTGGTCACAAGACACTATTCAAATCAGTAGACTTACCAGGGAGATCAGAATCAAGATGTTTATGTAAAAAAGATTTGTTTGACAGGTTAAATACTTTATTTATTAGCGGTCAGTCAAGATAAAACAGGCCAAGGATAGATGTGTACCTAAAAATGTATGTATATGGAGAGACGGAAGGTAAGCAATATGTATACTGTTCACCAATTGTATAAATTATATAGGCCACAGTATGTAAAGGGATGTAAAAAATTACCTGCAATAAAGAAATATAGAGGGCCAATTAATGTGATGTCCCCCAAACTGGACAACTTCTAAATCTTCCAAAATTCTAAATGGTAGTTAGCTATAATCACTATATGAAAAAAATGTGGATCAGCTATAAAATTCTAAATATAGTCGATATGTAAGCATTATCCAAGCTTAAACGGTTAAACACAAAGAACAAAATGGCTATTGCGTAAATGTACCACGTACAATGTAGTGATTTACATTTCTATAAACTTGTCCTTCTCCCTCCTTTTTTCACGTGATACATTTTATCTGTTTCCGTACAGAAATAGGACTCATCATGGCCCTCTAAATTGCTAACTACCATTTATTATTTTGGAAGACTTGGAGGTTGTCCAGTTTGGGGACATCACATTAATTGGCCCTCTATATTTCTTTATAGAAGGTACGTTTTTACATCCCTTTACATACTGTGGTCTATATAATCTATACAATTGGTGAACAATATATATATTGCTTACCTTCCATCTCTCTGTATACATTAATTTTTAGGTACACATCTATCCTTGGCCTGTTTTATTTTGACTGACCACTGATAAATAAAGTATTCAATCTACCAAATAAGTTTTTTTTACATAAACAACTTGATTCTGATCTCTCTGGTATGTCTGCTGATTTGAATAGTGTCTTGTGACCACTGTTTTATCTTCTCATTTACTTTGGTACAGGGGACTTTTTGTTCATATTCTTCGGGTGTGCTCTTAACACACACATGCATACTGATGCATGCTCATCCTTGAAATATGTTCCAGAATTAATATGATTCTTTTGAAAATACAAGGGGTATGCTTGGGCACAATCACAAACTGGCATTTTCTCTCACCGATTTATTGTTAAGAGAGATACCTTTTGCATTCCATTGTTGTATGTTTCCTTTGACCTTAACATTTCCCTACGCATTGACTGATTATGTTTTTCAACAAGTACACATATTTATCTCTTTGCAGCCTTGAAAAAGTCACTGTGTGACGAAACACGTGTTGGCTGCCATTGTTGAGAATAATTACCTGTGGCTGTAATCACAAGGATGGACTACGAACTATCACCTCTTTGACATAATTGAATGGGAATTAAAATTATATCAAGGAGGACTTTCTCTCTATTGAACTCAATTATGAAAGAGTTATTTAAGTGAATCTTTGTTGAATAATATATGTATTCAAGATAAAAAACAATGAACATCAGATTTTCCAATGATATACGATTACTGTTTACATACATCGTTTTTTAGCGATGTGGTCATTAAGTAGATATTTATATGTTGTGTGTATTTTTTGATACATACAGAGTTGTCTTCAGGCAGTAGGGCATCATTGACCACTTAGCACCACCATACTTGTTTTTGGTTGACTATTGGACACACATGGGAAGTGCTTTCAGGTTTCCATTACTGCCTTTGCTTTATTAAGGCTTTGCTTTTACTTGGGTCACACAGGGTGGCACAATCAGTATGGAAACTCTGGTGAACCCTTTACCATCCCTGCTCTGAGTACCACTGGGCATTACAGGGTAGGTAAAGTCCTTGTCAATTGTGTTTGCTAAATTTAAGGGAAAGAGTACTGGCACTGGGGTCTGTTTAAAAGGCCTTAGTACACTTTCAGGTCAAAAGTACCATCATCAAGCAGCAAAAGGTGGGGCGGGGTGACGATCCAAAAATGGGACTTTACAACAGTCCTTATAGGTCCACATGCTATGGTCAACCACAATACTCTGCTGACCAGATTGAAAGTATATTAATTCATCCCTCATTGACTGGAGTCAAGGGGTTCACAGGGAGTTTTCCAAATCTTCCTCTTTGTGCCTGCATTTCATGGTTGCCCCATATGCTGCACTCTCACAATGCCATTTATCTGTTACATGTTTCCCTGTAGCACAACTGCAAGTGCAATATAGGATCTCTTTCAGATGTACCCAGACGTCATTCAAATATATATCTGCCTAGAAAATAAGTCAGAGTATCTGTCCATCATCACTTCTACTTAGCCCATACCCAGCACTAAAGAAAGAATATTTTCTGTGTCATAATGGTGAATGTTAGAAATGAGGTCTGTAGTTGGCCATCCGTTTGCACCCTGTCCAAGTAGGGACCCTGATTCTAGTCAGGATAAGGGAGATACCTAGCTCAGATAACCCCTGCTCACCCCCTTGGTAGCTTGGCATGAGAAGTCAGGCTTATCTCAGAATCAATGTGTAAAGCACAGTAATACAGTGAAAACAATACAAAAGGACACCACACCAGTTTTAGAAAAATAGCCAATATTTCTCTGTGTAAAACAGGACCAAAACGAGAAAAATCCAACATGCAGTAATAAGGGTATGAATTTAGCATATATTACTTTAAAATACAGTTCCTTGAAGCCAATAGCTCCTTCTGGGGCTATCACAGCGTCATGACCAACAAAACCAACAGTTCAGGCCGGCCGCACCGTCACGGACCAACTACGGTGGTGGGAAGTCCCAAAAACAGTACCTTTGGAATTGCAGGGCGTCATGCTCCTTGCAATGAGATCAGGAGTTTGGCGTTGCTGGCGTCACAGGTGTCGGTTCCGGAGGTCAGTGCGGGAACTGTCAGGCCCTTGAAGTCACACGCGTTGCAGATGGACCTCCAGGCTGATGAAGTCAGGAGCACTGGTGTGGATGGCATCGGGGCTGCGGTGAGAAGCGTGGCGATGCGACGTGCGGTGCCGACAGGTCACGGTGAAGGCAGCAGCTCAGTGATGGTGTCCAGTGGCGTCAGTGAGATCAAGGCTGCGGTGTGGAGTGGGGCTGTGCGACGTGCGGTGCCACAAGGTCACATGTGCAGGCAGTGGCAGTGTCATTCCTGAAGTGCTGTTATCAGTAGGCCCAAGTCGGCAGTGCGGCGCAGGACGGGCTCCGTGCGGCGTCCACGGATCACATTGCAGACACGGATGCATGGTGACGACACTGGAGTCGAAGGTCCTGGTGTCAGTGGACCCGGGTTGTGGTGCAGGATGGGATGGTGCTTTGTGTACCTCAGGAGCGGTGTCCACAGGCAACGATGCAGGCAGTGGCGCCAGTGTCAGTAGGAGTAGTGTCACTGGGGATGCCGAGGCTGCGGTGTGAGCAAGGCGATTCGAGAGTGCGTGGCCCACAGATCACGTTACAATCAGCGGCTCGGTGGCAGCGTCAGATGGCGGCGGCGCCGGTAAGACCAGGGTTGCGTGTGAAAGGGAGTGGTGCGGCTCTGTGCAGCGTCGGCAGGTCATGCGGCATTGTTGGCGGCATCACAGTGGTTTTTCTTCCTGAACAGCACAAAACACACAGTTCCCAGTGCTGTAGGCAGAATAATCTGAAGTCTTTGGTGTCCCTGAGACTTCCAACAGAAGGCAAGATCTACTCCATTCCTTGGAGAACTCTCTCAAGCTGAATACACAGCAAAGTTCACCCTTTGCTCTCTTTTCAGGCAGAAGCAGCAACTGCAGGCCAACACAGCAAAGCAGCACAGCAACAGGGCAGTACTCCTCCTCCAGCTCTTCAGCTCTTCTCCTTGGCAAATGTTCCTCTTGATTCAGAAAGATTCTAAAAGTCTGGGATTTTGGGTCCACTACTCATACCCCTTTCTGCCTTTGAAGTGGGCATACAAAGTAAAGTCTCTGCTGTTCACAAAATCCTGCCTTGTCCCCAGACACATACCAGGGGGTCGGAGACTGCATTGTGTGAGGGCAGGCGCAGCCCTTTCAGGTGTAAGTGACCACTCCTCCTTCCACTTTAGCCCAGATGGCCCATCAGGATATGCAGGCTACACCCCAGCTCCTTTTGTGTCACTGTGCAGATGGAATTCACAATAGCCCAACTGTCAGTCTGACCCAGACATGGAATACACAAGCAGGCAGAGGCACAGACTGGTTTAAGCAAGAAAATGCCGATTTTCTAAAAGTGGCATTTTCAAACACACAATTTAAAAACTAACTTTACCGAAAGGTGTATTTTTAAATTGTGAGTTCAGAGACCCTAAACTCCGTATTTCTTTCTATTCTCAAAGGGAAACTGCACTTTAAGGATAATTAAAGGCAGCGCCCATGGTGAGCTATGAGAGAGATAGACCTTGCAACAGTGAAAATCAAATTTGGCAATATTTCACTGTTAGGGCATGTAAAATACACCAGTACATGTCCCACCTTTAACATACACATCACCCTGCCTTTGGGGCCACCTAGATCCTACCCTAGGGGTGCCTTATATGTAATAAAAGGGAAGGTTTGGGCCGGGCAAGTGAGAACACTTGCCAGGTCGAATTGGCAGTTTAAAACTGCACACACCGACACTGCAGTGGCAGGTCTGAGCCATGTTTACAGGGTTACCTATGTGGGTGGCACAATCAGTACTGCAAGCCCACAAATAGTATTTGATTTACAGGGCCTAGGTACCTCTAGTGCACTTTACTAGGGACTTACTAGTAAATCAAATATGCCAATCATGGATAAACCAATCAACAGTACAATTTACTGAGGGAGCACTTGCACTTTAGCACTGATCAGCAGTTATCTCCCACACCAGAGCGCGCACTGTGCCGGACCAAGATACATGCCTATGGGGGAATGGACCCGTTACCCCTGCGAGGGGTGATGGAAGTTACTGTGGGCAATGACCAACACTCGACATGTGCCAAATTCCATGTGATAGAAGGCAAGAAAGGAGCCCTTCTCGGATGCCACACAGGGGAAGACCTGGAGCCGGTGTTTTTCGTCCAGAAGGTCCACGACTCCCACGCTGAGGTGGTGCTAGCCCATTTCCCTGAGTTGTTTCAGGGGCTAGGAAAGCTGAAAGTGAAGCAGTTCCAGCTGCATGTCGATTCGGCAGTACGACCCACCGCCCTAAGTCACCGGCGGGTGCCTTTCCATTTATGACCCCAGGTGGAGCGTGAACTACAGACCTCTGAGGGGCAGGGGGTAATACATAAGGTGACCTGCCCGACACCTTGGGTATCGCCTCTTGTAATTGCCCCAAAGCCTAAGCAGCCCGGCGCCATTCGTCTGTGAGTGGACATGTGCCTTTCCAACAGTGCCATAAACCAGGAGCGTCGCATCAAGCCCACCATGTACGATATCATTGCAGATCTCAACGGGGCCCAGTGGTTCTCGAAGTTGGACTTAAACTCGGGGTACCATCAGCTGGAGTTCACACCCGAAAGCCGGAATATCACCACCTTCTCGACCTATGTAGGGCTGCGACATTACAGGCACCTTAGCTTTGGGATCTCTTCGGCCGCGGAGATTTACCAAAACGCCATACAGGAGACACTGTCCGGTTTGGCCAGGATCATCAACCTAAGTGACAACATCTTAATTTTCTCCTACACGCTAGAGGTACACCACAAACATTTGAGAGCCACTCTCCAGAGGATGTTGGAAGCGAGTCTAACTTTGCACCGTAAGAAGTGTACCTTCTACTACAACTCTATTGACTTTTTCAGTTACATTTTCTCAAGGGAAGGTCTGAAGGTTGACCCCAAGAAAGTAGAGGCAATCTGAGGAACAGCCGTACCTCGCAACGGCACTGAAGTTAGAAGCTTCCTCGGTATGACAACATACTGCAGGAGGTTCAATCCCAATTTGGCCATGCTTGCCGAACCTCTTCGACAGCTCTCGAAGGCCAACACCCCCTGGGAGTGGGGCATAGTAGTGGACAAGGCGGTCCGGCAGTCAAGAGTGCGCTGTGAGACTCTGTGGTCATGGCATATTTCCACCCGCACAAGAAAACAGAAGTAGTGGTTGATGCTAGCCCCGTTGGACTAGGAGCCGTGTTGTTGAAGTAACAGAGCCACCAGCAGTGGACGCAGGTGGCTTATGCCAGTAGGGCCCTCTCGGTAATGGAAGCCTGGTATGCGCAAATTGAGTGGGAGGCTCTGGTCATACGATGGGCCTGCCAGCATTTCCACCTGTATCTATGTGGACACAAATTTAGGATGGTTACTGACCACAAACCACTGGTATCTCTCTTTGCAGGCTCAGCTTGACTTGCCCCACCTAGGATTGAAAGGTGGGCAGTGCTGCTTCAGTACTACCGGTTTGATGTTGTATACCTGCCAGGGGTCAACAATCCTGCAGATTACTTGTCACACCATCCGTTGCGACCACGCCTGCAGAAGAGGAGGTGGATGGATGGATTGAGACCTTCGTAAGCATAGTAGTCAATGGAGCATGTCCCACGGCATTGACGGTTGCAGAGATCGTTGATGCCTCAAGCCAAGATGCAGTCATTGGCCGAGCCAAGGAAGCTCTAGTCAATCGGTCATGGAAACATTTCCTTGACATGATGCACGGTTTTTACCCGGAGGAATGCAGGGTGATGCAGTGGATCTGGAAGGTGAGGCTGGAACTCTGAGTGAGTCCGGAAGGTCTTCTTCTCCGGAGTCAGCGTTTAGTGATACCCCGCTGTCTACACCTCGGAGTAGTAGAACTAGCACACCAGTGAAGACTAAGGCTTGTCTGCGTGAGAAGGCATGGTTCCCCGGGATGGATGCCATGGTGGACGACCTGAAACTAAGATGTCATCCCTGTGTGATCACCTCTCGGAATTCTGTCCCTGCTCCAGTGGTGACCGAACTGCCGAGCACACGACCTTGGTCCCAGGTAAGCCTGGACTTTGGTAGTTTTCCTGATGGATGGCTGATGGCTGTTATGATTGACTCGTGCACCCGGTTCCTGGTGGTGGAACTGGTGATGTCCACGGCATTTGAGCACATCCATCATGTCTTGGCGAAAGTTTTCTCCCTCTTGGGTCTGCCTGAAGAGATAAGAACTGAAAATGGGCCTGCATTTCAAGGCCAGGAGTTTCAGGACTACCCTTGCTCGTTAGCCATATCACACCGGCGTATAACCCTCCCAGGCAAATGGGAATGCCGAGCGATTCATGCGGACTCTGAATCATGCTTTATGGATTGGAGTAAGTCAACAGGAGAGCGCCGATATATGCCTGCATGCATTTCTGAGGGCATACCGGCAGACACCCCATAGCACGACCGGGTGTGCCCCGGAGACGTTAGTGTTTTGTTTACCGCCATGAGACTGCATACGCGCTGCTCAGCAGTGGCAACCCCCTGAGTTGGATGCACTCAAGACACAGGAGAAGCGAGCACGAACCAATATCCAGGCCAGCGAAAGAGAAGGGTGAAACATTCCGACCTGAAAGTGGGGGAATGTGTCATTCTAAAGGATTGCCGTCCAGGGTGGAAGTTCCGTAACCCTTTTGTACCTGACATCTGGATATTGGAGAAGATCCACAGGACCATGGTTACCGACGGAAAAGGGGTGCATCATGGTTCCAGAGGGTGGAGCGTCAGGACGTCGATTCAGGATCTGGCCTGGTGGATGAGAGTGGTGAGGAGCTGGAAGGAGGCTACACTTCGCAGCTGAACTCTCCGAAGGAATGCCGACCACAGATTGATGGAGGTCCAGTAGAGATCTAGAGGGGTCCTGCCCCATGGAGCAGGGACCTGCTCGAGGGTCTAAGCAGAGCAGGAGAAGTGAAAGGTATCACCTGCAGCCCAACTGTGAGCCCAGCCAAAGGCTAAGAGACTTTGGCCCTCATTACAACATTGGCGGTAAATGCCGCTTACCGCCGTGCAGAAGACTGCCAACACACCGCCGCAGTGGAATACCACCACAGCTATTACAACCCACAGCTCGGAATCCACCAAAATCCAGACACCCACACAAGTCCGCCACACCAAAGGTCAGTGATAAGATGGCGATAACAAAACCGACACCGTCACGGCAACAGGAATACACCCACACTATCACGACCCACAATCCACGCAGCGGTCTTTCAACCGCGGTATTCCATTAGCGGTACACACCGCCGCGCTCAAAATACACACACATTTACAAAACATAACCGCATTGGACAAATCGAAATACACACACCTGATACACATACACACACCACTCCCACACACCCAATACAATATAAACCACACACCCACAAACCCCTACTACCACAATTGCGACAGAAGGCCAGAGAGAGACACCACCATCAACAAACTAGCATCTACAGGCACTCAACACCATCACTCACACAACATCCACGCACCTCACACAACACACACCACCTCACACATCACCCACACCACCCCATGGCACCCCAAAGACACCCCAGGTTTTGTGAGGAGGAGCTCAGAGTCATGGTGGAGGAAATCATCCGGGTAGAGCCACAGCTATTCGGATCACAGGTGCACCACACCACCATAGCTAGGAAGATGGAGCTATGGCGCAGAATCGTGGACAGGGTCAACGCAGTGGGACAGCACCCAAGAACTAGGGATGACATCAGGAAGAGGTGGAGCGACCTACGGGAACGGTACGTTCCGTGGTCTCAAGACACCACATCGCGGTGCAGAGGACTGGCGGCGGACCCCCACCTCCTCCCCCACAACTAACAACATGGGAGGAGCAGGTCTTAGCTATACTGCATCCTGAGGGCCTCGCAGGAGTACCATGAGGAATGGACTCTGGTAAGGCAAATCTTTCACTACTTCATCCCCCACCCTACCTGCATGCTGACTCATACCCCCACCCTCGCCCTCACCCCCATCACTCCAACTCCTCACATATGTCCCTCTATCACAACCCACCCATCCCAACACCAAGCCCTAAATGCAACAACAAAGCATGGACACCCATCACCAATGCATGGCCACTCACATACCCACACAGACCCCAAACCAATTATCACACAAGGTCCTACACAAGAATTCAAGCACTGGGGTAGAGGGTCACCCACCCATTGCACACCATGGCACACACAGATGCAATAATTATGCCTTTACACCCCTGCAGGACCCCTACCCAACGTGACCGGTCAGGAGGGTCCAGACATGTTTGCTTCCTCCACAGAAGAGGCCCACAGTGATGACAGCAGCTCTGTCTAACTGGATCTAGATGAGCAGCCCGGCCCATCTGGGACCTCGGGACAGTCGGTTCCCCTCACACTGGCACAAGACACAACAGAGCCTCCCCCCTCTGGAAACACCAGCACAGCACCCACCCAGCATGCCCATACCTCTGTCCCCAGGACAAGTCAAGCAGCAGTGTGTCCACCACTACAGGGAAACCAGGCTAACCCACCACCCCAACAACAGCAGGGACCTTGGGGCAGTGGGAGTGGGCACACTGTTCCGGGAACAGAGGCCCAGGAACACAGGGGAACTGGGAGGGCTGCTGTGCGACAGGGGGAGGACAGGCCCAGGGAACCCACTCTCCACGAGGCCCTCTCCAACATCATGGGAGCCTACCACCATTCCCAGGAGACGATGGCAATGGTACTGGCCAAGTTTCAGGAGACCCAGCGGCTGCAGGAGGAACAGTATTTGGGGTTCAGGGAGGAACTCAAAGCCATCAATTCCTCCCTGGGCACCATTGTAGGGGTGCTGAAGGAACTCGTCAACACCAGGAGGGACACTGTGGCACAAGAGGGGGCCCCTGACATTAGCCTGGACGATAAACTGCCCACCACCTCCGCCGGCGCTAGTGGACAGGAGGCACCGCCACAAGCCCACGACACCAGCACCCCCCGCAGATGGAGAACCACCCCGCCAGCGGTCCCTGAGATCCAGGACAAAGACGGAGAACAATGCCAAGACCCCCGCCATGAAATGAGACCACCCTGATTGTCATCCTTATGTCCCACTTTGTCCCCCTGTCCATCAATCAACTGCCCCAGCTCCACTTCCTATGCCCCTTTGGACAATGCACCTGTGAGAGTAGTAGACTGGACTCTGCCATGGACATTCCTCCACCATCACCCCTGACCATTTTACAACCCCCACCACTGTTTAGCACTTAAATAAACACCCTTAAATCACAAAACTATCTGGAGTCAGTCTGTGCTTTCGAAAATGTGTATTTGCAATAACTGAGGAAAAATGCAATATCCATTGTATTGTCAACATACCTATGTCACACAGCTCTAGTCCATGAGGAAACAAAGCAGATGTCACACAGTGGGACCCACATTTTTTAAATCAAAAGGGAAAGTGACAACTCAGGGTTCATACACTGGGTGAAAGAGACAGACAGATGAGAGGTAGAACAAGTGTATCAGATGTAGCAGGCAGTGATTTCTTCTTACCTGTGTCTCACTGGAAGTATTGATGAATCAGTGTTTCTGTTGTCGATGTCCTCTTCTTCTGCTTCCTCGTCTTCACTGTCCACAGGCTCCACAGCTGCCACAAGACCTCCATCTGGACCATCCTCCTGCTGAAAAGGCACCTTTTGTCGCAAAGCCAAGTTGTGAAGCATACAGCAGGCCACGATGACCTGGCACACCTTCTTAACCCTCCTAGTTCACCCATGGGCCTCATTGTAGCGTTCCTCTGCCCTTGTCCTGGGATTCCTCACTGGGGTCAGTAGCCATGACAGGTTGGGGTAGCCAGAGTCACCTGCAAATGTTGAGGGACAACTGTTAGACACACACTAACCCTTAGGGACAACCCCAGACCCAGACAACTATTCACACTGTATAGGGTCCATGTCCTCAAATATTAGCCACACACGGTCAGGGATGTGGGGGCATCTTGTTTGGGGTCAAGGGCAACAAGTTTTTATGTTTACTTTGTCCTTGGGACAAGTAGGCCCAACCCCCTGCAGCACAAACCCTTTGGCTGCCAGTTTACAGAGAGTGGAACTCTCTGCAGTTGAGGTAATGTGTTTCCAAAAGATAATGCTGTTCGAACTTGTATTTATGGTTCATTATTTGAAAGCCTTCATTATTAGTGTGCGTGCTGTAAATAAATGTTTTAAGGTCACACTTCACTACTGACGTTGGTTCCAGTACAAAAAAAAAAAAAAAAACGTGTACACACATGTTTGAAATGTTTAGGCTAAGAGGCTAAGTATAATGCTCCCAGAATGCTCTCTGATTATATGCAAATGAAGTGTCATTTAGTAAAATGTGTTGATGCATGCTAGTATTTCCCCAAAATATTTCTAATGGAAAATCAGTGTAACCATTTTCAACACGATTATGGGAAGCATGAAAATAAACAAACACTGACAAAGCCAACTGATCTGACATATTTTTATAAGTCTTTTAGTTTCATCAATGCGTGTCTTGTTTTGACATGGCTTTTGTAACACTTTATTGTTGTGGGAGCTACCAGGCCCTCAACATTGTAACAAACATTGGCAAAACCCCCCCAAAAAGTTTTTGAACTCTTAAAGCACACGTTGCCACCAGCGGCATAACAAAGGCCCCGCAGCCGCCCTCCAGGGGGCCCCTTCAGCACAGCACCTGCCCTGAGTGAGTCTGGAGAGGGGGCTCCTCCATGTTCTTTGCAAAGGGGCACCCTCCAGTTTCGTTACGTCACTGATTGCCACTGTAGTTCCTGACACTGAACAAAACTACTTTGTGTGGCAATATGCTCCTTGTGGAAGAGCAGAATGCGATCACTCACAGTAAAGCCAGCCGAAAGAGAGAGAAATAGAAGTTTAATAAAAACAAAATGTCTTTGTTAACACCAGACCTAATTAGGGACCAAGACCCACATGTAGGTAGCTTTTTGCATGTCGCAAACAGCGACTTTCGCTGTTTGCGACGTGCAAAAAGCATATTGCGATGCACAAACCCAGTTTTGCGATTCAGTAACCTGGTTACCGAATCACAAAACGGGTTTGCGACTCGCAATTAGTAAGGGGTGTTCCCTTCCTAATTGCAACTCGCAGTGCAATGTAGGATTGTTTTGTGACCGCGAACGCGGGCGCAAACCAATCGCAGTTTGCACCCATTTCAAATGGGTGCTAACACTTTCGCAAAAGGGAAGGGATCCCCATGGGACCCCTTCCCCCATTGTGAATGCCACTGTAAACATTTTTTCAGAGCAGGCAGTGGTCCTGCGGACCACTGCCTGCTCTGAAAAAATGAAACAAAAACGTTTCATTTTTGTTATGCATCTCGTTTTCCTTTAAGGAAAACGGGCTGCATTACAAAAAAAAACAAAAAAAACTGCTTTATTGAAAAGCAGTCACAGACATGGTGGTCTGCTGTCTCCAGCAGGCCACCATTCGCGAGCGGGTCGCAAATTGCGACCCACCTCATGATTATACATGATGTGGGCATTTGCGAAGCCCTTGCGAATCACAGATGGTGTCAAGGACACCATCCTACATTCGGATTTGCGACTCGCAATTTGCAGGTCACAAATCTGAACCTACCTACTTGTGGCCCCAAATTCTTAAAGAAAGTCACAAAAGTGCACCCATGGTATATGTCGTACCCCTATAAAATATTTGTGAACTGTATTTTAGCATGGGTAAATACGATGTGTAGATTTGCTCATGTGAAAATCTATTGAGCATTTGCAAGTTCATTTTCCCTCCAGCCACTTTCTTCCCAACCCTGGAAGAAGTTCTAATTCTGCCATTGTCAGGAGTAAATGTCCAACCTTTCTTATTATGGGAAAATATTAGAGAGAAGCTGGTAAAAATCTTTAAAACATGCAGGTTAGTAGGTTTGCAGACTCCAAGGCATTCCAGCCCTGGAACTATTGCTTACTGCTTCCTCCAGCCCCAGTATGCAGATCTGCAGAAAGGTGGCAAAATAAGGAAATTGCTACAGTAGGGATTGAAACTCCAAGTATTCAAGCCCTACTATGGTAGTAGCCCTGGCATAATCAGAGAGGCTATTAATTGCTGCCATAATTTGTCGCCACACTACATGGCACCAAAGGGACAAGTAGATCTTTTCACAGGACAAGTAGATTTGAGAAGCAACCTGTCCCCTGGACAAGTAGATATTTTAATAAATTCCACACCCCTGCACGGTGCTTCTGGAGTTGCCCCATCACATAAGGGATGCAGCAACTCCTCAGAATGTAAGCGTCATGCACTGAGCCAGGAAACTTGGCGTTCACATGGGAGATGTACTGGTCGGCCAAACACACCATCTGCACATTCATTGAATGGTAACTCTCCCGGTTTCTGTACACCTGTTCAGTCCACATGTGTCCCATCAATGGCACCTATGATGTTGGGGATATGTCCCACGGCATAGAAGTCACCTTTCACTGTAGGCAAATCCTCCACCTGAGGGAAAACGATGTAGCTGTGCATGTGTTTCAGCAGGGCAGACAACACTCTGGACAACACATTGGAGAACATAGGCTGGGACATCCCTAATGCAATGGCCACTGTTGTTTGAAAAGACCCACTTGCCAGTAAATGGAGTACTGACAGCACCTGCACTAGAGGGGGGATTCCTGTGGGATGGCGGATAGCTGACATCAGATCCGAATCCAACTGGGCACACAGTTCCAGGACTGTGGCACGGTCCAGTCTGTAGGTGACAATTACATGTCCCTCTTCCATTGTCGACAGGTCCACCAGCGGTCTGTACACCGGAGGATGCCGCCATCTCCTCACCTGCCCCAGCGGACGTGCCCTATGGATGAGAACAGCGAGCAGAGGGTCAGCCAACAGTGAGGTACGAAAACACAACTTTATTGCACAAATTTTTCAATTCGCTATGTCCCTGTCGTAATGTGTATGCAAGGCCTAGATATGTGTGACGCATTTAAAATTAATGCCATGTGGCCCCCTGAAATGGCGGCTGCCTGATCTGTAATGTGGGGATATGAGGTAACTGCGCTGGCGTTGTAAACCGTCGCTGTAGGCGGTCGAAGACCGCGGCGTAATCCTGCATTGGTTAACATTGGACCCTATGGGTTCCAGGAGCCAATGATGATGTATGCCGGCGGTGACGGTACGCACCGCTGCGGACGTGACCGCCATTTTCTGTCTGTTCACTCACTTGATACCTGATCTTCGACAGGAGAGGACCTACACTGCAAGTGCTGCTGTGACCTCAGTCTGGAAGAGACAATGGCTCATATGTCTGGGGAAAGGGCCCCTGCCTTCACCACGGAGGAGTTGGAGAAACTAGTGGATGGGGTCCTCCCCCAGTACACGCTACTCTACGGTCCTCCAGGCAAACAGGTAAGTACACTGTGAGCATGGTGTATGGGCAATGCCTGTGTGTAGTGGTGTGGATGGAAGATGGGGGGGGGAGAATGAGGCGTGCATGAAATTACGGTGAGTGCATGTGCATCAGGGCAAGGGTGGGAATGTGGGCCAATGACTGTGACGGTCCGGGCGGTTATATCTCCTCCTTTTCCCCTGTACCATTCCTGTAGGTCAGCGCCCACCAGAAGAAGGATATTTGGTGTGCCATCGCCAAGGAAGTCCGGACCCTGGGGGTCCACCACAGACGGAGCACCCACTGCCGTAAAAGATGGGAGGACATTCGCCGCTGGAGCAAGAAGACAGTGGAGGCCCAGCTGGGGATGGCCTCCCAACGTGGGAGGGGTGCCCATCGCACCATGACCCCCCTCATGTTCCGGATCCTGGCGGTGGTGTATCCGGAGTTGGATGGGCGCTTGAGAGCATCACAGCAGCCACAAGGGTTTGAGTACACTCTCATTCAGCTGAATCTGCGTGCATTACTTGGTGTCTGGGTGGGGGAGGTGGGCTGTGGGTTCCCCTAGGCCAGGGCGAGATTAGTAGGCAAGGTCCCTTCGTAAGGCAGACCATGTGGCACCCCACCCCACCAGTGTTCAGAGGCAACTACACCTAGTGAGGCTTGTGTGACATCCATGTGTGCATCAATCGGGCATAGGCCTTGTACCCCATGTCCCTGTGAATAATTAGGGAACTCTAAGTGCATGGTGTAGTGCAGAGGTCTTCTGTGTCTGTAGTGTCTGCCAACAGCAGCGGTACAGCATGCACTCAACATGTCTTTCTTCTGTCTCCCCCCCCCTTTTTTTGGTCTCCCTGTTCTTGTGTGCAATAGCATCATCAGGAAGAGGAGCAGTGGCACCGGAGCAGGAGGGAGCTGCATCCCACATGGCCCTGGAGGGCGACACTACGGAGTCTGAATTCACCAGTGGGACGGAGGGCGAGGGGAGCTCCACGGCGGGGACAGGAGCTGAGACCAGCGACACTGACTCCTCCTCTGATGTGAGCTCCCTTGCTGTAGTGCCCCTCTGTGCCCCCCGCATCTACAGGTACAGCCGCCACCCCCCCACCAGCACCGCCCTCCCAGCAGCCCCTCAGCGTGTGCCCTGTGGCCGCTCACCCAGGAGGGTGGGCATCTCCTTCGCCCCAGGCACCTCAGCCCCTGCCCCTGTCAGCCCTACCACCCTCAGTGAGGAGGCCATTGACCTCCTCAGATCCCTCACTGTTGGGCAGTCTACCATTCTGAATGCCATCCAGGGTGTAGAGAGCAGGGGTGTGGAATTTATTAAAATATCTACTTGTCCAGGGGACAGGTTGCTTCTCAAATCTACTTGTCCTGTAAAAAGATCTACTTGTCCGTTTGGTGCCATGTAGTGTGGCGACAAATTATGGCAGCAATTAATAGCCTCTCTGATTATGCCAGGGCTACTACCATAGTAGGGTTTGAATACTTGGAGTTTCAATCCCTACTGTAGCAATTTCCTTATTTTGCCACCTTTCTGCAGATCTGCATACTGGGGCTGGAGGAAGCAGTAAGCAATAGTTCCAGGGGTGGAATACCTTTGAGTCTGCAAACCTACTAACCTGCATGTTTTAAAGATTTTTACCAGCTTCTCTCTAATATTTTCCCATAATAAGAAAGGTTGGACATTTACTCCTGACAATGGCAGAATTAGAACTTCTTCCAGGGCTGGGAAGAAAGTGGCTGGAGGGAAAATGAACTTGCAAATGCTCAATAGATTTTCACATGAGCACATCTACATATCGTATTTACCCACGCTAAATACAGTTCACAAATATTTTATAGGGGTACGACATATACTATGGGTGCACTTTTGTGACTTTCTTTAAGAATTTGGGGCCATAAGTAGGTAGGTTCAGATTTCTGACCTGCAAATTGCGAGTCGCAAATCCAAATGTAGGATGGTGTCCTTGACACCATCTGTGATTCGCAAGGGCTTCGCAAATGCCCACATCATGAATAATCATGAGGTGGGTCGCAATTTGCGACCCCCTCACGAATGGTGGCCTGCTGGAGACAGCAGACCACCATGTCTGTGACTGCTTTTCAATAAAGCAGTTTTTTGGGGTTTTTTTTGTAATGCAGCCAGTTTTCCTTAAAGGAAAACGAGATGCATAACAAAAACGAAAAATGAAACGTTTTCGTTTCATTTTTTCAGAGCAGGCAGTGGTCCACAGGACCACTGCTTGCTCTGAAAAAATGTTTACAGTGACATTCACAATGGGGAAGGGGTCCCATGGGGATCCCTTCCCTTTTGCGAAAGTGTTAGCACCCATTTGAAATGGGTGCAAACTGCGATTGGTTTGCGCCCGCGTTCGCGGTCACAAAACAATCCTACATTGCACTGCGAGTTGCAATTAGGAAGGGAAGACCCCTTACTAATTGCGAGTCGCAAACCCGTTTTGTGATTCGGTAACCAGGTTACTGAATCGCAAAACTGGGTTTGTGCATCGCAATGTGCTGTTTGCGACATGCAAAAAGCTACCTACATGTGGGTCTTGGTCCCTAATTAGGTCTGGTGTTAACAAAGACATTTTGTTTTTATTAAACTTCTATTTCTCTCTCTTTCGGCTGGCTTTACTGTGAGTGATCGCATTCTGCTCTTCCACAAGGAGCATATTGCCACACAAAGTAGTTTTGTTCAGTGTCAGGAACTACAGTGGCAATCAGTGACGTAACGAAACTGGAGGGTGCCCCTTTGCAAAGAACATGGAGGAGCCTCCTCTCCAGACTCACTCAGGGCAGGTGCTGTGCTGACGGGGCCCCCTGGAGGGCGGCTGCGGGGCCTTTGTTATGCCGCTGGTGGCAACGTGTGCTTTAAGAGTTCAAAAACTTTTTAGGGGGTTTTTGCCAATGTTTGTTACAATGTTGAGGGCCTGGTAGCTCCCACAACAATAAAGTGTTACAAAAGCCATGTCAAAACAAGACACGCATTGATGAAACTAAAAGACTTATAAAAGTATGTCAGATCAGTTGGCTTTGTCAGTGTTTGTTTATTTTCATGCTTCCCATAATCGTGTTGAAAATGGTTACACTGATTTTCCATTAGAAATATTTTTGGGAAATACTAGCATGCATCAACACATTTTACTAAATGACACTTCATTTGCATATAATCAGAGAGCATTCTGGGAGCATTATACTTAGCCTCTGAGCCTAAACTTTTCAAACATGTGTGTACACGTTTTTCTTTTTTGTACTGGAACCAACGTCAGTAGTGAAGTGTGACCTTAAAACATTTATTTACAGCACGCACCCTAATAATGAAGGCTTTCAAATAATGAACCATAAATACAAGTTCGAACAGCATTATCTTTTGGAAACACATTACCTCAACTGCAGAGAGTTCAACTCTCTGTAAACAGGCAGCCAAAAGGTTTGTGCTGCAGGGGGTTGGGCCTACTTGTCCCAAGGACAAAGTAAACATAAAAACTTGTTGCCCTTGACCCCAAACAAGATGTCCCAGGCATCGGGCGATAGGAATTCCACATCCCTGAGAGAGGCAGTTGCAACAGACCAATGCATACCTGGAGGGCATTCATTCTGGTCAGCTAGCCCAACAGCAAGCTTTTCAGACTCTGGCCTCAGCACTGGTGGTAGCCATTGTCCCTGTGTCCAGCCTCCCCCCTCCAACTTCCTCCACCGAGACCCAAACCCCTGTACCTCATCCTATCCCAAGCACACCATCAGACCAGCATGCACACACCTCAACACACAAGTGAAGCTCTGGCAAACATAAGCACCACACATCCCACAGGCACTCACACAAGCATCATACCCATGCAGACATACCAACAGCCACTGCCTCCACTGTGTCCCCCTCCTCCACGTCCTCCTCCTCTCTCCCTGTCTCGTCTCCACTCACACCTGCATGCACTACATCCTCAGCCACTGCCTCCATCACCAGCACGCCCATCACCACACCCCGCTCACATGCACTCACCACCCCCACTACCATCCACACATCCCGTGTCCTCTCCCAGTGTGTCTGTGAGCCCACCTCCCAAGGTACACAAACGCAGCCACACACCCACCCAACAGCCATCCACCTCACGCAAGCCTCCAGCCCATGCACCTTCACCCAAAGTCAGCAAACGTACACCTCCTACAACCACTACCTCTTCCTCCACTCCCAAACCCACTCCATCTACCCGTCCCAGTGTGTCTAAAAAACTTTTCCTGTCCAACCGTGACCTCTTCCCCTCACCTCCCCCACCCCTTCAGTCCCCTAGGGCACGCCTTTCCAGGTCCCAACCCAGCACCTCAGTTACCACATCAGCGGGAACAGTGGTGCCAGCAGTAACCGGCTTCTGGAGTGCGCCAAGCAGCAGGGCAGCCAGTGTGCCAAGGAGCCAGACCATGGACAGTCCCCCACCTCAGAAGCATAAGAAGTTGGCCACTGCCCGGAGGGAGCAGAGTAAAACACCTGCCACCAAGGGCCCTCCCAGGACTACAGTTGGGAGTGGGAAGAAAGCTGCACCACCATCCAAGGTGGGGAAGGGGCACAGAAAGAAAGGGAAGTCGCCGCCAACCTGCATTGCGGACAAGACCGCTACCAGCACCGCTGCCCAGGACACCGCCGCCAGCAGCACCGCTGCACAGGACACCGCCGCCAGCAGCACCGCGGGCCAGGACACCGCCGCCAGTAGCATGCTCACTGAGTCACCCAGCAGCACCGCAGGCCCATGAGCGCCACAAGCACCGCCGCTACTGAGGCCGCCACGAGCAGGATGAAGCACTCTGGGCACAAAGCCCCCCCCAGAAGCAGTGTAGAAAGACATCCACTACCTCAGTCCTTGGCAGGATAAAGCACTCTGGGCACAAAGCCCCCTCCAGAACCAGTGGAGAAAGACATCCACTACCTCTGTCCTTGGCAGGATGAAGCACTCTGGGCACAAAGCCCCCTCCAGAACCAGTGGAGATTCACATCCACTACCTCAGTCCTTGGCAGGATGAAGCACTCTGGACACAAAGCCCCCTCCAGAACCAGTGGAGAAAGACATCCACTACCTCTGTCCTTGGCAGGATGAAGCACTCTGGGCACAAAGCCCCCTCCAGAACCAGTGGAGATTCACATCCACTACCTCAGTCCTTGGCAGGATGAAGCACTCTGGGCACAAAGCCCCCTCCAGAACCAGTGGAGATTCACATCCACTACCTCTGTCCTTGGCAAGATGAAGCACTCTGGGCACAAAGCCCCCTCCAGAACCAGTGGAGTCTGTTATCCACTTGGGAGACTGTGGCTTTGCACTCCCCAGGATAAAGCAGTGGGCAACCCACCCACTGGAAAGAGTTGAGAGACTGTGGCTTTGCACTCCCCAGGTTAAAGCAGTGGGTAACCCACCCACAGGAAAGACTTGAGAGAATGTGGCTTTGCACTCCCCATGATAAAGCAGTGGGCAACCCACCCACTGAAAAGACTTGAGAGACTGTGGCTTTGCACTCCCCAGGATAAAGCAGTGGGCAAACCACCCATTGAAAAGACTTGAGAGACTGTGTCTTTGCACTCCCCAGGATAAAGCAGTGGGCAACCAACCCACTGGAAAGACTTGAGAGACTGTGTCTTTGTACTCCCCAGGATAAAGCAGTGGGCAACCCACTCACTGGAAAGACTTGAGAGACTGTGGCTTTGCACTCCCCAGGATACAGCAGTGGGCATGGAGCTCCCTCGTGGATCTGGCGTTGTGCACTCATCCGGCTTCCCTTCCCCCTGAGGTGCCTGTTGTATTTCTATCTGATGCCCCTGCAGTGTTCTCTCCGTTTTGATCGGGTATTGAGTGTGGGCCTCGCCCATGTATTTTGGGCCCAATGGTCCACAGACTTAAATGGTGCAATACCAGGACTTGTATTCTTGGTGTATATATTTGTTTATAGTGTATATATTTTTTGAGTACTGGATTTTAATACATTGCAATGGTTACAATCATTTCCTTTTGTTTTTGCATTCTTCCAGGGGGTTTGGGGGGTGTAACTGTAATGTATCAACATGTATTAGTGTGTGTGTTGTGGTGGGTGAGGGTGGGGGTGGGGGTGTTGCGTCTGTGTGTCACTCTCTTTTCCCTCCCCCCTCCCCTGTGTCGTAGGTGCAGTACTCACCTTGGTCTTCGCCGCCGGCGTTCGTGCTCCTGGTAGAGGAGCAGGAAGACAAAGGCAGGGAGAATATGGAGGTCTGGCTCCATGGCGTCCTGGTTCCTCGTGGGGTGTGTAGAGGTGAGCGTTTTCCCTTCCAAGTCCTGTTTCCGCCGTGTTTTTGTTTGCGGTGAATCCACACCGGAAAAGGTGGCGGATTGGCCTGTTGTAATACTGTGGGCGGTACATTGTCTTCCGCCTGTCTGTTGGCGGTTACCGCCGCAGTGTTTGTTTCTACCGCCGTGGCGGTCGGAGTGTTAAAGTGGCTGTCTTTGTTGGCGGATACCGCCATGGTCGTGATTCCATTTTTTTTTTCGCCGGCCTGTTGGCGGTTTTACCGCCGCTTTAACACCGACCGCCAGGGTTGTAATGACCACCTTCATGTGTTAGCAAGAGAAGGAAAAGTGACTGGTGCCCGTGCACAGCCAAGGACTCCTGTTTTTGCTATCTCTCTCTCTCTCTCTCTTTTTTTCTCTCTCTGTCGCCTCTCTCTCTTTTTTGCTTTCTTTCTCTCTATGTGTGTGTACTACGGTTTGATACTGTTGTTATTATGCCTCGTTTGAGGTTGTTGGTTTGTAGTAATTCACTAACCCATGGGGGGTGATGTAAAGAGCCACCCGGGCTTTCCCCTACAATGTTTCCTGCTCCATTATGCCATACGGTGTCTGGAGCGGAAGGTCTAAAATAAAGAGAGGTCTTGGCGCAGCAGTTATTCACACAACAGGCTGCTGTGTGATTATTGGCCAGCTTGTAGGCCGTGCAATCCGTGCAATCTGCTACACACCCCGCTGCACTACAGTAGGTGCATTAAAATCCACAATATTCTACAATTTAAGCCATATATTTTTGTTTAAAGAGACTTCTCTGTTCAGTTAAAGAGTGTCTGTGTGTTATCCAGGAAATAAATACGTGAAATTATAGAATATTTTATACCTTCTTTTACAGTTTATTTTCCATGCATAATGTCACCCAATTTGCATTTTGTGGATGTCATGATAGCGCAAGATAATTTACATCAGTCACATTTCAGGCAGGTCTTAGTTTGGAAAAAAACATATTTTTTTCAGTTCCTGAAATACACAAACCTCCCAGAAAAGCCTAAAACACCGGAGCAGCTAAGGCTGGTATTGATCCATTGAGGGGCAGAGACAAATGCCATTCATCACATAAAAACACAGAAAACTGAAACTAGACCTTAAAGAATCGTAATAAATTGGAAATAACCTGGAGTTACGAGATTCTCACTTTCCTGGCTGGGTGCCTGACATGAATTTGATATGTTTTATCAATGAATAATGTTAATGATGCCTATCACCTTTACGTGAAACAAGAGTAAAGTGGGTGGGAAACTGTAAGTAAAATTACATCGTCAGTTAAAGTGGTAGTGATTGGATGAATATGTAGATTGGTTGCACATGCATATGTAAATGGGTCTCCTATGCAAGTCGTAAACATGCAGCATCTTTCCCTTACCAGATAATTTATTCACCTTCCTTTAGCGCTATGAGGTCGTCGTACAAATAACTCATTCACTCTTTTATTAGGTGTCCTTTTTTGGTCAATTGATGAGCCAAACCAAGTTGTCATTATAGTCTATTAAAACAGAACTTAAGATGAGCACAAGCAAAGATGAGCCCCATCTGGTCACTCTAACAGTGGGTGGGATGCCGTTTAAGCTACCACGCCCTCTACAGCATCCGGAGTGGTCTTTGGCCAAATACTTTTAATGAGGGAATTACTGTGTGATACTTGGAAAATCACTTCTTGGTCCTGAGGGACTTTTAAGTAGCTGAAAGGCGACATATCAGCTCTGTTCAAAACTACTGTCAAATAAATAAACATGGAGAGGGTATGTAGTAGAGGTGAGGATGGTCTGTCACTTTCACAGTCAGAGGAACTGTAGATCTTTGTCCATTCTAGGAAGAAAATAGAAGATCTTGAGTATCAAGATTTTGGATCGAGTATATCAGTGTGATATTTCTGGTCTTCACATGAAAACTCCCTTAGAGGCTAGAAATCACCCAAATAAAAGCGGTTAGAGTTGTGCTATGAATTCTGTGACTGCGCATCCAACTGATCATCAGTAGATACTGGCAGCAACCTACACAGACAGAATACAATATAAAACTGCAGTATCAAAGAATCTTATGGTAGCAGGAGCTCAGAAACAACAATACATTGACTGAATAGAGACTATGTTCAATTCCATTGAGTGTATTAAGATCTCATGCACACAACAGCTCAAGATTCAACCTCAAGAAGAATATCTAAGGTCCTAAAACCTGGAACTCACTTCCACTAGACGACCTGGCAGATGATACACACGTGTCAGAGGACTTGTGAAAACATAGATGTGCCTGCTTCTCTTGTAGTGGAGCAGATATTTGGTAACACCACTTGGTTACAACATGGTTAAAGGTTGAGCTAGTGCAAAGACTATGAGTATCCTAGGAATTGTGACATTTTATCACCCCTCACGGGGTAGTGGGGCCGCCTTTGTTGCTTGCAGGGGTTTTCTGTCACTACATTCCATGTGGCAACCTCAACATTTGTCTACTGTAGCCATATTGTACTCATAGTGCTTGTTAAAGCACTGAATACGAATCTTTGAAAATGGAAAATAACATCCTTTGTTGCCATACTTCTCTCCACTGCTTTCTCTCATTATCTGAGCTAAATGTTGCAATCTTTATTACATTCAAGTTCAAAACAAAAATCATTGTACAGTGACCGGGCCACATGTCATTTGAACAGTGGCATATTCGGTAATCAGATATTTCTGCTCTGATTTCCAGAATACTTATGATGCAGAATGGCTTCCTTCATGGAGGTAGTATGCCTATGAGGTGGCACCTTAACTCTTCAACAAACCGTAGTAATGAGGTTCCACAGACCTCAGCAATGTCTCTCGTACATTTTCCACTCTTAGGGAACTAGATAAAATATTTTGGGAATTAAGTTAGGCATAGTCAAATTGCCTTGGGTTGGCCTGCTCCTGACTCCAGGATCTCTAAATGTATCTATGAGATTAATTAATTTAAATTTATGATCTGTGGCCACTCTGGCAAAACTCCCTTCCAACTAACAGAATTATTTTACTTCATCTATACGCATACTTAAAAGACTGTGGAAAAATTATAAAAGTCCACCTCAACTAGCCTGCTGCATCAAATTCTACCAGTTTCAACATTACTTTTGAATACAATCTTACATCACTTCCGACTTTCCAGTACTATAACTTCACTCATATTCTGGCAATGGCCTATGCTTATGATCAAGGCTAGACTAGCTAGACTAGTCATCTGTGCCCTGGAACCCTTACCCTTTGCGCCAACCTCCCCTGAGACTAAGGAGCAAAAGATGATTGTATTGGTGGACTCATGCAGGGATCATCGGCTAGTCAGCCTGGCAAACAGCCCTATGTCAGCAGACAAGATTTTCTTGTAGATGGGTTCTGAATCCTCCCAAAGGTGGCGAGACACACTCTCTACACTTAGCCCATACACTAAGAGGCTATTATGAACATATTTTTCATGGCTGCTTTTACCTCTCAGTCTACTACTGCTGAGGATACCAAAATCTTAATTCGGCACCATCAGGTTAAGCATTCACCAACATCTTGTTTTCAAGACTGTTTCTTGGTGGCCATTGAGTGGGTGAACAAGACCCTCCTTAAGCTGCATGTGGGCAAGGCAGAGGTTTTAGTGGCTGGTGGCTGTGAAGCTCTCTGGGAGATTGAGACAGCACCTACTGTACTCTTACCTTTGAGGATCCCCTCTTTCCAGTTACCATGTGAAGAATCTTGGTATTAAACAGGACAAAAAACTGTGGCTGTTTTGTGTTTTTATAGCCAATTTGTTTTTTATTTCGTCCCAAATTGACAGCGGAAACACCTTTGCTGTGTGTAGAACAACCATGATTGTGGTTTCAGGGATGTGGAATTCCTATCGCCCGACGCCCGGGACATCTTGTTTGGGGTCAAGGGCAACAAGTTTTTATGTTCACTTTGTCCTTGGGACAAGTAGGCCCAACCCTCTGCAGCACAAACCCTTTGGCTGCCTGTTTACAGAGAGTGGAACTCTCTGCAGTTGAGGTAATGTGTTTCCAAAAGATAATGCTGTTCGAACTTGTATTTATGGTTCATTATTTGAAAACCTTCATTATTAGGGTGAGTGCTGTAAATAAATATTTTAAGGTCCCAAAAATATTTCTAATGGAAAATCAGTGTAACCATTTTCAACACGATTATGGGAAGCATGAAAATAAACAAACACTGACAAAGCCAACTGATCTGACATATTTTTATAAGTCTTTTAGTTTCATCAATGCGTGTCTTGTTTTGACATGGCTTTTGTAACACTTTATTGTTGTGGGAGCTACCAGGCCCTCAACATTGTAACAAACACTGGCAAAAAAAAACCAAAATGTTTTTGAACTCTAAAAGCACACGTTGCCACCAGTGGCATAACAAAAAAAAGCCCCGCAGCCGCTCTCCAGGGGACCCCTTCAGCACAGCACCTGCCCTGAGTGAGTCTGGAGAGGGGGCTCCTCCATGTTCTTTGCAAAGGGGCACCCTCCAGTTTCGTTACGTCACTGATTGCCACTGTTGTTCCTGACACTGAACAAAACTACTTTGTGTGCCAATATGCTCCTTGTGGAAGAGAAGAATGCGATCATTCACAGTAAGCCAGCCAAAAGAGAGAGAAATAGAAGTTTAATAAAAACAAAATGTCTTTGTTAACACCAGACCTAATTAGGGACCAAGACCCACATGTAGGTAGCTTTTTGCATGTCGCAAACAGCGACTTTCGCTGTTTGCGACGTGCAAAAAGCACATTGCGATGCACAAACCCAGTTTTGCGATTCGGTAACCTGGTTACCGAATCGCAAAACGGGTTTGCGACTCGCAATTAGGAAGGGGTGTTCCCTTCCTAATTGCGACTCGTAGTGCAATGTAGGATTGTTTTGTGAACGCGGGCGCAAACCAATCGCAGTTTGCACCCATTTCAAATGGGTGCTAACACTTTCACAAAAGGGAAGGGGTCCCCCTGGGACCCCTTCCCCATTGTGAATGTCACTGTAAAAAAAATTTCAGAGCAGGCAGTGGTCCTGCGGACCACTGCCTGCTCTGAAAAAATGAAACGAAAACGTTTCATTTTTCGTTTTTGTAATGCATCTCGTTTTCCTTTAAGGAAAACGGGCTGCATTACAAAAAAACAAAATGCTTTATTGAAAAGCAGTCACAGACATGGTGGTCTGCTGTCTCCAGCAGGCCACCATCCCTGTGAGGCCGCCATTCGCAAGGGGGTCGCAAATTGCGACCCACCTCATGCATTTGCGAAGCCCTTGCGAATCACAGATGGTGTCAGGGACACCATCCTACATTCGGATTTGCGACTCGCAATTTGCGGGTCGCAAATCTGAACCTACCTACATGTGGCCCCAAATTCTTAAAGAAAGTCACAAAAGTGCACCCATGGTATATGTCGTACCCCTATAAAATATTTGTGAACTGTATTTTAGCATGGGTAAATACGCATGTGTAGATTTTCTCATGTGAAAATCTATTGAGCATTTGCAAGTTCATTTTCCCTCCAGCCACTTTCTTCTCAACCCTGGAAGAAGTTCTAATTCTGCCATTGTCAGGAGTAAATGTCCAACCTTTCTTATTATGGGAAAATATTAGAGAGAAGCTGGTGAAAATCTTTAAAACATGCATGTTAGTAGGTTTGCAGACTCAAAGGCATTCCAGCCCTGGAACTATTGCTTACTGCTTCCTCCAGCCCCAGTATGCAGATCTGCAGAAAGGTGGAAAAATAAGGAAATTGCTACAGTAGGGATTGAAACTGCAAGTATTCAAGCCCTACTATGGTAGTAGCCCATGGCATAATCAGAGAGGCTATTATCAGAGCTCTTACATAATGAGATTGCTGCCATAATTTGGCGCCACACTACATGGCACCAAAGGGACAAGTAGATCTTTTTACAGGACAAGTAGATTTGAGAAGCAGCCTGTCCCGTGGACAAGTAGATATTTTAATAAATTCCACACCCCTGGGTTTGGTGATCAGCATTTTTGATTCCTCAAAAACAGCATGAAGTGTCCGAGTGACTGCGCACTTTAGCAACAAGCATACAATGTAATGTAGAATGTCACGAGCAAAGCATGGTGGACTGAGGTTAGGTCACACATTTACCTTAACTTCGAAAAGTTATAGCAAATTAAAATTAAAATATGAGACCTAATTCAACAATATTTCTTCTGTGAGTGCAATTGTTTTGTGATTTTTGTGAAAGGTCTGTAACATTTAACACACTTTTTAATCACAATGCTATTCAAAGACAAAAATCTCGGTTAGGTAATTATATTTTAAACTTGTATGCAGTTGTTTTTACAGCTTAACATCACACTTAATGACTTCTCAGTTGTGCGCGAGCTATGGAATTATTTGTATTTAAACATTGACATGATAACATGTTATTTATGTTGTCATTTGAATTGGCTCGCTCGTGGCTATCAACGACCTGTGCATTCTGAACCTAATTTAAAGACAGTTGCAGACGGGAGGCACAGGACAAGGACGATAAGCTGTGGGCTCCATTCTGCAGAAGAAATAAATCTTTTCTAAAAGGACAACCCCTCACCTCCGAATGTTCGTTTACATAACTTGTCATCTGGCGACGAGCTGAGGGAGGCCTTTACCTCAAATTAGGAGCCCACTGGCAGTTCTTTTGGAGTTCCTCTACATTTCTCCCCACTACAGTCCGTTTCGTTTTGGAATGCGACAGGCCATCTGATTCCTGGAGGTTGAGAATCTGCTGGACTCCTGCGGCCTGACGTATGTGAAAATTTTCACATTTTCATTTCGTAGCGTCTCTTTGCCTTGCCTGCCTCGCGCTGCTGCACGCTCATTGATTTTGAGTACTCTATGTCTGACGTCAAGCGTGGCAGCCACATTAGATTGGGAACAATTTATTTAGGAAGCAATTAAAGATGGATCGCAAGGCAGTGCCTATTTGCTTAACGCTTCACAGTATTTTTGTACTGTTTACCTGAAATTTCACAGAACTGTTCAAATCTACTTTTGAAAGGAACTACATACCTGGCAGGTGACAAATATGTGATTTCAAGTATTTCTGTATACTTCTGCTACAAAACTTGCGTTACTGGCTTCTTCACAACAAGTTGTTCAACTTACTGCATTTTTACCACTACCTGGGAGACTTAAAATCCCTTGGAAAATATGGTATTGCTTGTTTGACAATTATTTAATCGCTATTGATGCAGAGAACTATGCTCCTAAAAGGAAAACTAGCAGTCCTTTTTGGTTACCTTGGTACTGAAGGTCAACAGATTTTTTGACAACTTAACAATGGTGGCACCATATCTGGTGATGGAGATAACTTGACTGTCTATACAGAGGCAATTGAAAGGCTAAACAAAACACTTTTGGAAGAGCCCTATGTAACGTTGGTGCATTTTAATTTCATAAAAAGAAAACAAGAAGTGGACAAGACTGTGGAGGAGTACATTTCTACCCTTAGAAATTTGGCTGCTAATTGTAATTTTGGACCAGCCCTGGTCACTTACATCACAGTTCAATTGGTGTACAGTTCAGGGGCGGCTCCTCTATGAGGGTGGAGGAGCGTCGCCCCCCTGCCAGCAGTGGCAGCTGCACAACCTTCACAAGGAAACAATAAAAACAGGGTTTGTTATTGTTTCCTTGTAAAGGGGCAGAGCTACGGGGGTGATGTGCTCTGAGGGGGAGTGTTGGTGGAGTGCTCAGCACTCCACCAGCACTCCCCCTCAGTGCACATGTGTGTTTGGCCGGCCGTCTCGGGCTGACCAAAATCTAATGCGCACAGGACTCTCTCAAGCCCAGCAACACTGTTGCTGGCTGGAGGGAGCCTGCACATGTTCCTAGTCCCAGCCAATCCTGACACTGCTTTGAGCAGCGTCAGGAATGGCCTCAGGGCAGACTGGGCGCCTGTGCCTGCAGCCAGCAGAGGAGCGGCACGTGGCACGAGAGCCAAGGTAAGTTTCTTTTTTTATTTCTTTTTATTTTATTACTATTCCCCCCACCACCACCCTGCTTCCTCCATGGCCCGTGCCACACTGCCCCCTTTGAAACCAGCGAGCTGCGACTGATACAGTTGCTTCTCTAAAAAAATGCAGGCGAGGATTTTAATTTGCAGAGATCCTTCTCTTTCTGAAGAAATTGATATGGCAAAAGGAATTTAACGGGCAATGTTGTCATCTAAATGTATTTCTAATGATTCACCTAGTAAATGTGTGGTTAATTCACTTCAAAATTCTGATTCGATTAATGCGCTTGCGTTAAAAAATAAGGTTATCAATCCTGTATATAAAAAACCCACTACAGTATATTTCAGATGTGGTTCTAGTTCACACTTAGCTAATAGTACACAATGTCCAGCGTTAGGCAAAAGATGTATTAAATGTCACAAGAGAGGTCATTTCAAATCGGTTTGTAGAGGTAAGAGTTTACTTCAAGTTAGTAATGTTTAAATTTATAATGATATTGTCCCTCTTCAGAATGATTCTGGTAAAATGGTTTTAACCGTGGATTCCGTAGATCCTATTCAAGCAAGTTTCAAATATAAGGGCCCCTTTTGTCAAGTGACATTTGCTAGCTGCTTTACATTGAATATGATGGCTGATTCTGGTGTACCTGTGTCTATTATCTCAGATCAACTTTATTACACTCAATGGACTGATAAGTTTTACTCGTACAAAACTGACACTTCTCCCAAAGCTTATGGTGGGAACGATATTGATATATTAGGATTTTTCATTGAGACCTTGTCATGTTTGGGAAGACAAATCTCTTCCAAAATATATGTTGCTGTTAAAGGCAAAAATGTTTTGGGCTGGCAAGATCTAGCAAAAATGTCCCTGGTTCTGACAAACTCGTACAAGTAAATGACATTCAGAGTTCACTAATATCTGACACAACTGAGTCAAAAACACAAACACTGCTAGATGATTTTCAAGATGTTTTTGATTCTAAAATTGGCAAAATAAATGTGAGCATGTGATAAAATTGAAACAGAATGTAATTCCTACTCCACACAAAGTTAGACCTATTCCGTTAAGTGTGAGAGATGATTACAAAAAATCTGGACAAATTGATCCTTGAAGGTGTAATTACTACCACAAATGCTTCTGAATGGGTCAGCCCCTCTGTCGTAGTTCATAAAAAGAGTGGTGAAATTTGTTTATATGCTGACTTAAGATCCCTGAACAAGAATTTGATTGTTGATTGCTACCCTCTACCAAAGATTCAGGATCTTCTTGCAAATATTGGTGGTGCAATTATTTTTAGCCTATTGGACTTGAAATCTGCATATCATCAAAACCCTTTAGCACCTGCTTCAACCGATCTTACTACTTTAGTGACTCAATTTGGAGCATATACATTTTTTAGATTGCCTTTTGGTCTGGCTTCTGCTGCCAGTGTCTTTCAAAAACGTATGGTTCCCATTTTAAAAGAGATTGATTGTGTGCAAGCTTACCAAGATGATGTACTTATTTTTTCAAAGTCTGTTTCAGAACATTTAGCTACTTTAAGGAAGGTTTTGAATGTATTCAAAGAAGTTGGCATCACTCTAGGTATTAATAAGTGTAATTTTCTAACAAATGAGTTGGATTATCTTGGACATTCCATTTCTTCTTTATGAGGGCATCAAACCTAGGTTTTCACTTCCACAAGCCATCACAGAAGTCTCCCTGCCAAAAGATAAATATACACTTAAGTGATTTCTGGGGATGACAGAATATTGTTGTCAGTTTTTACCTGGTTATGCTCAAGTAATACAAACTCTACGTTCATTGCTCAAAAAGGGCATATCTTTTGTTTGGGACAATTCTTGTGATAAAGCTTTTAATGATGTCAAACATTTGAATATAAAAGCTCCAGTTTTATCATCTCATATTTCAGGACAAAAATGTATTATCACTGTTGATGATAGCCAACAAGGATTGGGTGCTGTCCTTTGTCAATGGGTTTAGGGGGAGGAACGTAGTATTGGTTTTGCTTCTAGGAGTTTAAAACAGGCAGAGCTAAACTATATACAATTGAGAAAGAAGCTCTTGCCTGTTCTTGGGCTGTTGAAAAATTCAAAACATTGTGATGGGGAACCCATCTTGAAAGTTTCACAGATCATAAACCTTTATTACATTTGTTGAATGGCAAAAGAACAGACAAAGCGTCTTCAAGATTAGTTAGGCTGCTCTCTCACCTACAAGAGTTTAATTTTGTAATTAAATATATTTCTGGAGGCCAAAATGTCAGGGCTGAATGTCTTTCCAGATTGCCATTACAAAACTTCAGTCAAGATGATAAAAATTACATAGTAGAGTGCGTAGTGGCAAACATAGAGGGTGTTTTGGAATCTGTAGGAGCTATTCAGCATGAAGATTGGTTGGATGCATCTCAAAAAGATGAGGTTTGCAGAAAGCAATTGGTTTTGTAAGAGAAGGATGGCCAAAAGAACGATCTTTATCCTTTCCATTAAAATCTTTTGCTCAAATTTCGGCAGAACTTTCATTAGTCGAAGGAGTTCTGATGCACGCAGATCTTTGTATTCGACCAGTATCACTATGCAGTAGACTAATTGAGTTTGCACATCAAGGACATTTAGGTATTGGAGGTACTTCTAGAATTTGAAAAGAACATTTTTGGTGGCCATCAATTTATTAAAAAGTTTCTCAGTGGGTTGACAAATGTTAAACATGTTTGTTATCCGATAAATATTGGAAAACTTCACATACACCCTTACACTGTGTTCCTACTCCTATTGAGGCCTGGTACACAATTGCTTTGGATTTTGCAGGTCCATTTGATCTGTTAGCCCCTGAACAAGGATTTCTTTATTAATGGTTGACTACTATTCAAAATGGGTTTACTTTGAATTCACTAATACACCCAATACAACATCAGTTGTAAAACTTTTAACCCAGGATTTTTAGTATTGAAGGAACACTGAAAGAATTTGTAATCGATAATGGCTCACATTTCACCTCAGCTCAAATAAAAGCTTTTGGGAGTCCCATCACATAAAACTTCTCAACTTCTCTAAATTGTCTTGTAGAAAGAATTAACAGATTGATAAAGGAGGGGATACAAACTGTGCTTGTTGTTAATACTCCAGTAGAAGATTTTTTGAATAAAAAAGTTTGGTCTTATTTGATCACCCCACGCTCATCTACAGGGATTTCTCCTTTCTGTCTATTATGTAAAAGAGACCCCAGGAGTGTAGTCTGTCCTGACTGTATTAAAGAGTTAGCAGGGCAACCAAAATGCTATGCTTGCTTAGACTCAAATAAATGAGAATTATGTCAAGTGTTAAACAAAATATGCAGAAAACTCATTTTAATACTACAGATCAGGTAAAAGATCAGAATTTCTTAATAGGTGATTGGGTCTTAATCAAAAGTCCTGTCAGGGTTTAAAAAAAAAGGAGCATCTATTTATGCTTCACCAGTTCGCATAGTGAAAGTATCTAATGGTTCTTTGTTGTTCGATAAAAAGGGGTGGTGGAGTAGAAGATCTGTAGTTAAACTTTCTCATAAACAGGCAAAAAAGATTTTGGATATCAAAAATATCCAAGAAGACGGCCTACAAGAAACATCTCCTTTGTTTTTTAATGACAAACAAAATATTGACAAAGGCAATGATTCAGTAGTTCTTCATTCGTCATCACATACTGATTCTCAAAATGGTGGTGAGTCAGAGCATGCCAGTGAAATATCAGTCACACTGTAGTGCTACAAGTCATTATCCACCTGCTGTAGGCATGTCACTAGTTGCTAATAAAGTTTTTCACTCTCATGATAAAGCTTGCCGATTATCACACGATGTTTCTGTATTTACAAAGTGTAATGATTTCATTCTTTATTAACTGTCTTCAAAAGTATAATACTTTTGTTTGCAAAAAGGGAAAGAAGATGTAATGTAATGTACATGCTTGTTTGTTTAATGACTTCTAAGTTCTGCACGAGTGATGGAATTATTTGTATTTAAACATTGAAATGATACAATGTTATTTATGTTGTCATTTGAATTGGCTTGCTCGTGGCTGTCAACGACCTGTACATTCTCAATGTAAGTTAAAGACAGTTGCGGTCAGAAGGCACAAGACAAAGACGATATGCTGTGGGCTCCTTTCTGCACAATAAATAAATCTTCTGTAAAAGGACAATCCCTCCTTTACGAATGTTGGTTTACATAACTTTTCAAGTTTAAAACAAAATAACACACCTTGGACCAATGAACCATCGCAGAAAGGGTCTGTATCTTCCAAATAGCAACGGTTGGCTCATTGTCCCTGGCGTGTCCAATAAATCATTCTGTACAGTGCACCTCCTGCTATCTATGCGAAATAATTCTTCTGCCATGCTATCTGCCACCATCTGCTGGACACCTACAGTGAACTTTACTTTGGGGATTCAGGCCTAGGCAAGAAGAGGCAGCTCCTCACCCTCATTGAACATGCACAGGACCACCGGAACATTGTCATGCCTTGATTCTATTATACCCTAGTGCATATGGCAATAGCAAACTTATAATTATGTTAAAAGCTTCATTTTGCGCCAGCACAGAAACGCTGCACTTTACAAACTTCATTGGGTACACCGGCCAGTGCTTAGTTTTTAAAACAGTGAACGTTTTGCTCAAAAGCCAGCGGCTAGCATAATGAAAACCAGGAATGTCTTGGTTCCACCCCATGCATCTTTCATCACAACCAGGCACTCACTTGCTCTTTATCTCATGCTTGCAAGTTCTTTTTCTTCCTTGCTTTCTTCCTTTGTCATTGTTTTTTCCATCTTTCACTTTCTCTTCCTTTTGCTTCATGTTTTTTTCTTCTTTTGTTTCGGTTCAGAATCTGGGGAAGATAAGTGTCAGTCTTCAGATTTACATGCCAGTGGGCTCCACATGCAACCAACGGCTGAAATAAAGCACTGGTTCACCTCCACAGTGGAAGTCTAAATAAAGCAGGACTTGTAAGTAAGACACTGAGCAATTAGTTGCCATAAGGGAATGATATCAGTAGAACTGCTCCTACACCCATCTCCCAAACCCCCTACTCAACAACTATATGAGAACCAATGTACTCCACTGAAACACTTGCAAACATCTATCGAAGACTGGTAAGTCTGCATCCTGATTCATGCCAAAGCCTGCCTCTACTTACTATCTCCACAAGGTACCAAGGCGATGCTGTATGAATGTGTAATTGGAACATTTAGACATTGATTTTTGAAAATGTCATCCAGAACACCCTGAAGGCAGTTCCTGTTCTTGGAAGCGCTTAATCGCAGTAAGCAGCAGTTAAAACCAGCAGGAGCACAAGCAATGGATATACACTGGCAATCCTAAAGGAGATATATGTGATTGGCGCTACAGTTGGAGAGATGGAAGGATAATGGAGCTAGTCGGTGGAGTATTTTCAGTACCTACAGACACTGATGCAGTCCAACTGTAATCAGAAGATAAAGAGTAAGATACCTTGAATACAGCCCATTATTGAGGCCAAGACATCTGTCACCCACACAAAACAGGATTGTTTGCTGATTCAGAAGATTGTGCTAGACGTGACAAAGTCAGATGTTTCTGCATTTTTTAAAAGCTTGGAAGATCTGGGAATCTTCCTTTCCCAGTTTCTGTCCCAGGTCATGAAAACAACACGTTTCACCCACACTAGAATTGAATGGATGCACAGAACTTTACCACAAAACTCCTTTGAAACATCATGAACAAGAGCAAAAAAAGTCTGCTTCTTCAGACACCAACAACTGGGGCAAGTGATACAGTGAACGAAAAAGAATGTCCCCTTCACATTTGAAGGCAAGCAGATCCATATGGCCTTTGACATTTTCTTTTAAAAAACTGTAAAAAGAAACTCTTTCTTGCACTCAGCCCAAATCTAAGAAAATGGACCATTAAATTTGGTCTTCTTGAAACTGCACATGCTTTTCACAATTTACTCCATATCCAGAGAAAACGCAGACAAAGACATTCCCACAAAGAAGTTTATATCAAATAGTAGAGCCACTTATGAGAGAAAATGGACCATACAAGATCCTCCTAAAAGATAAAAAGAGTTTGATACAGCACCAGTCCATACATACTTGAAAACCACTTGACAGAGATGAATTGCTTCACTTCCTTGCATATGATAAGAATGCCCCCACAGGAGATTACATACTGACCCACAGATGAGTCCAAACCTAAGTTTCAATTGACAGCACTTGACCAGACCCACCTGCTACAAATACTCTCTTGCTTACCATGCCATCTCCCTTTTTATGGCCCACATACACAGATGGCTGCTAAAACAAACTAAAATTCCCCTTTTTCTAACTATCATTGGCCACAAATATGGTATAAAAAATACAGTGAGGTCAAGAATATTGTGGGAATATTATGGAGCAGAATGTCGCTGGTAATATGATTTTTAAAGTGTTAAAAGTTCTTGAATATAACTACATAATATTGGTTTTTAATTCTTTTGTTATGTTTTTGTGGCAATGTAATATAATATGAAATGCAGAATGTTGGGCAGTGGCATGGGACAGAGTTGTGTAGAACAGTGGTGTGGACCATCCCAGAGTTGACAGTTGGCTTCTGTTAGAGAGCTAGCAGAGGATAAGATAGTGCCCCTCTTCACTAGCCACCTTTACAATAAATCCTACCTTACAAATTATCAAGGAGGTGAACGTGCTTTATACTAACAATGGCGATGCGGATGGGAAGCAGTAACACCTTGAAAGGTGAAGAGCGGTGTTCAGTTCCCTTTATACTTATTATTGGTGGATACCAGCCATAGATCCTTGAGGGGCAGTGAAGCTTGTCAGGCACCTAAGCACTGCATGTGGACAGTGAGAGGTGTGACTTTCGATGTGCCAGAATTTATGTGAACCCTTGGTCAGGCAGTGAGAAGTGCAGTCAGAGTTGCAGATGCGCGGAGGGCCATAGAGTTCAATATTGCTGCTCATGACACTAACAAGGGCAACCATTTTGGATCAGGTTATAACGTCAGTATGTTAGGCAGTGGCCATTTTGTCTGCTTGTGTGGAAACGGTGATCCGCACACCATATCTTTTCTTTGGGATAAAATTGAGCATATTTTGGTGATTTACTTCACAGTGATATACTCACCTTTAAATTCTATACCACACGAAAACATTGGCATAAAATTGAGAGTTTTGCGGCGATTTACTTCATGTTGATACGCTCCCCTTTACATTTTATACCACAAAACAAGAAGTCAATTGGATTTGAGTGGATAACAAATTCTTTATTGTTCACACTCGTTGGTCATAATATGCTGTAATAAAAGGCAATTTTGTGAAATTTGTTTATACTGCTTAGTGGATCGGTGGTGATCCACTCACCATCCTATTATAGTCGATTGCATAAAATCAGCTAGTCTACCAGTGTTGGTAGTACTAGTATACACATCTGGGCACTACAGTAATATTTACGGCTTGTGCAAGCGGATCACAGTGATTTGTAAATCCTTTTGGCATTGAAAATACTGTACTATTTTTGTTGGAGCATGGCTTTGATACAACCTACAGCATTCTTTATGGCTACACCTGGGGAGCCACCTATTCAGTGGGAATTGTGGGTGGACTTATTTGAGGCATACAGAGAAGTCTTGAAGAGGAGGAATATTCACCAGAACAATATTTAGCCTTGTTGAAACATAGATTAGGGCAGATGGTCTAAGATAATTTAAAACATTTCCAGCTCAAGAAAATCTAGGAGACATTGATGTGTACCAAGCTGCTTACAAAGAAATTGTACAGAAGGAAGATAAATGTAGTGTTAGAAAGGTATACATTTTACTCCAGGGTTCAACAAGAAGACAAATCTATTGATCAGTTTGTAACAACACTTAGAGGTCTATCTGTTACATACAAGTTTGAAAATATGTCATAAGACCAGGTTTTGAGAGATTAACTAATCATGAAGACAAAATCTAAAAAAATACAGGAAGCAGCTAGGAGCACTGAAATGTCTTAAAAGTGCATTCTGACTGTAAGGAAGGAACCCAACATCAGTAAAGCAGAACCTATTCATGTCATCACATCAGTGAAAGGCAGTAAAGAGAAGGGAAAGAGCATTGATGCAAAAAAAACTGGTACAAAATTGTGTTATAGTTGTAGATCAAGTGTACACTTGGCTAACTCCAAAATGTATCCTGCTATAGGAAAGATGTTTACTTTGTGTAAAAAAATAGGTAATTTTGGCAGAATTTGCAAAGGAGCAAAGAAAAAAATAAACTATATATCAGAAGGTGGGGCTAGGGAGGTGGAAGGAAGATTGCAAAAAGTAGTACTACGTGTACAAGAGGAAGGAGAATGTTAGATTACAGACGTGTGAACTAAATGTTCATGGACAAATGGTAATTTCTATGGTGGGCTTATGCACTTTTCATACCATCATGAGTAAAGTTATGTTTGATAAATTGTGGCCAGGCAAGAAAATATATCGGTCAGATGTCTGTCTGGGAAGTTATACAAATCACAAAATAGCTATAGTAGGGTTTTTATATCTACACATTGAATTTAACCACAAGAAATGTTATGGGAAGGTGTATGTTGCTGAAAAAAGGCAATTTATATTGGGGTAAGAATTAAATTAAATCCTAGTAGGAATCCTCAAGGTTATGTAGTGCAAGCATTGAGGAGGGAAAAGCAGAGGATGAAGATCATAATTTCCTGATGTGTTTGAGGAGTCCTTGGGAAAACTCAAGGGGTTTAAACACTAAATTACCCTATAGGAAAACATGAGTCCAGTGAGACAGAAATTGTGTAATGTACCAATGAACAATGGATCCAAACTTGGATAGGCAGTTTATGTAATATTTATTTTATAATCATTTATAAATCATATCTTTTTGTAAAGTTTAATTGGTTAATAAGTCGGTAATTGTTTTTTAATTGTTTTACTGAATTGATTAAATTAATGTACTATGTTTCTTTTTTTAGATAATTAGTACTTTTTATAATATATTTTTAGTTATTATGGCGGTCATTCTGACCGCGGCCGTCGGCGGTCGCCGCCCGCCAGGCGGTTCCTGCCGAAAGACCGCGGTGGCCATTCCGGCTTTCCCGCTGGGCCGGCGGGCGACCACCAGAAGACCGCCGGCCGGCCCAGCGGGAAAGCCCCTTCAACAATGAAGCCGGCTCGGAATGGAGCCGGCGGAGTTTCAGGGGTGCGACGGGTGCAGTGGCACCCGTCGCGATTTTCACTGTCTGCAAAGCAGACAGTGAAAATCTTTAGGGGGCCCTGTTAGGGGGCCCCTGCACTGCCCATGCCAGTGGCATGGGCAGTGCAGGGGCCCCCAGGGGCCCCACGGCACCCGTTCCCGCCATCCTGGTTCTGGCGGTGGACACCGCCAGAAACAGGCTGGCGGGAAGGCGGTCGGAATCCCCATGGCGGTGCTGCAAGCAGCGCCGCCATGGCGGATTCCCTGGGCCAGCGGGAAACCGGCGGGAAACCGGCGGGAAACCGCCGGCTCCCCTTTTCTGACCGCGGCGTCAGAATCGCCAAGGAAGCACCGCCAGCCTGTTGGCGGTGCTTCCGCCGCCCTCCGCCATGGCGGTCATGGACCGCCAGGGTCAGAATGACCCCCTATGTAATATATATTGGTATCTAGTATTATATTGCTTGATGTTTTATCTGTTGTTGGGTTTGTAGTACAATGGGAAGTATTTCTATTATTTATTTTATAATTGTTTATAAAGAGTTTATTAATTTTATTAATTATATACATTTTATAATTGCAAATGTGAGTGCTTGCTGAAAATACCAAGTTGATATTTGGAGAGAAAACTTCTGGCTTTACCAAAAATAAAGTGACAAAAAAGCTATTTTTAAAAATGTGCACATTTTTCTTTGAGAGAGTTGTATTTATTTATTTAAAATGCTTATTTGTTTTAGAAATGTCAAACTAGTGTTTATGGACAGGTATTGTATATTTTGGATTTTTGCAATGTTGGGTAACATTATTTTTTAATTTATGCTATTATTTTTATTGATAAATATTTTTTAATTAATCTAATAATTTTGTTGTTTATTGGATTTTTCTATGTTTTGTTATATATGTTTATTAAACTTTTTTTTTTACAAATTTTGCTTACGTTTAAATATATTTTATTTTTAAGTTATAAAATCTACATATGTATTTTCCATATTATGGTGGTCATTATGACCTTGGCAGTCAGGTTAACCCCATGCCCCCGATGGCGGTAATACCGTTGCCAGGCTGGCGGTAATGGCCACCGAATAATGACCATGACGGTGAACCTTCCCATAGACAACCAATGTACCACACCAACCACCAGTGTGGTACGACCACTGAACATGGCAGTAGCTACCTACACGCTGGCGGAAGACAAGGATCCGCCCACCATGATATGACATAGCACACCGCCAGGATTCCAAGGGCTGTAGCAACAAGACCAAAAGGCTGGCTGAAACACATCATATAAAAGGAGACACTCACCTCCAGGGACACAGAGGAGTCCGCGGCCGCCATGGAACCTGAACTGCAAGTTTTCCCTATGCTGTACAACGCCATGGCTGTCCTGGAGCTCTAATGCCGACGACGGTGAGTACAGCCACCTAGCACAAAAAGGTGGGAGAGAGGGAGGGAAGAGTGACACACACACACACAAAACACACCAAACACACACACCACACACCCAGACCAGCTGCAGAGTAAATCGACCATAACAGTACCCAGGAGCAAAGAAAGCCAGGACACATACCTCTGTTCCAACCACTGTAATCATGATGGATGAATATTCACAATCCAAAAACATACACAACTGCATATATACATGCAGACACAAAGGCCAGTTCAAAGTCTCTAATGCCCATAGAGCAAGGTCCAAGCCCCAACTTGACTCCTGACAGCATCGGGACTCCACTGTTCAGGGGCATTATGTTGGAAATGGGCAGGCACCTCAAGGGGAGGGGTGTGTGGTGGGTGGGTGGGGCATCTCATTGGGAGAGGGCTCCTTGCCTGCTGGTTCTAGATGGGGCTCCTTGTCCACTGGTTACTGAGGGTGCTCCTTGCCTACTGGTTATTGAGGGGCCTCCTTCCCACTGGTTACTGAGGGGGCTCCTTGCCCTCTGGCTCTAGAGGGGGGTCCCTGCCTTCTGCTTCTGGGGGCGCTCCTTGCCTACTGGTTCTGGAGCGGGGTCCTTATCCTTTGGTGATAAGAGGGCTCTTTGCCCTCTGCTTCTGGAGGGGGCTCATTGGCCTCTGTGTTTTGAGGGGCCTCCTTGGCCCTGGTTCTGGGAGGGGTCTCCTTGACCTTTTTCTTGGGAGGGGTCTCCTTTGCCTTTGTCTTGGGAGGGGTCTCCTTGGCCTTTGTCCTGAGAGGGGCCTCCTTGGCCCTAGGTTTTGTAGGTGGCTCCATGGTCTTGGTTGTCTGTGTGGGAGGGGGCAGCACTTTAGCCCTCTGTTTTGGGGGTGGAGGCGTGTCCTTGGGGTGGGGGGCTGGCATTGCACTCATGTGCCCTTTAGTGACAGCTGGATAGAATCTAAATATAATTTGGATAGAGAAGAGATATTAGCTTTGTATAAGCTAAGAGACAATAAGATGGTGACTTGTGATAAAGGAGGTAATTAGAAGACTCTCACTTCTGGCATGCCCACCGCCAGAAGTCATTAATGTGCCTGAAACAAAGGGCGGGTGGTATTGTGCGATTTGCAACCAGATTCCCTAGTTTTGCCATGACTCCTGCTCTCGAAATATATAAATCTCAAGCCAGGGGAGGGCTTGTATGGTGCGGAGCTTTGGGGCCATTGCAATTCGGCGACTCTGGCTAGGGTGGAAACCTTTTTTTGAAGATGCTGTTAAAAGTTCCTTCTAGCACTCCATCCTTGCCCATACGAATGGATTTAAATCTTTTTCCAATTAATCACATTGCTGCCTTATGGCCCCTTCTGTTCTGGATTCGGCTATGGTCTTCAGAGGCCCTCATTCCATTTAGATATGGGCTCCTCAATCTGGTGGGCCACAATCCCAAGATTAAAATCAATTGGTGTGTGTATGTTGAACGGTCTCTATCGCTCCTTGGTTTGGGGTCCTATTGGAAGGATCCCGTTTCCATCCCTAAAAATGCTGCGCAGTCATTGAAGGACGCTTTTTGGCTTAAAGTCCAAACTGCTCAACTGGCTGAGGTTGCTCCATTGTCCTTGACTGATATCTATCTGCAGTCCAAATGCCACTATGAGTTTGAGCCCTTCATGGATGCAGCACTTTCCCCATCCGCGCGTGCTCTTTTTATCAGATTCAGAATAGGGTCTCTCCCTCTGTGTTCTCTAACCTACAAATGGCCTAATTCTATTAACAAGTCTAAGTCATGCCCGATGGGATGTAAAAACAAAGAGTCTGTCCTACATGTCCTTTTTCAATGCCGTGTATATGACAAACAGAGGGCCTCTTGGATTAATCCTCTATGCATACAACTGGGCCTTAGGAGCTGTTTACATGCCGAGAGAATTTTTAAATCTGATCCATCGGCTCATATCGTTTATCCGGTGGCAAAAGTCTTGGAATCAATTTGGCGTTTTAGATTAGCGACTTTAATGAACATGACCAGGTAGCTGCCTTTTAGATTTAGATCTCTCCATGCATATTTATTGTATCCTGGTATATGACATCAATTGGTATCTTACGTAACCTTACGCAGCTTTTATAATATTGGATACAAATGGTTTTGGAGATTTGCTCATCTGCTGAGAGAATTCCCTAAACTGGATTTATTTGTTTATATATTCTATTTTATGGAAAAAATCAGGAACCATCTGTGGTGTTTTAGATTAGTATTTTAAAGAATAGGTTCAGGTGGCTGTTTCTTAGCTTCAGATTTCTTTTATGCACATTTATTTTAGCGCATGATATCAGCTGATATTTATGGGGTTCAGAGGTGCTGTTGGTGTAATGAATTTCTTATGTTTATCTTTTATAGTTTTAACCTGTTTCTTAAGAATCCTTTATCCATTTTTATTGTGCTTTTTTTTACAATTTTTCTTTATACATTGTTATGTACTCCACTTTTATGGTATGTTTCTCTTACCGAAATAAAGTAATGATGATGATGATAAAGGAGGTGGGATCGCCATACTGGATACTAGAGTATATAAAGAAAAAATGTTAACCATGCTCCAATGTTAAGATTTTATAGACCTATATTAGGAAATCCAAAAGTGAAGATCAAGAGATGTATTAAGGATATGAATACCACTGCCTTAGAATCAGGAGTGATTTGTCGAAAAGAATACGACGTACTAGATTTCCCATCATATATGGACTTCCGAAAGTCCATAAAGATGTTAGGGATCCCCCCCTTACGACCCATTGTGTCTATGATTGGCTCTGCGATAGAGCCACTGTCTAAATATGTAGATACTTTTTTGAAACCTTTAGTTTCACAACTCCCATCATATATCCGCGACACGGGCGATTTTATTTTGAAATTAGAAGGTTTACAGTATAATCCAGAACAGGAAATATTAGTAACAATGGACATTGAGGCTCTCTACACTAATATACCACAGCAACAGGCATTAGATTGTGTTGCGGCGTGCTTGAATAGGATGGGTGAGGATCCCCTCCATGCTTTCATCTTGAAGTGTTTAGAAATGATCATGTTCAATAATTTTTTTTAATTTGATGGAGAAATTTATCAACAAATTAAAGGAGTCAGCATGGGAGCGGCATGTGCTCCCAGCGTAGCAAATTTGTATGTTGGAGCATTTGGGGAGACACATATCTATAACAAAATTGCTCCCTTCGTTGAGAATGTACACCTTTGGTGTAGGTATATAGACAATGTCTTTTTCATTTGGAAAGGGGATGAGAATGAGTTGAGTGAGTTCCTCTCTTGGTTGAACCTTTGTGACAGTAATTTGAAGTTCACCAGTAAGTACAATCATGAATTTGTGGAATTCCTTGATGTGTATGTCAAACATCTCGATGGGCACCTGGCAATGACTTTGTTTACGAAACCTACCCTTCTTCACTTTGACAGTTTTCACCTCAGTAGTCAAAAAAAGGCAATCCCTTTTTCACAATTTCTGCGATTAAAGAGAAACTGCACGGAAATGAAAGAGTTCTTAAAACATGCAGATGTGCTTTCGGATAAATTAAAGCTAGAGAGGTTATCCGAAAAAAGTGATCAGTGATGCGCTTAAAAGAGCGAAGTATTATAATCGTGATTCGCTTTTTCAAGTGAAGCAGCAGAGCTGTGGTGAGAGGCTAGCATTTGTGGTTCATCATTCATCACTGAAGGATAGAATCAGAAAGATCATCAATGGTGAGTGGCATATTCTGAACTCCAGCGCTGATAATATATGTCTGGAGAAACCTTTATTTGCTTTTAAAAAGGACAGGAACCTGCGAAATATTTTGGTGAGATCTGCAGTTAGGCTCCCTTCTACACAGGTCCAAAGTTCTATCATTGGAGCAGATAAGATAATTGGCAATTTCAAGTGCGGCAAATGTCATGCCTGCGTAACCACTTTGATCACCCAGGAGCTCTCATACAATGGTAAGAGAATTCGTCTCACTGGAATGACCAATTGCAGATCGAAAAATTTGATTTATCTCATCTTATGCCCTTGCAATTTGGGTTATGTTGGTGAGACCTCTAGAGAATTCAGAATCCATTTGTTGGAACACAAATCGTCGATTAGAACTCGGAAACATCATGCCCCATTAGTGATGCATTGGGCTACACAGAACCATCACGAGGACGAATTGAGATGGGTAATCCTAGAAAAAGTAATGGCTAAGAATGAGTCTGATTCTGAACAACTAAGGAAGAAAAAAGAAGTCTTCTGGGTTTTTTTGTTGGGTACATATAAGAGAGGATTGAACAATGAGATCCCATGGCATAATGCAATACGAGGCAGTTGAGTGGTGAGAGCTGGCACAGCTATGTTTGATACTATACAATTGACCATCTTGTGTCTTTATCATATTTTAATTTATTATCTTTATGAATCCTCTGTTTTTGCATTTGTGGTTAGTTCATGGTTGTTTTTAGGTTTCTGTTATTTAGCCTTTTTCCTTTTTCTGTTATTGTTGGTAGCTCCTCAGTTAAAGCGCTGTACAGTGAATGGAGGTATTTATTAAAGGGTCAAGCTCTATTTAGGCCCTTGTACATCTATGTGGCTATGAGTTTATAATTCTTTTTTGGTCCTTTATGACACTCGGGCCTCTAGCATTGCCACAGTTTACAGTTTATATTTGTTGTGTTGTTTGAGTTATTTAATAGAATCGGTGGTATTGTTTGGATGGTAGATGTGCTGTCTTGTTTGATTAGTACACCGTCTTGACCCCTCCAAAATGCCCGCTGCATCAGGTAAAAGAGGGACGGAGCGGTAAATGTCCATTTCCTCTGTTCATTAAATTGTCGTCGGCCGTACATGTTAGGCAGCTTTAAATAACTTAGTTACGCACGGGTCCCCCTTTATTCGATTTGACTCTGTCTGGATAGTTGAACTACACCTGTTTTCAAAGAAAAGGAAAGGTAAGTGGTGTCCCTAGGCAATTGCCGAAATAGGCTAGTGATTTAGGCATATGTGGTAGCGCATTGCAGTTTGCATGTGTTAGAAATTTTGTGATCTTTTCAGTATTGAACTGCATGTGCATTGGATGATTACGTGACAAGCCGTTTTTTTTCGTTTTGGTTGACCTCGATAAGCAGCTGCATTAGGTATTCTGCCTATGGGCATTTGTTATTTGTTTTTTTTTTCTGGGTGTTTTTATATATATTTTCTTTTATCAAAGGTTTCAGGAGTTTTTGGTGCATGTTGCATGTGTTCTTAGGCTCCCTTTTGACACTTTTTCGGTTTTGGCGGTGGGTGTAAACAGGTTTATTGTATTCAGACGTTTAGCAATATGGGCATTATGTGATTGATATACTTATATTAATTTGTATTAGATATTGAACAATAGAGAAGATTCCATTTCCCAGGAAGAATTAATTGCCCTGAGGAAGGTGGCGGCAATTAAGCTGTATATATTGTCTGCGCAAGTCCACCGAAACGCACATCGGCGATTTGGATGGTTCACGGTCAAAATGGATGTTGCACATGGGAATGAACGATACCTTGAAGACCACCTGGATGTTCATTATGTTTAACTGAGAGAGGGAGTTGGAAGGGTCTCTCAATTACAGGATACAGTAGACTGAATATACTCAACAAACTTTTCAAGAATCATTATCAGATAAATTTAGTTATTTTACATTTGAAGGACGATTATGAGTTTTTGGATATATGTTTTGGTTTTGTTTTTTTTGTGTGAAATTCCTGAGATATTGATTACGTTTTGAATAACAGTGTAAATGTTGTATGATATGTGTCTAGATCATTTTGTTCTTGTTTTTGTATTGGTATGTTATGCAATATGTGTATGTGGTCTATGTCCATGTGTTTGTTGTATGGTTCTGTTTGTCTTATTTTAATGTTTGTCTGATCTATATATAGGGGGTTATTTTTTAAATGAGTTCAATAGATGTATAAGTTTTGATATTTATGAATATTGTGATTACATTTGAATTTTGATATTTCTGTTGGGTTATCATTTGTAAGAAGTTGGATTTTTTTGTAGGATTGAGGAGAGAGATGTTTCTTACTTGTGGTACGTTTACCTAGATTTCTCCCCGTATTTTTTTAGGGACCCTGCTTATTACTTGACTTTGGGGGTGGAACAGTGTCAGACTTGGTGCTTGAGGTTCTTGGCTGGGGGGTGGGACCTTCCTTTTTCTGGCAGGACAGGGGAGAGGAGGAGGGAAGAGGTCAAGGTGTGCAAGGAAAAGCATCTTAGGGCCAATAGGGCAGAAGGAGGGATCGGAGTGGAGATCGAGGGAGTGGTTGTAGCAGAAGGAAGTGTGCTGGACTTGGGGGCAGGTGCATGGATAGTGTGCATGTGTGAGGTGGATAGCTGTTGGGTGTCTGAGTGCGAGCATTTGTGTGTCTTTGGATGGGGGCATACAGGGGAGGACAAACAGGACGTGTGGATGGATATGGTGGTGTCTGCAAGTGAGGTGGGTGTGCTGCATGATGTGGTGATGGTGGTGGTGACTGTGCATGTGGTGTGTGGGGTGCATGTCTGCAGGTCTGCTTTTGTGGTGACTGTGGGCGTAGCTGTGCAGGTGGCAGGTTCTGGGGCTGTTGACGCAGTGCATGCAGGTATGAGTGCGGATGTGACTGTGAGAGAGGAGGCGGAGGTGAGGGAGTCAGTGGAGGATGATGTTGTGTGGAGATCTGTGTGGTGGTTGTGTGAGTGCTTGTGGGCTGAAGTGTGCTGTCTGTGATTGTCTGTGCAAGTCTTGTCTGACGTTTTGTGTGCATACTTGTCTGAATGTGTGCGTAGGATGGGTTGGGGGTGAGGAGACTGGGACTGGGAAGTGGTAGTTGGAGGGGGGACAGAAGAAACAGGGACACTGGCTGCCATCAGTGAAGAGGCCAGAGCCTGAAACAATCTCTGTAGGGTCGCCAAGCCACAGTGAATGCCCTCCAGGAAGGCATTGCGTTGCTGCATCTGGAATGCCAGCCTCTGGATGGCATTCACTGTGGTTGACTGCCCTACAGAGAGGGATCTCAGGTGGACAATAGCCTCCTTCTTGAGGTTATCTGGGCTGACTGGGGCAGGGCCTGAGGTGCCTGGGGTGAAGGAGATGCCCACCCTCCTGGGTGAGCGGGCACGGGCAACTCAGTGGGGGGCTACTGGCAGGGCAGTGCTGGTACTGGTGGTGGCGGTAGAACCTGTAGCTGGGGTGGTCCCAGAGGGGTCCGCCACTGTTAGACTTGGCATCCTTGGCGTGGTCTCCCTTAACTTTTTGCCTTTGTTTCCCAGGTTGTTGATGTGTGCTGGACTCTGTTTTTTCTGTTTCTGTAACTCTGGGCACTTTACCACTGCTAACCAGTGTTAAAGTGCAAGTGCCCCTATACAAAATGTCTATGCAATTGGTTCATCCATGATTAGCATGTTTGATTTACTGGTAAGTACCTAGTACAGTGCACTAGAGGTGCCCAGGGCCTGTAAATCAAATGCTACTAGTGGGCCTGCAGCACTGGTTGTGCCACCCACAATAGTAGCTCTGTAAACATAGCTCAGGCCTGCCACTGCAGTATCTGTGTGTGCAGTTTTAAACTGTGAATTCAACTTGGCAAGTGTAACCTCTTGCCAGGCCTAAACCTTCCCTTTTCTCACATGTAAGACAACCCTAGGTAGCCCCATGGGCAGGGTGTAGTGTATGTTTAAGGTAGGACATATACTAATGTGTTTTATATGTCCCAACAGTGAAATACTGCTAAATTCGGTTTTCACTGTTGCAAGGCCTATCCCTCTCATAGGTTAACATGGTGGCTGCCTTTAAATATGATTAAAGTGTAGATTCCCTTTGGTAGCGGATAGACATGTGGAGTTTCAGGTCTCTGAGCTCACAATTTAAAAATACATCTTTAGTAAAGTTCATTTTAAGATTGTGTGTTTGAAAATGCCACTTTTAGAAAGTGAGCATTTTCTTGCTTAAACCATTTTGCGACTCTGCCTGTTTGTGAATTCCCTGTCTGGGTCAGTTTGACAGTTGAGCTGTTTGCACCTCTCTCTAGAAAGTGACACAAAGAGAGCTGTGGTGTAGCCTGCATATCCTGATGAGCCATCTGTGCTAGGAGGGAGAGGAGGAGTGGTCACTCACACCTGAACAGGCTGTGTCTGCCCTCACACAATGCAGTCTCCAACTCCCTGGTGTGTGTCTGGGGCCTGGTCTGGGCAAGCCAGGATTTCACAAACAAGAGAGACTTTTCTTTAAAGTAAGCCTAATTCAAAGGGCAAAATGGGTGTAAGAAGGGCCCACAAAACCACAGACTTTAGATCACTTCTGGAAACCAAGAGGAACTTCTGCCTGGAGAAGACCTGAAAAGCTGAGGAAAAAGAGCAGCCCTGCCTGTGACTGTGCTTTGTGGAGCTATCCTGCAGTTGCTGCTTCTGCCTGTGCAAGAGGACAAAGACTGAACTTTGTGTTCCTTTGTGCTTGTGAAGAACTCTCCCAGGGCTTGTCCTGAGCTTGCCTCCTGTTGTTGAAGTCCCAAGGCCATCAAAGACTTCCCCTGCCAGCACCTGGACTCTCTGCTGAGACTCCTGCCCTGCCAAGTGGTGCCCTATCCAGTTCCTGGGGCCTTGACAGGTGAACCTGGCAGACCAAGCCTGAAAATCCATGCACAGGCTGCCGTGCGGGGAAATTTCCATTGCAACCTCTGAGAGCATCTGAAGAAATGACACGCCGCTGGCCTCGCGGCTGTTGAGATCGACGCACGCGGCTGGAGAAACGACATGCCTCATCACTCACGGAAGCTGGTATTGTCGCAACCCACACGGTGCGCTTTTGCTATCACCGTGCAGCAGAATTTTTAATGCAAACCTTGCTGGGCGTGGAAAAAAGGCGCAACGAGTGCCCGGACCTGAGTGCTGCCCCGATCAATGCATTGCTCCCCTATGGGGAGGAAAAACAACAAATGCCATTCCGACTGGAGAAGAAGAAACAACGCACGAGCTCGCTTGCGGGTGAGAAATCAACACGCCACTTACCTTTTTTGACGCACACTCGCCCGTGTGTGTTATTTTAAAGTTTAAAGCGACCCAGGTACTTTTCAATGCTAACAGTGTTAGCATTGTTTTCTAAAGGATTTAAGACTCTTTTTGCATTTTAATTTATAACTTGACTTGTGTATGGTGCAGTTTTTTTGTTTTGGTCTTGTTTTGTTTAGATAAATATTTCTAAACCTGTGTTGTGTCATTTTGTAGTGTTTTCATTAAGTTACTATGTGTGTTGGTACAAATACTTTACACCTAGCACTCTGAAGTTAAGCCTGCCTGCTCGTGCCAAACTACCAAGTGGGTGGGCGGGGGTTAGCTGAGGGTGATTCTCTTTTACCCTGACTAGAGTGAGGTTCCTTGCTTGGATAGGGGGTAAACTGACGCCAACCAAAGACCCCATTTTTAACAGCCATAACCAGGGAGCTCCGTTCAGAGGAGGAATCAGAGTCAGTGGTATCAGCTCCTGTCCCTGCCATGGTGCTCCCCTAGCCCTCCGTCCCACTGGTCCCCTTGGCATCCTTGGACTCTGCCTCCTGGGTCCCGTGGGCTTTAGCTCCCTCACTCACCGGTGCCCCTGCTCCCTCGCCAGATGATGCTAATGCACACATGGACAGGATGACAAAAGGAGAGAGAGGGGGGAGAAAGATAGGGATTACAGGGTCAGTCGCAACACCAACCGCACAGATGGCATACACATCACTGTCACACACTGAGACTGAGAATGGGCAATATTGATCACGCTGGCATATCATTTGGCTAAGTACCACAGCAGGTAGGAGCCAAACTCTGCCAGCTACACACCAACTGGGACCAACTAACCCCTGTCTGACATGGAAAGCCAGCTACCTAGCTATCAAAAACATGCAGTTCACCTGACTAACCTAAGCTGGACCATGCAGCAATATGTAAACTGGCATATTGGGTCATCCAAATACCCTGCCAGGCAACAGAGATGGTTGTCACACACACTGTACTCACCCCCTTGTGGCTGCTGTGATGCCCTCAAGCTCCCATCCAGCTCTGGGTAGGCCACCGCCAGCATGCAGGCCATCAGGGGGGCCAGGCTCTGGTGGGCACCCCTCCCTCATTGGGAGGCTGTTCCCAGCTTGGTCTCTGCAGTCTTCTGGGCCCTGTGCCTCAGGTCCTCCCTCCATTTCCTTCAGTGGGTGCTCTGCCTGCTATAGACCCCCAGGGTCCGCACGTCCTTGGGGATGGCATGTCACAACCCCTACTTCTGATGGGCACTGTCCTGCAGAGGAAACACAAACAATGGGACGCCATGAACCAGACAATCCAGCCTGTCACACATATGGCCTACAAACTGCACTAGCCCCTCAACATGCAAACACATGACCCGTACCTCTGTACTTACACTGCCACCAGCCATACCCCCCAAGTGACACACTGCCAGCACACACACACACACATCTCCATGCAGCCATGTCGCATGCAACGTACCCATGGTTTACCTACCTGTTGGTCTAGTGGCCCATACAACTGCCCATACAGGGGTAGAACCCCATCCACGATCCTCTCCAACTCCTCCGACGTGAAGGCTGGGGCCCTTTCCCCTGTTGCACGTGCCATGGCAGGTTCCAGACACAGGTCACAGCAGCACACGCAGTGAACATGTCGTCCTGCGGAAACTCTAGAATCAAGTGAAGTGGTAGAAATAAAATGGTGGTCACGTCCGCAGCTGTGAACACCGTCTTCTGCCGAAGTTGACCATCATTGGTTCCCATACTCCATAGAGGGTCATGTTAGCCAATGAGGAATTGCACGGCGGTGCATACCTCCTCCCGCCATGACACGAACGCCGGCAGAGTGATGTCACTTCCACCTGTCCCTGCATACAGGACAGGTGGTTGCCATTTTTTAAATGCTAGTACACATGTACAGATTAAGAAGTGCGTCATTGTAGTTGAATTTACTCACCTAGACAATTCCATTGTCCAACATACAAGCATGCTCTGTGTACACTGCTGTAGTGTGTTCATGGTTCCTGTTGTCACTTCCTTCGTACTTTTGGGACCCTTAGGTACCAACCACTGCGGAGGAATAGGAGGAGGAGGCAAGCACCCGTGTACAGACCCCTGGTTGACTTGGCTATACTTGAGGACAGGCACATCACACTCATCTATTTTCTGGACAGGGCCACAATCACAGAGCTGTGTACACAATTGAAGCCTGATCTGCTACCTGCTATCCGTTGCACCACAGTGATACGCTCTCTTGTGCAGGTACTATCAGAGCTCCATTTCCTGGCAACTGGCTCTTTCCAGGTGACAGTGGGCTTGGCTGCAGGTATGTCACATCCAATGTTCCCTATTGTGCTTGCAAGGGTTTTGGCAGCCTTGCTCAAACACATGTGCAGCTACATCACATTCCCCCAGGTAGATGATTTACCCACTGTGAAGGCTGAATTCTATGCAATGGGACATAAACCACATGTAATTGGGGTCACTAATGGGACCCATATTGCCTTAGTCCCCCCCCCCCAGGGCAAATGAACAAGTGTACAGGTATAAGAAGAGTTTCCACTTACTCAATGTCGAGATGGGGTGCCTTGCTGACCAGTACATCCCGGACGTCACTGCCAAGTATCCTGGGTCGATTCATGATGCCTTTTTCCTGTGGAATAGCAGTATGCCACAGCTGATGGCACAACTACAGAGGCACAGAGTTTGGCTAATAGGTGAGCCTGAGTCCCAACCCAATGTATGTCTGTGTCTGCCTTGAGGAGTCATACCCCATGCCATTGTGCAGGGCTAATGTGTGTCCCTCACTTCTTGTAGGTGATTCTGACTACCCAAACCTGTCCTGGCTGCTGCCCCCTGTTTGGAATCCGAGAACAGGGGCTGAGAATAGGTACAATGATGCTCATGGGCGTACCAGTAGGATTGTTGAAAGGACCTTCGGACTCCTGAAGGCTAGGTTCAGGTGCCTCCATCTGGCAGGTGGACCCCTATGCTACTCCCCCAAGAAGGTCTGCAGGATTGTTGTTGTGTGCTGCATGTTGCACAATTTGGCCCTCAGACGGCATGTGCCCTGTCTGGAGGAGGAAGGGTGCCAATGCAGCTGTGGCAGCAGTAGACACTGAGGACAGTGAGGAGGAGGAAGAGGAGGAGGATGTGGACAACAGGACACATATGATCCAGCAGTACTTCCAATGACACTCAGGTAAGACTGTTGAACTAAACATTTCTCCATTTCAGTGTTGTGTTGTGTGGCTGTAGCATAATGCTAGTTATTACATTTGCATCCCACCTGACTGTCACCTATGCCTTCCCTTATTGCAGATGTTGTTGTAGTTACACCAGTGCACTGCTGCAATGTGTACAGACTGCTGAGACACATTTGTAGGATGGGTCAACATATTACTGGACATTTACACAGGATCATGAAGTTCATTGCAGTTCAATACATTGTACATTACCTTCAGATAAAGCACTATTACTCAAGTTGTGTCCAAGGGAGTTTATTAAAAATGAATTATACAATGCAAAGTGCAGTAGAGTGGGGTAATGGTTGGGAATAGTCCAATGTAGTGGGTCAGTCTGTTTTTAGCACAGGTCCAGTGTCCAAGGGGCCCATAGGAAGGGGAGCAATGGCAGTTCAAAGTGGACAAGGTGACACAGTGGCAAGGGGGACATTCAAGAGGGGCTCATTTCCTGGTGGTGGTCTTGGTCTTGGCAACTGTTTCTGGTGTCTGTCTGGGTCGCAGGGACCATTAGCTGGGTGCTTCACCTTCTGCAGGGGGGAGGGGTGCTGGTGGCCTGTGGGTCCTGTGGCAGGGCCTCCTGTCCACTAGCTGCAGCACTTGTGGAAGGCTAGTCAGTACACTGGCTAGTGGAAGGGGCCCACTGGTGTGCTGTGTAGTCCCCCCATGATGTTGGCCATATCACCCAGCACCCCTGCAATGGAGACCATGGTAGTGTTCAGGGCCTGCAATTCTTGTGTGATCTCCTGGTGGTGTTCCCCCTGCAGCCGCTGATTCTTCTGCATGATGTTTATCACCTGACCCTTCTTGTTCTGGGATTGTTGGTAAGCCCCCAGGACATTAGTGAGTGTCTCCTGGGCAGTCGGTTCCCATGGCCTGTCTTCCCCCTGGTGCACAGCTGTCCTCTGACCGCCCCTGGCCCCCTGTGCCTGTGTCTCCTGGATGGTGTGCCCACTCCCACTGACCCCAGGACTCTCATTGTCTTGCCTGTTAGGAGTGGACCGGGGTCCTTGTACAGGTTGGCACACTACTGATTGACATGTCTTGGGGAAAGAGGTCTGGGGACGTTGGGTGGCTGTTCTGGCGTTGGATTCTGAGGGGGAGGCTCTGAAGTGGACTGAGTTTGGCCTGGGGTAGCAGACTGACCAGTGGTCCCTGATGGGCCAGGGAGTTCATCCAGATCCAGAACTCCAGAGTTGCTGTTATCACTGGGGGTATCTTCTGGTGGGGTACTGGATAGCCATGACACCTCCTCGCCGCTAACATTGGCTGGGGCACCTGTGGGATGTATGTGGTGTATTATGCTACATGTCTGTGACATATTCTGCATCACTAGCTTCCCCTTTATTATTGCTGTTGCCCTGCCACCTTTGGTTGTGTATGGTGATGGATTTTGGGATTGTTAGTTCTCCATGCTGTGCATGCATTGGTGGTGGGTGTACATGCAGGGCTGGAAGGGATGTGCGTGCAGTGGGGAAGGGATGTGCGTGCAGTGGGTATGGCATGCACGGCTTGGCATTAGGTTTGTTAATTGTGGTAGTGCACTGAGTGGGATGGAGTGGGGTGATGGGAGTCAGAGTGAGGGGTTGAGATGGCATGCAGGCATGGGGGGGTGACAGGTAGTAAATGTTGACTCACCAGTGTCCAGTCCTCCAGCTACTCCACTGAGTCCCCCAGGATGCAGTATTGCCGTGACTTGCTCCTCCCATGCAGTCAGCTGTGGGGGGGGAGGTAGGGGTCCACCACCAGTCCTCTGGATGGAGAGCTGATGCCTTGCTGCAATGGAGTGCACCTTTCCCCGTAGGTCGTTTCACCTCTTCCTTATGTCGTCCCTTGTGCTTGGCTTCACCCTGTCCACCATTCTCCGCCATAGCTCCATCTTACTGGCAATGGAAATCTGCTGGACCTGTGCTCCAAACAGCTGTGGCTCTACCTTGACTATTTCCTCAACCATGACCCGCAACTCCTCATTGGTGAAACGGGGATGCGTTTGTGCGGACATGGGTGTTGTGTGGTGTGTGTAGGTTGTGCAGAGGGTGATGTAGGTGTGTGTTTTGTAGTGCTGTTGGTGGGTGTGTGGGGTGTGTGTATTTGTATCAGGTGTGGGTTTTTTGTTCTGGCCAATGTTGTCTAGTTTTATTTTTAGGTAGCCATATCCGCCACAGCGGTGTTCACTGCCAACAGTTTACCGTAGTTGAATGTCCCCTGTGGTGATTCGTGGGTCATTATTTGGAGGGCATAGTATTGGTGGCGTAATAGTATGGGTGGTAGTTCTGACAGTTTATCACATTCAGTGGTTGTGGCTGTTTTCTGTCGGTTTTGTGTGTATGTGTCATAATCTGGGGGATGGATATTCACCTCCGCGGCATTATGTTGGCTGCAGTCACTGTGGTGGTATTCTAAATTTACAGCCAAAGGCATAATGAAGGCCTACATGTGTATTATTTAAATAAATGTATTTTTTAAAGTTATTATACTTTATAAAGTTAACATAATGTTAAATATTTGAAACTCTATGTACTTACTTATGTAATAGTTTGGTCCACTCTTTGTTCATAGTCAATATTTTTGTTCTTTACTTAGTAAGTAAAGTTGATAGTTGTTTTCTCTATATTTTTTGGCAATATTTATATAATTGATATTATGTCATAGAGGCTCCTGATCTCCCAGAGGAGATGGTTCCAGTCCAGGCTACCTACCTGAACCTGAACCCATGATACCCATTGGTGATTGACGTGCCCCTGCAGAATTGGCCCATCTCCTACAGTAGGTAAGAAAAAAACTAACTGCATATGCTGGAGAAACCAGTCATATTGATAGGTTATCTCAATCATCCTTATGTAAAAGGACTGCTTTGATCACTCCACACCAACTTGATTCCTTTTACCCTTCTGTAACCCTCTCATCTATGTATTACAAGAGTCTCCATAAGACACCAGAAGTCATTCAAACTATTATCCCTGGAACCAATTTTCTGTAGGCCTCGAACCAGCAACACATATTATCTAACATTCCCTGCCAACGGCTCAATTTAAGAGATGACATAAGACCCCGTCTGTGATGTCAATGAACGTCAATGGCCTCACCAATTAGGCAAAATGGAATAAATGTTTTGAACCTATCATCCAAAATGGCTGGCATTGCACTCTTACAGGCAACCCATCTGCTAGCAATAGAATCTTACAAACTGAGAAAGATTACACAGATAAAATAAACAAATAAACACCACTAGCATAATTCACAAAATCGCACGAATGTTTGGCTTGCTATACAAACCCAAAAATCATTGGCACACAAGAAACTCATAACCCTGACCAACATGTGAAGGTGACTATGTATTTGCCAAAATATTCACATTGGACAAAATCCTGAGCCTGGACTCTGTTTTTGCCCCCAATTTACTAGATATGTCCTTGTTTTCCACCCTATAAAGAACAATAGTGGAATGAGGTAGGACTCGGCAGTGACAGGAGTTGATTGAAACCTAGTTGTAGTTCTGTTTTTTGTTAGGTCTGCCGCACAAGACAAATATCATACATGTGAAAGAGCACTTGTGAGAGATATTATAGGTTATTAAACATTTGGATCATAGCACACCCAGAAATAAACAATTCATATTTTTGTTTTGTGCTCAGGCAAAGCTCGAGCTCTAAAATAGACATTTTTTTACCATCCGGTACTTTAATACCTGATGTATGTATGCCTGTCATTTCCCAGCAGGCATCCTCTTTCAGAATATTCACCAATCCTGCTGACGCTAAAACTCAGCCACATTGCCCCACCATACGTTATAGCGCATGGAATGTTTCAAATATATAACGCCCACAAAACGAAAGGACCTCCTTTCCCACCTCAAAACCTACTTCACAGATAATGCTGGATCTCTCAACTCACCCCAGAACTTGTAGGCAACGGGCTAAGTGATACAGCAAGGTATGATGATGAGAAAGGCAGCCCTCACCCAGAAAAACTGCACTTCAGAACAAGTCAAACTAGAACATTTGTTTAAAAGCCTGACTAAGAGGTAAAATAATCATTCTTCATTGCAGATGCGTCAAGTACATAAAATAGAAAAAGCATTTTCAATGCAACGGGTCTCGCAGTTCTTCGAGTTAGAGCTATTAACGTTGTAAAGCAAAAAAAAAATGCAGCGCGATCGTGCTATGTAAAATGCAGCGCGATCGCGATGCGTGGAAAATAAACAGATAAAGTAGTCCGGGCTCCAGGCTGAAAACATGGAGCCTCGTATGTTTTTGGTACTTTACCGGTGCTGTGTAGGTGGGCCAAACACCAGAAAAGGCGTGATGTATGCATGACTTTCACAAATGAAAGCAAGCGGATTTTAAAAGGCAAGCCCACAAACCTATGTAAGTGACTGAGGTGGCATGGGCGTGGTTTCAAGCCCAAAGAGAGATTACAGAATTGACGAGCACTTTATGCTCGCCCATAAAAATGCGCCCTCAGAGCTTTCTTTACTTCCAAGACAAGCAATCCAGTTTAAGGTGGCACCATCATGAACAAGGAAAACAGTTAGGTAGACTCCAGGTAATGTAAATCAGACCCAGCGAGTCACACACATCAATCTCAGCAATCTACAACAAACAGAAATTTGTGCACACGTCCAAGCAATATAGATGTAGCCTTTACAGCTTTTTTTTTACAAAACTTTCTAACATAAAGGAAATAGAGGAAACATTCCTTTTCTCTCTCAAACTACCCAAATCATATGGCGAAGGTCGACATCTTTTGGAAGGTGAAGGAACTACACAAAATGGCAGCAGTCATCTCTTGGATTTGCCGTGTAATAATCACCCGAAGAAGACAGATAACCAGCAGAATTATGAAAATTAAGCAAATCTACACTGAGTTTAATGCTACATTCAGCCTATAATATCTCATTATAATAATTCACTAATATATCTTTGGTCCAGAAGCTCCAATTTCGTTGAACTAGCTGCATTCCCATCTCATTGATTAATACAGACATAAAAATATTGGGCAAAATACTGCTATTAGACAGAGGACCTCAATAGAAGGTTGGCAGGCCCACTGTCAGCCTGCCAGCCTCGTGGAGATGAGACCTCTGCGGAGCTGGTGGTCTTCCTCTCAGGCCGATAACAAGGAGGAAACCTCTGAAATCTGAGGTTTCTGCCAGTGAGCCCAGTGGAAACCGTGTCGTCATGGAGCCAAGGCCAATGCCGTCTCTCGGAATGCACACTTTCTGCTATAGCAGACAGTGTGCATTCTGGGGCTGCTAGGCAGGGGGGGCCTGCACTGCCAAGACATGGTTGTAGGAAGTGCATGGGCAGCCAGCCTTTTCATGGTGGGGTTACTGCCATTAAAAGGCTGGCAGAAACTGGTTCGCGATCACCACAATGGTGCTGAACTAAGTGCCGCCTTGGCTGTCCACGACTCTGACTGCCGCCATCCCACAGGAAACCAAGTTTCTGTCAATGTGTGTGTTTATAAATCCTAAATCAGTTTTTTTACCCAGGCACTTTTCTTTTAAGAACAGTTTCCCATCTATTAACTCACAAAAGACTCTCTTGATGATACAATTGCCTTATCACTTGACATGCACAAAGTTCTTTTACCATGTAGAGTGAGGATATCTGTTTCAAACTCTTCAGTAGTTTGGTCTGCATAGATGTATTAAGGAGAATCAACTGTGGGAAATTTCTGTCAGTTACTGCTTGCTATACCTTGTCCAATTCCTTTCACCCCTTGAAAGGTTGTTGGCACCTGTTCTTCAATCTACAGAAATTAATGATGGCCCGTCCTCTAAGAGAAGAATCTCAGGTGCACTATATGCAGATGACATTTGTCCCATCCTCACAGACTGTAGGTCATCACCATCCCAAAAGTATTACCCATGGTAACAGAATTGACTAGTTCTCAGCAGACAAGGTAAACTGGGATAAATGTGAGGTGCTTCTCATGTTCAAAATACAACAAGCTCTGATATAGAGGAAGCACTGTGCAGCAGGGTCCCAGAAGGGCTTAAATAATTTGGAGTACTCATGAATAGAGGGCTCACATGCATGATAATCTCCAACCTCTTTTACTGAAACCCGCCAATGACTTTGTACTCTAGTCCTGCTTACAACTCTCCCTCTGCACTAGAGTGCAAATAGTCTGGATGACAATAGCTCCCTATTTAACTACCTGTTCAACATGCACCCTCTCCGGTCCTAAAAAAGACACTCTTATGCACTGATAAAGAAATCTCAAAATGTATTTGGGGACCAACAAAACCATGCACAAAACCATGCAAGTTATGTGACCTTAGGGTACCCCATATTACCTCACATTGAAAACTATTATATAGCCAACCAACTATTGTAGCTCCTATACTTTTACTCCCATGCCCAACTATGCCACTATGGATTTGATTCAAACGATCTCTGACACAGGATCCCAGAAGACTGAGGGCCTCATTACGATTGCGGCGGTCGGAGGACCACTGCATTGGAAGTGGCGGTCTCACGGCTGCGGGCCCTCTGGTGAAGACTGCCATATTATGAGCACAGTTGTGTGGCTGACTGGAAATAGACACACTGCCGCCAGTCACGCCAGTGCAGGTGGACCGTCGCTGGTGGGGGCCTTCTCTGAGCCCGCGGCATGCCTCACACTGCCGGCCGTATTACGATGGTGCAAACCGCCAGTTCATGGGCGGAAATCCGTAGGTGACTCATAACATGGCGCTCTTCGGACCGCTGGTGGACTTTTGGTACCCTCTTGAATGGCAGTTTTCACAAAAGACCGCCGACATTGAAATGAGCACCTAAGTGTTGCCTCAGCAACACTTTGAATGGCACCTGTGCAGTGGCATAACTAGGGTGTCAGGGATTTTAGTGCAAGCAAAGCAACTGGGCCCTCTCATTAGGGTGACATCTTAATCTGTCAGCTGCTTCAACCTCCTTCTACATAGCCTGCATCTGGCATATCAAAACTCACTACCATTCACATACACACACCATTTTCCCTCATTTCCTGCATTGCATTTCTGCAAGTCAATAAAAACCATTAACAAAGCCAATATGTTCGGCTGTTTTAAAGTGACTATCATAATATTCAGGGACCCCACACTCACACTGCTGTACTCAGAAAACATGGTGGCTATCCTACGTTCACACAAGCACACTGATCACACACAGGTCCACTGCTCTCTAGTAAAGAGTAGAGTTGGAACAAATGCTGACATAGGAGGCACAGATTGAGGCCCATATTTATACTTTTTGACGCAAAACTGCGTTTGTGCAGTTTTGTGTCAAAAAATATAAAAATATAGTGCCGGCTTGCGCTATTCCAGAACACGAGCCGGGTGCCATATTAATGGAACTGCGCAATCCGGCGCAAAGGGTGGGCTAGTGTCAAATAAAATGACATTAGCTGGGTGGGGGTGGCTATATGAGAAAAGGGAGTCCTGCACCAAAAAATGACGTTAGGCTGGTTTGAGTAAAAAAAAAAGACTCTAACCAGCCTAGCGTCATTTCTTGATGCAAAACCATCCATACCACATGACTCCTAACTTATAAAAGACTGGAGTCATGCCCACCACCCCAATGGCCAGCACAGGGGACAAGGGTCACCTGAGCATGGCCATTGCACCCAGTGCCATGTAGGGGGTCCCATTTCATAGCCCCCATTGGCACTTTGAAAAAAAAAATACTTACCAATACTTCCCTGGGAGGGGGTCCCCTATCCTCTGGTGTCCCTCTGGTGTGGGTGGGGTGTTCCTGGGGCTTGGGTAGGGCACTTGTGGGCTCTTTCCATGGTATTTGACCATGGAAATAGGTCCACAGATCCCAGCTATCGCCTGCCCTGACCCAGGCATTAAATAATGGTGCTAAGCAGGCTTAATTCCATTATTTAGGCCCACCTCCCTCCTGTGCACCAATTTTGCACAGAAAGATAAAAAAGGCACTAGGGCCTTTGAGTCATTTTTTGAATGGTAACGCCCACCCTGCATCTCATTGACGCAAGGTGGGTTCAAGCATCCAAAAAAGAATCTAACTCTACTATTTTGGCTGTAGACTAGTCTAGTGTCAAAATATAAATATGGAGTTAAGTTTTTGCTGAATTAACAAACAGAGTATAAATCTGGGCCTTAGTATCTGGTGCATTGGTTCACAAGTGTAATTCAAAGCTCCTGAGGTAAGCTACACTGAAGCCTGAATGTCCACTGAGGTTATCTAAACTACCAGTCACAACTGGACCAATACTGTATTTTATGTGAGTCTGATCTTTGTAGACTTTTGCAGGGAAGAGCCTTGGTATCAAAAGAAGACCTGCATGTCTTCTGAAAAACAAGGTGGTGGTTTTCTTTGTAGAACAAGCATATGCTTAAATAAATGAAAGAAAAACAGAAGGAAAAATATGGGAATTTAATGTGGAGGGCATGTGTTTCAATACAAAAGTAAAAAGTACGGCTTTACACTGGTCTACCATTGTAGAACAGTAAAAAATGATACTTTATGCAGAATACCATTTCAAGATGCTGGCATGGTTTTGAGGCTTTCAGCAGAGATGCCTGGTGCTCTGTATAAGAAAGTTGTGACACAGCAGCACTGGCAGTGTACCTCCTAGTGCTCTCATTATTCATTTAGCACTAGACTGGAATCACTGGTGAACATCTGGGAGATGAACTAAAGTAAAGTCTGACTCATCTGGATGCAAAGTAACACAGAAGCAGAAATAAATACTGTTATCCAGACCACCTTACATCCTTAAGACCAACAATTGTCTACCAGGCAGAGCCAAATATTGACAACAAAGCCAATGGCTGAACAGGGCTGATCCACTGCCCAGTTCTGCCCAATTCCATATATGTCGTTTTGAAGTGCTGAATCAGTATGTGAATGACACTCTGAACAACTGAAGTGGGTTTACACAAAATCTGTTTTCTCTAAGCAAGATCATGTATCCTTTTTGAGAAAACATGCGGCTGGTGAGACAGCTAAAACAGTCTTTTATCCAAATTTTAAACACATAGAAATATATAGAGCACAGGGAGCAGGAGCACAACCAATCCTTTGTTCACACACATAAGACATACAGCACTAGTCAAAAGCATCACAGTCTTCCCTGGAAAGACATGGAGCAAGTGTGGTACCGCAGGACCAGTTCAAGTTTACTTCAAAGACATCAAACAAGTGTGGTAGTGCAAACGTGCTTCAAAGCCATGTAACAAGCATGTTACTGCGGGGCCAGCCAGTGTAAGCTTCCTTCAAAGACATGGAATAAGTGTGGTACAGCAGGGCCATTGCACATTTCCTTCAGGAACTGGGCAGCACCATTTAATACCTCCCTTAGATACAATGAATAAGCAGCCTTTCAGGTTTGGTACAAGTGAAGGGTGTATAAGCGCAAGCATGACCCACATGCGCAGCAAGATTTCCACACACAAAACAAGTACAGCACCAGGCAGGAGTACACGCTTCCCTCACACCCATAGAAGATATACTGATCTGGCCCGAAACAATGCAAGCTTCACTCTTGTGCATAGAACATGGACAGCATCTGCAACAGCATTCAAAGCCTGTGTGTACGTGCAGACACAATGTGCAGCATTTGACAGCAGTGTAAGTTCCTTCACACACAGCACATTTGCAAGATTGTCATCAGCATTGAAAGCTAAGATACCCTCACATAAAAAATAGGGATCACACTGGCAGCAGCATCTAAGCTTATTTCAGGTACAGTGTAGCAAACTGGGCTTCTTTGCAGATACCCCCTCACGTTTTGCCCTATTTTTGCTGCTTGATGCTGTTGTTTTTGACCTGTTAGTGTACTGAAGCCTGCTAACCCGACCTCAGTACTTATGCTGTTTCCATTAAACTGCATGTCGAATTGCATAGGCCAATTGGCAAGGGGTTTCCCACCCCTGTAAGTCCCTAGTAACTTGTGCCAGTTTTACCCAGAGCAAGGGTGGTAAAGGGGCCACTAGGGCTGCAGCACTGGTTGTGCAACCCTGCTTAACCCAAGTAAAAGTGAGACTGCAGAGCTGCCATGTCAGCCTGCACGAGCAGCCTGCTGCTCGAGTGGGACTCTGCCCACACCAGGTGCAGGCACAGTTCCTTTACTGCCCATAGTACGGGTCAGTAACCCCGAAGGCAGGCCTCCTATAGCCCAGGAGGTAGGGTGCACTATACTATGAGTGAGGACAGATATGCACGAGCACGTATGACTCAGTGATAGCATTTAAAACACAAAGCTACCACGAGTAACCAGTGGTACATACAATAACATGGACTGGCATCCGGGTCCATTCCCAGATGTCCAGCTCCGTGATAGCCCATCTGATTCCCCCTTTGTTTGGTGTGTTTGGTATGAAATATCTTTCTTTTTAGCCCTGAGCATGATGACCATGCCCAGGATTAACTTGCATGTGATCAGGTGGCACCCTTAAAGGGTGCCCACCAAGTTACCAAGCTCTCTGCTGTTTTGGCAGGCTCTTGCAAGCCTCTGCCACCACAGACACAAGTCTGCCCTCCTGCCGATTGTGCCAGCACTTCTGCAGGATGGAGACAAAGGGCCTGGGCAGGCAGGAGGTCACACCTCCCCCCTTCCAGGCTGGCTAGTGTGAAAAGGTAATCAAGGCGTTGAGCCTCACAGGCTTCACCCGCCCTTGAAGTGTAATTGCTTGTCCCCCAGTGGAGGACAAAGCCCCTCCCGCCCTGTCCAGCCTGACAGGTGGGAAAATTAGCTATGCAGGATGCGTACACCTCCCAAAAGGCTAGCCACATCTTTAAGGTGGGCTAGGGGATTTGTACAGCCAAGGAAGAGTTCTGCGATCTTGGCAGCCATTAGGTTTAGTGGGTTCAAGGTAGGAAAGTGATTACTCCCACAGGAAGTGGTCACTACAGGGGCAGACTAGCCACAGGGAGCAGTTGCCCATTGGCCCCTCCCCCCCTCACCTTTAATACCCCCTAAAACCTGAAGGTCTTAAGGGGCTCCCACATACCAGAAAGTTAGATCTAACTTGCAACAAAGAAGAGCCACAAAGTTAACATTTTCACCGACAACAGGAAATGGACTCCAGTCGCAGTATAAAGAGAGGACAGAGAAGTGACCTACGGAGACCACCATTGGAACTGAGTGACCGACGTATGCCTGAGATGAAAGCTCATTGGTCCCAGCAAGCAGGAACAAAGTGGACACTGAGAAGCAAAGAAAGACTCCTCTGACTGCTGGTACCAAGCCCCTGTTAACTGCAGGAGTAAACGCCATGCTGCAGTCAAAGAGCTGCGACCTGACAGGCTCTGTGTGAGTGAACCTAAAGAAACTCTCTACTCCCCGCCGGATGACCTCCAGCCAATGAAGTACCAACAGACCACCTTTGCAGCCCTTTGCAGCTACCAATGCTTGTCTGTCACCAATCCAGAAACTGACATCCACTTGAACATCACCGACTCCTGAGCAGACCCCCAAAACAGAGACCGACGTTGGCAACAACCCTTCGCCTGTGGTTGTGCGTCCTGTAGAGAGTGACCTCGAGAGGAGCAGAAAAGCATCTTTGGTGCAAACAGCTCCCGTCATTGACAGCTAGAAGCCACCTCTGCACCCAGAGCCACTGGACATAGTGGCGAAGTTCCAAATGTTGATTCCTGGTCCTGGCCTCCTTAAAGGGCTCGACATCCAAAGGGTAGAGTATGTGTCAGCCCCCAAGTCCCCATTTGCCAAGTGGTGCGAATGCACCAGCCGCCTCTGCCCATCAGCACAAGGGGCAGCCAATGCACCTCTGCACCTGGACTCCGTGGGCAAGGTAATAAGAAACTGACTGTTGACTCTCGGTCTAGGGTCCCGCAGAACCTTAAGTCCAGGTGGGGTATCCAGAACTCACCTTGCAAGTGCCTGAGTGCACATTTAGATTTTCACCATTAATGTCAATGGAAGCCATTTAAACAGTGAAAATTCCCTGTTTTTCAAAGCTTCTAAAATGCATAACTCCGGTTGTGTGTAACTTAAAAAGTTCATTTTGGTGTCTAAATTTATATAAAAATAAGCTTTATGTTCTCAATTGGACTTGGATTTCTTTCAAATTATGTCATTTACTTATCACCCATGTTGACATTGCAAAATGCTGCACACATGTTCCTCTAAGTAGCCTGAATGCTCTTTGCCACACTAAAATGACTGAGCTAAGGTTTACTAGTGTGAACCCGAGGTCCACTACTGGGTAATGTGCTAGTATTACATGTTAAGACACCCTAGTCATAACACATAATTCTGCCACCTTGCTATATTGGTGTTTCAGGGGTGCTGATCTTGAACTTGTGTTTCACTTTGGCAGTTAAAGATAAGTATATTTTGAATACACAAGAAATCCTCAGTTGTCTCTAGACACAAAAAGTATTTTTTTAGATTTTTTCTAAAAGTAAGGGTAATTGAATTGCTAGGGCCCTGTGTTATATCCCCATTCAAATAAGCCACAGGAGTTTCAAAGGGAATTTTCCAAGTAATTAAGGTAGTCAGGTAATATAGTTTTTAAAAGTTTTGAAAAGTGCCCAACTCCTTAGATAAACAAGTGCACAATTGAGAATATCCTGAGCTTCAATTAGCTTATTCTGACGATCCTCAAGATAAATGATCTGAGGGCTATGTGCAAAGCTAGAGGCATTAGCTTTAGGGCTACTGCCAAAAGAGAGGACCTAGTAGAGGCCCTCACCCCATTTGAGGAAGAGAAAACTCTGGAAGAAGCTTCCTCCTCAGAAGGAGAACTCATAGGAGTGGAAGAGAATGCCTTGGCCTCTGGAAAAGAAGGGGAAGGTGGAGAGGACCTTGAGTCTCAACCCTTCGCCAGACCACCTTCACAGTGGGAAGTGTACAAAGTCACTCTACTAGCCCCACTTCTGGGAGGAGGAATAGGACTCTCCAGAGAAAGCTTCACCAACTCTCCTTTGAGGAGAGGAAGCTTGAGCTTGAAGAGAGGAGACACGCCCTAGAAGAGAGAAGGGTTAGATTGGGACTAGTTCACAAAGATGATGACAGCAGTATAAATAAGGAAAGTGAGGGTTCATTTCACCATAAGGTCCCCAAAGGGATTGTTCCTGCACACAGTGCAGCTAATGACATAGACAAGTGTTTCATCATTTGAGAGATGTTGCAGAATGAGGAAGGTTCGTTCACAGCACTGGGGCTCACTACTTTGTGAGTTATTCCCAGCTAAGGGCAAATACGTCTTTTGGCCTTTCCTGAGGAAGTGGCTGGATCCTATCCCCATATGAAAGAGACCCTCGTAGAATGATTTGGACTCACCACAGAGGTGTACTTTTAATGAAATAGCATATCCTCATTGTTTCATAGAGAAGTTGCAACAGCATCTGGTGGACTCAGAGTTATCTTCTCCCAGAGAGCTGACAAGTGGGCTAGGTCCAGGGTAACCCAGACCAACACCCAAGGTGGAGGTGACTCCAAGAAGGTGCACAAACTTCTCAGAAGGGGGAGAGGAGTTACATCAACCAGAGTAAAAAGACAGAGTACATCGTAGGCCCCCGAAAGAGCTCCAAGGAGGGCGGACCCCAAGACTCTACCCAGTCTAAGGGAAAGTGGTATCTTGGTAAGCACTGGAATCCCAAGAAAGCTGGGCATGCTTTGATTGTCAGCAGGCAGGGCACAAGAGAGGTGACCCAGACTGTTCAAAGAGGGTGGATTGCAATGGGTTGTCCGGTATAGCCATAGGGGAGCACTCATCAGATGAGGAGGCCCTCAAAGCTTTTAACTGGAAAAAGGATCCATATGGTAAGCTGGTGATCCCTGAGAGTGGTAGTAGGCGCTACCACTCCATTCCGATGAATGGTCATACCATTGGCCTAAGAGACGCATGTGCCAGTCTCACCCTAGTGGTTGACAGGTTAGTGTTCCCAGAGCAATTTGTAGGAGGGGAAACCAGAATGGTAAGGGTGATTCCTGTGGAGGCCACAGGGAGGCCTGTTGCAATTGTACCCCTAGAGAGGGAGGGTACTCTTAGTGGCACAAGGTCTTGGTCAGTTCTGATCTCCCCTTGGATTGCCTCCTGGGTAATGGCCTACCCGTTTGCCAAGTGGTGCAAAGGCACCAGCCGCTGCGGACCCATCAGCACCAGCAACAGCCATAGCCCTGTTCTCCTTGGGCAATATAATCTGACTGTTGACTCTTGATCTAGGGCCTCGCAGAACCTTAAGTCCAGGTGAGCTCTACGGAACTCACCCTGCAAGTGCCCGAGGGCACACTTAGATATCCTCCATTGGCTTCAATTGGAGCCATTTAAACTGTGAAAATACCCTATTTTCCAAAGATTCAGAAAAATTCATAACTCCTATTGTAACTTAAAAAGTTTGTTTTGGTGTCTAAATTTGTAATAAATAAGCTTTAATTTTCTGAATTGGATTTGGACTTTTTGGGGGTTGATTAATTTACTTATTGTCCATGTTGTTATTGTGAAATGCTTTGCACATGTTCCTCTAAGTAGCCTGACTGCTCTTTGCCACACTACCAGGACTGAGCTAAGATTTACAAGTGTGAACCTGAGGTCCACTACTGGGTAACTTTCTAGTATTACATGGTAAGACTCTCCATTCATATCACATAATACTACCACCTTGCTACACACAAATAACCAGAGTGAAGTATAGAGGTGGGTGAGCACCTGAAGCCTTGAGCTAGATGCCAGGATCAGTCTCTACTCAAGGTCCTCTTAAGTCCTTGAGCCCAAATGAGGTGCACCATTTTGTGGCTTCTGCCTGCTGCCAACGTTCTAACCTCTTGTATAAAGAAAGAAAGGCAAAGCATTAAAATTTAATGTCAAACAGGAGCGAGAAAGGGATACCAATTTAGTGACCGCATTATACAATGTGAAACTGGAAAGCCTGGAATCAATCCTGACTTGGCCACTTGATCAAACTGTGTAATCCTAGGCAATTGTTTTATTTTATTGTACCTCTTATCTTTTTCATTATTGCAGATAAAACCGTGAAATACGAAGATATGTGCTGTACAAAACCTTTTCTTGTGATTGACTTAATGGACTATAACAGTGGTTCCCAATCTTTTGACTTCTGTGGACCCTCAATTTATCCCTACTGGAACCCAGGGTCCCCCACTGAATCCTTCCTGGAATCCGGGGACCCCGTAAATGAATCATTACTGAAAACTGGGGACCTAATCTGTTAAAATAATATAATTTTCTAAGCAATAGCGGACCCCCTGAAGAGGCATTGTGGACCCCCAGGGGTCCCCAGACCACAGGTTGGGAACCACAGGACTATTTTATTGCTCTCTGTAAAAAAGTAATAAATCCCATGTATATAGTACGCACAACAGTTGACTTACCTCTTACTTCACCTATGATATTTTCCAGGTGTGGGTATGCATGTTTCTAAGTTCATGTTTAAAAGATATTAATTTTAGTAACTGGCTTTCAATGTAGTGATATACTCAGATGTACTGAGGTGAAACACTTGTTAAAGAAATATTCTTTTTTGAATTTTGAAAAGACTTTATCATATTTTTACATACTATTCGCTGCACGATTTCAAATGTGAAATGTTCCCATCGCTCAGCTTATGCTTGAGTATTTAGAGCAGAGTCCGGCTCTTGGAGCCAAGATAAACCTTTGACTCGGCTGTCCCTGTTAATTTGTTGACTTGACCACTTCTACTACAATACTGTGTATAACAATTAATTGAGTTCCCCTTCTCTCGGTATCTCATTCTGGGGAGCAACATCTTGTTTTTTGAGATTCTGGTTGGTTTCCACAGGTCTCAGAAGGAAATCTATTCCGACTTCTGTTTTTAATAAGGACGAATTGAATTGTTTTAAAGTTACCTGTGCATTTTTTCAGCATAGAATGAAACAGACAAAACTCAATTAATTCATCTCCCCATTTCCAGCACTCACTCCTAAGTACATCTATGCTCTTTCATTAACCGCCATCGTCCCGCCTCCACCAGTCAGGCTGAACACTTTGATTACTGTGACTGTCTTTCTTCAGAAGCCATGCAGCAGTATGGGCATACCTTCTAGACCAGTGCAGGCATCCATGGCTGACTGAGGCACTCTACATTTACAAAGGGGAGCATGCTCGGTGCTTGTCCATTCAGTGCATGCACACTGAACCTTTGAAGAACCACATAGGTGCTATAAAGGATTCTGGTGCTTGGAGTCTGACTTCTGTAGCTGAGGGAATTGGACAGTGCTACAGCAAGCTCCCAGTGCTGTAATAGCTTCTGTGGCCTAGTATGCAGCGACACTGGAAACATTTTCAGAGTAGGGGTGCTGCCATCAATGTCATATCACATGAAGTCAAAGGGATTCTGAAAAATCAAATTATCGTGCAGAGGACAAGGATTGCAAATGTCAGGCCCATTCAGTAGTAGCAGGTAAGGGTGCATTATGTAGCTGGTGTTGCATTTAGGAGCACACTATCACAACTATATTAATAAAGCATGGTATGGTAATACACTATAATTTATAGACAGCACATTTTCCATTGAAATTACCTCTAAATGTGCACATACATACATTTTGTACTGATAAAATTACTTAGTGCACAAAGTATAATTTATGGAAAGTGGGTCTCAAGGAATATTTGTCATTTGCGTATCACCAAGTAAAGTGCGTGTTGTGTTTTGTTGTGATCCTATTAGAATCTGTTTCCATTACACTATTTTATTTTGAGATATTCGTTCAGCTCATTTAGATGTATTCCAAGTTTGTTGTGTTAAAAGAAAACAACATCCCAAAACATTTCCTTTCTCGGCAGCAAGATTGTCACATAGTTCACTTTAAAAAATGCTCACACTTTACAGCAAGCAAAATAAAGCACAAATCTCCTTATTAAAACAATAAGCTTCAATTTGGCAACAGACTTAAGTGACATGTGACCTCTGTTTTTGAACAGATAGCGAATGTGACAAGAGAAAAAAACAAATCTAAAGCATCTTTAATGCTCATTTACATTTGGAACGCAAGCATAATTATTTTGGGGTGCCACATATTTACTTCAAGCAGCTAGGTGCACTTTCAAGGATCAAGGAGTTGTTGTTGTTGCCCACCCACAACCTTTGGGCCCTGGTGCATTACATCGGCTGCACCTCTGGCTGTGGTAAAAAGTAGGCTGTATTTAAAATAATGTGACATGTTTAGAACGTTGAGGGTTGTGGGTTGTGTGAGAGTACTGTCAGTTCTAAAATATTGTGGAGAAGGTAGACGTGAGAAGGCCAGTAGAGGGTTAAATGTCCATCATGTCACATTACATAATGCTCCTCATTCCATCATTCTGGCTGACCCGGTACGTTTTCCCGAGTAGAAGACTTAAATCATGCATCCATTGACAAAAGTGTACTCTTTATTTTCTGAAGTTTCTTCATGTGATTTGCTTTGAGATGTATTCAGTGGTGAATGAACCTACCAATTACACCTTTACAGCAGCTCCTGTTCTACCCACGATGAGTCAAACGTTAAATTATCACAGACAAACTCTCTTTCTGCTAGACCAGAAAGGGGTGTAACGTTGGTTACATCTCAGTTTGAACAGCCCACGGAAGCTTCCACTCAGTGAGAACTTGCTATCAAAGCAGGATAATTCTATTTTAATCTTCAACTTGGACACCATCAGGCATGCTTGTTGGTTGAATGGAAGGGATTGAGGGTATGTTACCTGTTTGATGATGAACATGATGCAGTTGGATGTTCCTCTTGATGGCATACTCCCAGAGATGGAGTAGGTTTACTGAAAGGTATGTTCACAATGCTGTAAATCCTTTGAAGGAAAATATCCTTCTAGCTCTTGCCTTGGCACACAATGGGATTACTATTGGAACTGTGAAATGATTCTTAGTTGGCATTCCTGCTTTCTTATGACCCCCTCAGAAGAACAAAAATCTTAAGTGACAGCTCACCAACGTTGTAAGGTTTTAAAGATGCTGATGTTGTCTTTCTCTGGCAGCATTTGGCTTACCTTTGTAAGAGTTTAATTTATGAGCCTATTCCCAAAAACGTCAGGGTACATAAAAGAGTACTCAGAGAGCCTCAAAACATCTAAAAGTGTAATAAAATGGGAATATTCTGAGAATACTCATACGATTTGTACAAACAGAAGTGACCTTTGCACTTTTACTAGTAGTAAGTTAAATGTTTCAGGGCTGATTCACAAGGCATATGAGTAAACTGAAAGCTATGGTACTAAGGGCCAGATGTAGGAAGTTCTGATTTTGCGAATCGGAAATTGCGAGTCGGTGTGATTCGCAATTTCCGATTCGCAAAATTGGATGCAGAACGGTGTCTCAGACACCATCTGCGATTTGCTATGGGGTCGCAAAGACCCACCTGATTAATATTAATGAGGTGGGTCGCATTTTGCGACCCCATAGCAAGTCCCTGCACTCACAGGGATGGTGGCCTGCTGAAGACAGCAGACCTCCATGTCTGTGACTGCTTTTTAAATAAAGCAGTTTTTTTTTATTTTGCACCCCGTTTTCCTTAAAGGAAAACGAGTTGCAAAATAAAAAAAATAACGTAACCATTTGGTTTCGTTTTTTCAGAGTAGGCAGTGGTCCATTGGACCACTGCCTGCTCTGAAAGAACATTTTGGGAAACATTCACAAAGGGGAAGGGGTCCCCTGGGGACCCCTTCCCTTTTGCAAATGGGTTACCACCAGTGTGACACTGGTGGTAACTGCGAATTGCTTTGCGACCGCATTCGCGGTCACAAAGCAATTTAGCATAGCGATGCGAGTCGCAAATAGGAAGGGGACACCCCTTCCTATTTGCGAGTCGCATTCACAATTTGCGAGTCGGTACCGACTTGCAAATTGTGAGTGAGCATCGCGATGGGCATTTTGCATGGCACAAACTGCGATTTTCGCAGTTTGCACCATGCAAAATGCTTCCTACATCTGGCCCTAATTCCCTTACTCATAAATGCTTTTTGGATCAGGCCTGTAATGTTCACGTTCTAGATGAAGTCCCAATGTCCATCAATGCTTGTTAACATCAGTAGGATGATGGGTTGAACTACAAGCTCTTTTGGTTAGGGCTCCATCTTCCAGCTTTAATTTGAACAAAGTGGTTCTTAGATTCTAATTTCTTCATACAGCGGGATCTGGATTTCTTCTTTTCCAGAAATTCTGTCTTTCCCACATTTCGCCAAAGTGTGGCTGTATTCCTAAGTCTTGGCCCTAAGAGAGTGTCCAGTAATTGTATAGAGAAGAACAAAGAATACAGGATTGACAATCAACTATTCATGGATTAATCTGGTGATTAAAGGGTACATCAGTGATGAAGTAGATTGTGTACCAAAGGGTAGTGCAGTGAACTAAAATATTCCACAACTTGGCTCACATGACCCACCACAGAAGGCACCCGTGCTCACTTTAAAAGAGGTAGGCTTGAATTTTGGAAGTCGGGAATTCATCAGGAGGACAATTATCACCTACTTTGAGTTGTGCCCTCAAACCTGGATCACAAAATGCAGATTTTGATTCATACTGCACTAAAATTTACATGTCACGGTATTTAATGTACATTTTTTCTCCAGTGAATATTGACAAGTCAGACCTGCCAAAATGTATCTGGGAGAATGCAGGTGTGTGGTTTTTATCAAACCCAGGCCTTATTTATGAAATGTTTGCACCGCCTTACCGCCATTTTTTTTTTACGCTAACATGGTGCAAACATAACTCCACATTTATATTTTTATGCTAGACCCGTCTAGCGTCAAAATTTAGGAGTGACCACCATTTTAAGGAAGCGCCGATCCACCTTGCATCTCATTGCGACAATGAGATACATGGTAGGCGTTCCCTTCCAAAAAAGGATGCTAGTCCTCTAGTGCCATATTTATCTACCAACGCAAAAATGTCGCAAGTCAAGGAAGTGGACCTAAAAAATGGTGCTAAGTCCGATTAGCGTCAAATTTTAATGCCTGGTCAAACCAGATTGTAAAGAGGCCCACACACTACCACTCAAGAAAAACACACAGAAGGAGCTTTTGAAACCTCCAAGAGAACATGGAAGTGGTACTGCTCCAGGTTGGCACACAGCGCAGATGTCAGCGAGACAGCAGGTCCCTCCACCACCACTTTAGTAACCCCCAAACACCACCACAACAGCCACAAAGGCAGCACAGAAGGCGGGAGTGGATCTTCAGACAGCGCACAAGCATCCTTGGCCTCAGGGAACAATATGTAATCCGGATGTACAGACTAAACCGGAAGTCCATTGTACTCTTGCTGTACCATATTGCACCACACATCACAGCAAGGGTGCAAACTCCCACTACCATTCCACCCATGACCAAACACCTTGCTTTCCTCCATATGCTGGCATCTGGATCTTTTCAGATAATGAGTGCACAAGTGGCTGGTATGTCCCAGCGATCCTTCTCTGTCCTCCTATCTAAGGGCTTGGACGCTATCATATGTCACAAACCCCACCACATCTGCTTCCCAAGCACCCAGAATCTGCAGCAGGAGACCAAGCAAAGTTTATTTCAAATGGCTTGGTTTCTGCATGTGCTGGTTGCAATGGACCGCACCCATGTGCAACTGGTGCCACCTGCAGCAAAGGAACACCTATATAGGAACCACAAGCACACAAATTCAATCAGTGTGCGGGCCACTGGGGACCACCAGGGTCTCTTCACCATGATCCTCGCTAAATATCCTGGCAGCATCCATGATGCATACATATTTTGCAATTGCACCATCAACAAGCTGTTCCAGGATGGCCAATATGGCAATGGTCTACTCATAGGTAGGCCACCATACCAATCATAACACACACAACTGTAGGAGGCCGGCCTGGCTTATAGTGGGTACCTGATGGTACTTACACCTTGTGCAAGGTCCAGTTATCCCTTATTAGTAGATTAGTAGTGTTCTAGCAGCTTAGGCTGATAAAGGTAGCTATAGCAGAGCAGGTTAGGCTGAACTAGGAGACATGCAAAGCTCCTACTATACCACTCGTATCATATAGCACCATATCATAAGAATCACAATACTCAGAGTTACTAAAAATAAAGGTACTTTATTTTAGTGACAATGTGTCAGAAATATCTCAGAGGATATACTCCCTTTGGAGGTAAGTAAAATACACAAAATATACACACAAACCAAAATCAGGTAAGTAAACAGTTAGAAAGGTAGTGCAAACACTGTAGAATACAATAGGATGCAATAGGCCTAGGGTCAACACAAACCATATACTAAGAAAGTGGAATGCGAACCACTTAGGTACCCCAGGCCTAGTGTAGTGTGTAGAGGGTCGCTGGTAGTGTAAGAAAACACTAAGGGTGTCCAAGATGCCCCACCCCAAGATCCTGGAAAGTGGGAGAAAAGTTACCCTACTTCCCTAGAAACACACTAAAGTCGTGATAGGAGATTCCGCAAAGATAACAACTGACTGCAAAGCACTGAATACGGATTCCTGGACCTGAGGACCTACAAAGGAAGGGGACCAAGTCCAAGAGTTACGAAAGTGTCCAGGGGGGCCAGGAGCCCACTAAACCCCGGATGAAGGTGCAAAACGGCTGCCTCCGGGTGGAAGAAGCTGAAGATTCTGCAACAACGGAAGGTTCCAGGAACTCCTCCTTTGCACAGAAGATGTCCCATAGTGTGCTGGAGGATGCAGAGTTGTTTCCACACAGAAATACCACAAACAAGCCTTGCTAGCTGCAAAGATCGTGGTTGAAGAAAATGGGTGCTGCCCAGGCCCAGGAAGGACCAGAAAGTTGCCCCTTGGAAGAGAAGACAGAGGGGGCGCACAGCAGCACAGAGAGCCCTTGCAGAAGCAGACAGCACCCACAGAAGCACTTGAACAGGCATTCAAGAAATCTGAGCACAGTGGTAATCTCAACACTACAAAGGAGGGTCCGACGAAGTCGGTGGTCAACTCAGTGAGTTGAGCAATGCAGGAGGGAGTGCTGGGGACCTGGGCTATGCTGTGCACGAAGGATTCCTTGCAAAAGTGCACAGAAGCCGTAGCAGCTGCAGTTCATGCAGTACACAGGATTACTGTCTGGCGTAGAGAGGCAAGGACTTACCTCCACCAAATTTGGACAGAAGGACCACTGGATTGTCGGGGTCACTTGGATCCAGCTCCTGTGTTCCAGGGACCACGCTCGTCAAGATGAGAGGGGACCCAGAGGACCGGTGATGAAGCAGTTTGGTGCCTGCGTTAGCAGGGGGAAGATTCCGTCGACCCACATTCTTGGCTTCCAGTGCAGGGTGAAGGCAGACAGCCCTCAGAGCATGCAGCACCAGGGAACAGTCGAGAAAGCCGGCAGGATTAGGAACTACAATGTTGTTGGTAGTCGTCTTGCTATTTTGTTGCAGTTTTGCAGGCGTCCTGGAGCAGTCAGCGGTCAATCCATTGCAGAAGTCGAAGAGAGAGATGCAGAGGAACTCTGGTGAGCTCTTGCATTCGTTATCTGAAGGGAAACCCACAGGAGAGACCCTAAATAGCCCTCAGAGGAGGATTGGCCAACTAACCAGGAAAGCACCTATCAGGAGGATCTCTGATGTCACCTGCTGGCACTGGCCAGTCAGAGGCCTCCATTGTGCCCTCACACCTCTGCATTCAAGATGGCAGAGTTCTGATGGATACAACTACCTGTGGATTCCTCACCTAATGAATACTCCCATGGCGCCAGCATTCGACGGAAATCTTCTTACTAGTCTCTGCACGTCGACGAGGACGTCACTCTTGCCCACGCTACGCCGTCTGACGTCATACAGGCAATAAGAGGTCCTCGCCGACGTGCCGATGACAGTTCCCTTTTTTCCGTGCATTCGAAACGGTTATCTTCGAGGGAGCTACTGTTACCTTCGTGGTTACAGTGTATTGTCTGCTGCGTAGTCTTCTCTGCGGTAATAATGTCTCAGAGGAAGTCTGGTTTCAAGCCCTGTCGAGAGTGTGGGGGCAAGATGTCAGTTACAGATCCTCACTCCGACTGTCTATGGTGTTTGAGCTCCGACCACGACGTCTCGACTTGCGATTCATGTCAACACATGAATCCGAAGGCCCTCAAAGAGCGTGAGGCCAAGTTATTCATGGCAAAGTCAAAGAAGAAGGAGAAACATCATAAGAAGTCTTCTTCGCCAAGGTCTCACCGGCGTCATCGAGACTCCCGGCGCCGTAGAGACTCACGACGTCATTCCAGCAAGGAGTCTCGTTCGAGGTCACCTTCGGCTCGGCGTCGGAAGACTTGGGAGGTCAGCCCCACGGTCACGCCGCATCCTTCGACGCCGTTGCCCTCTCCGGCGTCACCGACTTCGCCTGGTCAGGCGTCGGTGATTGAGGTGGTGCAGCCTCTTGTGTTTTCTCCGGCGTCGCAGACGTCGAGGCCGGCGTCGGGGTCGCCCTCGATCCAGGCACCCCAGTATCCGGCTTTTCCCACTCCTGGAGCCGATAGTACCGCGTTTCTTAATGCGATGTATACCATCTTTCAGCAGATGGCTCCAGGAGCTGCTCCGGCTGGTCCTTCGGGGCCCTTGGCCTTTTCGTTGGGTGATCCTGCGCCTCTTCGGCCGGCACCCTTTATGCCCTTTCTCCCTTTTGGGAATGTGGGCTCGGCGCCGGTGCCGGCGTCGGTGGCCGCTCCGGTGGCTTCGGATGTTTCGGCCCCGGAGGTTGCCCCTCCGTCGAAGTCAGGATTTTGCCCTGTGACTCCGGTTGGTCCATCGGCTCCAAGACCTCGTCCTCCGGCTCCTGCCTCGGCGCCGAAGCTGCCTGTGGCGCCGGACGCGGCGTCAGATGCTTCTGGAGATCGGCGCCGTTCTTCGACGTCGGCGGAGGCCATGTCGACTCCGCGTATCGAGGAGAGACTTCATTCGAGGAGGCGTGCTCTCCGTCTTTTAGAAGAGCAAGAGTACCAGCGAGTCCTAGAGGAGGGAGAGATTGAGGACTCTGGAGACGGACTGCATGGTCTGGATACAGCCAGTGGGCTGGACACTTCCCCTGAGTGGGACCTTTCATCTCCAGGGGAATATACGGAGGAGGCTGCTTCCTTTCATGCTGTGGTGAGGAAGGCAGCGAGCTTTTTGGACCTGCCTTTGCCGGTGGCAGAGGCGAAGCAGAATTTGCTGACAGAGGTATTGCATCCGGCCTCTGCTGCAGCTGAGCCTCTCTTGCCATTTAATGAGGCTTTGCTGGATCCGGTGTTGGAGGTGTGGAAGAAGCCGGTGTCTTCCTCGGCCGTTCATAGGGCTGTGGCCAGGAGGTATCGAGCTGCACCATCTGACCCTGGCTTTCTCTCTAGACACCCTACGCCGGAGAGCTTGGTGGTGCAAGCCTCCTGTTCCTCAAAGTCAGCGCCTGGTTCCTTCCCGACGGTGCCTGGAGACAGAGACTCCAAGAAACTGGATGCGCAGTCCAAGAAAATATTTTCGTCATGCAGTTTGGCGTTGAAGGCCACCAACGCAACGTGCATTCTGGGGAGGTACATCCATGCGCTGATGGATGATATTTCGTCTTCATTTACGGAGCTTCCCCAGGGTCTCTTGGATGTGGTCTCGGACGCCCAGGCTGCCGCGACCCAGATTATCCAGTCTGGACTGGACACGACCGACTCGGTGGCCAGGGCGATGGGCACGGCTGTGGTGGCAAGAAGACAGGCCTGGCTCCGAAACTCAGGGTTCTCTGCGGATGTGCAGTCGACCCTGCTGGACCTCCCGTTTGATGGGGACAGGCTGTTTGGAGCCAAGGCAGATTCAGCCTTGGAACGATTTAAGGAGAGCAGAGCCACAGCCAAATCGTTAGGACTGCAAGCTCCTTCTTCCTCTGCCTCTTCTAGAATTTTCAGGAGGTTTCGGGGATTTGGGCGTGGCTCTTATTCCTCTTCCTTTCGGGGGAGGTTCCAGCAACCCGCCTCTTCCCTCCCCTATAGGTCATTTAGAGGGAGGGGGAGGGGTGGGGTCCGTACCAGAGGAGCCTCTCAACAGCACTCTGCCTCTTCCTCGTCCTCTGGAGGGGTGCAGCAGGGGAAGCAGCCTTAGGCTTCCACCGTTTCCCACTCACTCCTCTCCTGTAGGGGGAAGATTACAGCATTTTCTCCACAAGTGGAAGTCTATCACAACGGACACTTGGGTTCTCGGCATTGTGGGAAAAGGCTACGCCCTTCCCTTTCGGGAGTTCCCGCCCCTCATCCCGCCCCGCCCATCTTATTGTTCAGAAGAACACCTCCTGTTGCTAGAACAGGAGGTTCAAGTCCTCCTTTCAAAGGGCGCGGTAGAGTTGGTCCCAGAGCAGGAAAAGGGTCGAGGTTGTTACTCAAGATACTTCCTGATTCCCAAAAAGGATGGTCAGTTGAGACCAATCCTGGATCTGAGGATCTTGAATTGGTTCCTCAAACAGGAAAAGTTCAAGATGCTGACCCTAGCACAGGTGCTTTTGGCGTTGAACAAGGAAGATTGGATGGTGTCTGTCGACTTGCAGGATGCTTACTTTCATATCCCGATACTCAAGTCGCACAGGAAGTATCTCCGGTTTGCGGTAGGGTCGCAGCACTATCAGTTTGCGGTCCTCCCGTTTGGTCTTACTTCAGCACCTCGAGTCTTCACAAAGGTGATGTCAGTGGTTGCGGCGGAGCTCAGAAGGAAGGGGATAGCAGTATTCCCTTACTTGGACGACTGGTTGATCAAAGCCAAGTCCCCGGAGCTTGTGTTGCATCATCTGCAGTCAACAACCCAGTTGTTGTTCGACCTGGGTTTTTCGGTGAACGTGCCCAAATCTCACCTGGAGCCCTCTCAGCGCCTCCTGTTCATAGGGGCAGTACTGGATACAACATTGAGTCGAGCCTTTCCTCCGCCTCAGCGGATTCAAGATATTCAGGAATTGGTTCCAATGTTTCGAAATGGAGCGGTAGTTCCAGTCCTCAAGGTCCTTCGTCTGCTCGGTCTGTTCGCCTCCTGCATTCTGTTGGTCACGCATGCTCGCTGGCACATGAGGGCTCTTCAGTGGTGCCTCCGAAGGCAGTGGTCTCAACACAAGGGAGATTTAGAAGGTACTGTCAAGATCTCCAGAGATGCTGCTGTGGAATTGAAGTGGTGGATTGCGGGCAACAATCTTTCACAGGGAAAGCCGTTCGCGCAGTCGCCACCAGTGGCCACGGTAATAACGGATGCCTCCACCCTAGGATGGGGAGCTCATCTGGGGGATCTGGAGATCAAAGGGCTTTGGTCTCCAGAGGAACAGGTGTTTCATATCAATCTGTTGGAGTTACGGGCTGTACGTTTGGCTCTCAAGGCCTTCCTCCCATCCCTTCGTGGTCAGTCGGTACAGGTCCTGACGGACAATACTACCACGATGTGGTACATAAACAAACAGGGAGGAGTAGGGTCGTACCTTCTCTGCAGAGAAGCTCTTCGGCTATGGTCCTGGGCAAAGGACCATCAGATTTGCTTGGTGGCAAATCATCTGGCCGGGGTCTTGAATGTACGTGCGGACAGTCTCAGTCGCCAATTCTCGGCAGACCACGAGTGGCGTCTCCATCCAGATCAAGTCTGTTTAATCTTCCAGATGTGGGGGTTTCCTCGGATAGATCTGTTTGCCACTCGGGAGAACGCGCATTGCCCGTTATTCTGCAGCCTCCAGTATCCGATGCAGGGAGCGTTGGGGGACGCGTTTCAGATAACCTGGTGCGACCAGTTGCTTTACGCATTTCCCCCCATACCCTTGATTCCTCGAGTGTTGAGGAAAATTCGCCAAGACCGGGCCCAAGTCATCTTAATAGCTCCGGATTGGCCAAGGAGGGTATGGTACTCCGACCTTCTCCAACTCTCACTGTGCCCTCCGCTCCGTCTCCCTCTCAGGGCAGACCTCCTCTCGCAGTCGCAGGGGCAGGTTTTACACCCCAACCTCCAGAGTCTGCACCTACATGCTTGGAGATTGAACGGGGCAACCTGAGTTCCTTCTCTCTCCCGCCTGATGTAGTGGATGTTATCTTAGCGGCCAGGCGACACTCCACTAAATCTATCTACGCTAATAGGTGGTCTAAATTTGTTATGTGGTGTGGAGAGAGACAGATTGATCCCTTACATGCTCATCTGTCACATGTTTTATTTTTTGCACTGTCTCTAGCGCAGAAAGGTTGTGCAGTGGCTACCATTAAGGGTTATTTGTCGGCCTTGTCAGCCTTCATTTGTCTTCCAGACCAACCGTCGTTATTTAAATCCCCTATTGTTCTCAGATTCTTGAAAGGTCTTCTGAATCAATATCCTCCAAAACCATTCGTTATGCCTCAATGGGATTTGTCCTTGGTCCTGACTTTCCTTATGGGGTCCCCTTTTGAGCCTATGCATTCTTGCCCTTTAAGGTATTTGGTTATTAAAACAGTATTCCTGGTAGCTATAACATCTGCAAGGAGAGTGTGTGAGTTGCAGGCCTTATCGGTTAAACCCCCTTATATAACGTTTTATGGGGATAAGGTGGTGTTGAGGACCAAGGCTGCTTTCCTTCCGAAGGTTGTTTCACCCTTCCATTTGGCTCAGACAATTACTTTGTCCACGTTTTATCCTCCGCCTCATCCTTCAAAGGAGGAAGAAAGACTACATCGCCTGGACCCAAAAAGGGCGTTGAGCTTCTATATCGACAGAATGAAGGATATCAGGCTGGAGGATCAGCTGTTTGTCGGATACGTGGGCAAGAGGAGAGGAAAGGCAGTCCACAAGAGAACACTCTCCAGGTGGGTTGTTCTTTGCATTAAAATCTGTTACTCTTTGGCAAAGAAGGATCCGCCTGAGGGCATTAGAGCTCATTCCACCAGAGCTAAGTCGGCCTCTTCGGCCTTGGCCAGGGGTGTTCCTGTGGTCGACATCTGCAAGGCCGCAACTTGGTCGTCCCTTCACACTTTTGTGAAACATTACTGTTTGGACTCTGAGGTCAGAAGGGACGGTCATTTTGCACGGTCAGTGCTGCAGGATTTCTTGGTTTGACCATTTAGGCACCCACCGCCGGGCGTGGTACTGCTTTGGGACTCTATTCATTAGGTGAGGAATCCACAGGTAGTTGTATCCATCAGAAGAACGAGTTACTTACCTTCGGTAACGACTTTTCTGGTGGATACATTAGCTACCTGTGGATTCCTCACGGTCCCACCCGCCTCCCCGTTGCCTTTTTGGTCTCTCCAAGCAATCCTTGAGTGTGCTCCTTTTGGTCTTCAAAGTTGCAATACATTTTGCATATATGATATTTGTATATATGTGTATATTTATATATAAATCTATATATATTGTGTATATACATGATTCGTATGTATAAATATATTTATTTGTTAAAAAAAAAAAAAAAGGTTATATTAAATCTACAGCTATTTTATTGCAATGTTGTGTGATTTACAATATTAAGAGATGTTGCTTTGCTCTTTCATTACATTGGGTTATTATTATTCTCATGCACGTAAAAAATGTTGGTACTGTCATCGGCACGTCGGCGAGGACCTCTTATTGCCTGTATGACGTCAGACGGCGTCGCGTGGGCAAGAGTGACGTCCTCGTCGACGTGCAGAGACTAGTAAGAAGATTTCCGTCGAATGCTGGCGCCATGGGAGTATTCATTAGGTGAGGAATCCACAGGTAGCTAATGTATCCTCCAGAAAAGTTGTTACCGAAGGTAAGTAACTCGTTCGTCTGGGACACACTGGAGGAGCTCTGGGCACCACCCCTGGGATGGTGATGGACAGGGGACTGGTCACTCCCCTTTCCTTTGTCTAGTTTTGTGCCAGAGCAGGGGCTGGGGGATCCCTGAACCGGTGCAGACTGGCTTATGCAAGGAGGGCACCATCTGTGCCCTTCAAAGCATTTCCAGAGGTTGGGGGAGGCTACTCCTCCCCAGACCTTAACACCTATTTCCAAAGGGAGAGAGTGTAACACCCTCTCTCAGAGGAAATTCTTTGAAACTTACTTAAGAGCAGTGTAAAATGGCTGTGAAATACCGTGGATGTTATTTTACTCAGGCTGCAGTGGCTGTCCTGTGTAAGAATTGTCTGAGCTCCCTACGGGTGGCAAAAGAAATGCTGCAGTCCATAGGGATCTCCTGGAACCCCAAAACCCTGGGTACCTAGGTACCATATACTAGGGAATTATAAGGGTGTTCCAGTGTGCCAATCAAAATTGGTGAAAATGGTCACTAGCCTGCAGTGACAATTTAAAAAGCAGAGAGAGAATAAGCACTGAGGTTCTGGTTAGCAGAGCCTCAGTGACACAGTTAGGCACCACACAGGGAACACGTTTAGGCCACAAACTATGAGCACTGGGGTCCTAGCTAGCAGGATCCTAGTGAGACAGGCAAAAACAAACTGACATACAAATAAAAATGGGGTAACATGCCAGGCAAGATGGTACTTTCCTACACAACCCCCCCCCCCAAACGAGGGACAATAAGGCTAACCTTGCCCAGATGAGCCTTCATTGTCTAAGTGGAAATATCTGGAGAGTACATCTGCATTGGAGTGGGTACTCCCAGGTCTATGTTCCACTGTATAGTCTATTCCCTGTAGGGAGTTGGACCACCTCAATAATTTAGGGTTTTCACCTTTCATTTGTTTAAACCATAAAAGAAGTTTGTGGTCGGTCTGAACAATAAAGTGAGTACCAAACAGGTGTGGTCTCAACTTTTTCAGTGCCTAGACCACAGCAAAGGCCTCCCTCTCTATGGCAGACCAACGCTTTTCTCTAGGGGTCAACCTCCTGCTGATAAAAGCAACAGGTTGATCCTGGCCCTCAGTGTTAAGCTGTGATAGCACTGCCCCAACCCCCAATTCAAAAGCATCAGTCTGGACTATGAACTTTTGAGAGTAGAAAGGGCTTTGTAGGACAGCTGCAGAGCACATGGCCTGTTTGAGTTCATCAAAAGCTTTTTGTCAGCTAGCTGTCCACAATACCTCTTTAGGCATCTTTTTACTAGTGAGGTCATTAAGAGGGGCTGCAACGGAGCCATAATTCTTGATGAACCTCCTATAGAACCTGTGAGGCCTAGAAAGGCTCTCACCTGGGTTTGAGTTGTAGGGGGAGCCCATTCCATAATGGTCTGGATCTTCCCCTGCAGTGGTGCAATCTGTTCCCCACCTACCAGGTGGCCCAGATAAACCATTTTCCCTGCCCTATGTGGCACTCTGAAGCCTTGATAGTGAGGCCTGCCTTTTGCAGGGCCTCCAAAACTTCCCATAGGTGGACCAGGTGCTCATCCAAGGTGGAGCTAAAGACAGCTATATCATCTAGATATGCTGCACTAAAAGCTTCCAAACCTTGCAGGACTGTGTTCACCAACCTCTGAAAAGTGGCAGGTGCATTCTTCAACCCAAAGGGCATCCCAGTAAACTGATAGTGCCCTCCAATGGGGGAAAATGCAGTTTTAGGTTTAGCATCTTCTGATACCCTGCAGTTAAATCAAAAGTGGTTAGATACTTGGCAGAAGCCAGTGTATCTATGTGCTCATCTGCCCTGGGTAAAGGGTGAGCATCAGTTTTGGTTACTTGATTGAGACCTCTGTAGTCAACACAAAACCTCATTTCTCTTTTACCATCTTTTCTGTGAGGTTTTGGGACCAGCACCACTGGGCTAGCCCATGGGCTTTCTGAAGGCTCAATTACTCCTAAGTCCAGCATTTTCTGTACCTCTTGTTTTATGCAATCCCTGACATGGTCAGGCTGCCTATAAATCTTACTCTTGACAGGTAAACTGCATCCAGTATTGATTGTGTGCTCACCCCAAGTAGTGGCACCTGGTATCAGTGAGAAGAGGTCAGAAAATTGGCTTAGGAGATTTATACAGTTGTCCTTCTGCTCTGCAGTAAGGCAATCTGCAAGCACCACTCCCTCCACTAAGCCATCACCTTCAGTGGTGGAGAAGAGATCAGGGAGAGGGTCACTCTTTTCTTCCTGTCCCTCATCAGTTGCCTTGAGCAGGGTTAAGTCAGCCCTGTCATCGTAGGGTTTTAGGCTGTTGACATGGAGCACCCTAAGGGGTCTCCTGGCAGTGCCCAGGTCTACCAAGTAGGTAACCTTGCCCTTTTTCTCAACAATGAGATGGGGTCCACTCTATTTGGCCTGGAGCGCTCTTGGGGCCATAGGCTCCAATACCCACACCTTCTGTCCTGGGTGGTACTAAGTTAGGACAGCCTTTCTGGTTATGCCATTGCTTTTGGAGCTGTTGGCTGGCCTGAAGGTTTTTACTGGCCTTTTCCATGTACACAGCCATTCTGGATCTTAGGCCAACCACATAGTCCACAATGTCTTGCTTTGGAGCTTTTAAAGGTTGTTTCCAACCCTCCTTCACAAGTGCAAGGGGACCTCTCACAGGGTGCCCAAAGAGGAGTTCAAAGGGGCTAAAGCCCACTCCTTTTTGGGGTACCTCCCTGTAAGCAAAAAGGAGGCATGGCAACAGGACATCCCATCTCCTTCTGAGGTTTTTAGGGAGTCCCATAATCATACCTTTGGGAGTTTTACTAAACCTCTCAACCAGACCATTTGTTTGTGGATGGTAAGGAGTAGTGAACTTGGAAGTTACACCACACTCCTTCACATAGCTTTGAGGTATGCAGACATGAAGTTACTACCTCTGTCTGACACCACTTCCTTAGGGTAGCCCACTCTGGAAAAGATTCCCAGGAGGGCCTTTGCCACTGCAGGTGCTGTAGTGGTTCTTAAGGGAATTGCTTCAGGTTACCTAGTGGCATGGTCCACTACCACAAAGATAAACCTATTGCCTGAAGCTGTAGGAGAGTCAAGGGGGCCAACTATGTCAACCCCTACCCTTTCAAAGGGCACCCCAACCACAGGAAGTGGAATTAAGGGGGCCTTATGTGTGCCACCAGTCTTGCCACTGGCTTGGCAGGTCACACAAGAGCGACAAAACTCTTTAGTGTTGTCTGACATGGGAGGCCAGTGAAACAATGGAACAAGCCTCTCCCAAGTTTTACTCTGGCCCAAATGCCCAGCCAAAGGAATGTCATGTGCTAAGGTTAGATGAAACTCCCTATACAGCAAAGGGATAACCAATCCCCTGGTAGCTCCAGGTTTAGGGTCCCTTGGCTCAGTATAAAGGAGGTTGTCTTCCCAATACACCTTATGGCTAGCAGTGACATCCCCATTTAAACGTTTGACAGCTTGCTGTCTCAAACCCTCTAGTGTGGGACAGGTCTGCTGTGCCACATTCAGCTCTTCCCTAGCAGCCCCCCCGCACCCAAAAGCTCAGCAGTGTCTGCTGCCAGCTCCTCTGGTGTAAGTTCTTCACACGGAGAGGATTCCTCTTCCTCAAAAGGGGAATCTTCTGGAGAGGGAGGGATAGTGGGCAATGATTTACCCTTATTACCCCTAGCTTTTGGGAGCACTTGGTCCATTGTCCAGGATCCAAGTTTCCCTGTCCTCTTTGCTTCTTGGCCTGAGCCCTTGTTAAAGCAAATATATGCCCTGGAATGCCCAGCATTGCTGCATGAGCCCCCAACTCCACTTCAGCCCAAGCTGATGTCTCCAAATCATTGCCTAGTAAGCAATCTACAAGTAATTCACAACTTTCTTTGGACCAGTAACCCCCCCCCCCCCAGTTGAGATTCACAACAGCCATGGGGTGGCTAAGAGTGTTGTTATGAGCATCAGTCACTTGGTACTGCTGACCAAGTTGGTGTTGATCAGGGTAGACCAGTTTCTCAATCATCCTAATGACACTGGCACCTGTATCACTGTAGGCCTCAACCACCACACCATTTATTAGGGGAAGTTGCTTGTACTTACCCATATTAAGGGGACAAGCAACCAAGGTGGAAAAGTCAATACCACCATCAGATACTAAAACAGCCTCTGTGGTCTCCCTAACAAGACCAACCCCAACTACACTACCAATGTTGAGCCCAGCTACACCCTTAGATTGGCTATTTGTAGTAGACTTCCCACCAGCACTGCTATTACTAGGGGCACTAGAGTTTGCAGTTGGGGTTGTGGTAGTGGGAGCCTGGGTGTTTTTCTTTGGACAAGTGGAATCACTTGCCCAATGGGCTTTACTTTTACATAAATAATACCATGGTTTCTTTTGATTGTGGGAAGAGGATTTGGACCCACCACCCCCAGAGTATTTTTGTTGGCCTGATGAAGACTCAGAGTGTTTTTTATCTTTGTCCCCACCTTTGTCAGAAGACTTACCATCCTTCTTTTGCCATCCTTATCACCCCCGTATGAACTTTTCTGTTCAGTCTTGTTCTGACCCATTTGTCTGCCTTCTTTCCCAATTCTTGGGGAGAGGTCAGATTGTAGTGTAGCCATTTTTAATATAGCTTTATGCACATTGGTCTAACATACTAGGCCGCTGTGCACTCTGCCTTAGATACATTTTATTCAGCCTTGCACTGTTATTTTACAATAAACAGTTTTACGGTCTTGTTTTTATTTCCTTCTATCACACTGTTTAGCTTAGTTCAGCACCGTGTTCTCAAATAATGCATTCTTGATCGCCCTGTGCTTCAGTCAAGGCTACAGTCTGGTACATTGCCGGTAAACGTGGTAGAAATTTAGGGCCAGATGCAGGAAACGTTTAGCGACTCGGAAACGGCAAAAATTGCTGTTTGCGACTCGCTAAACGCGTTTCCCTATGCAGAAATGCATATTGCGAGTCGGTACCGACTCGCAATATGCATTTCAGAATCGCAAATAGGAAGGGGTGTTCCCTTCCTATTTGCGATTCGGAGTGGCATGCAATACCATTTGCGACCGCATATGCGGTCGCAAATGGTGTCGCAGTTACCATCCACTTCAAGTGGATGGTAACCCACTCGCAAATTGGAAGGGGTCCCCCTGGGACCCCTTCCACTTTGTGAATGGACCCACAAATATTTTTTCAGGGTAGGTAGTGGTCCAAGGGACCACTACCTGCCCTGAAAAAAAACCGAAACTAAAGGTTTCGGATTTTTTTTTAAGTGCAGCTCGTTTTCCTTTAAGGAAAACGGGCTACACTTTAAAAAAAAAAAAACTGCTTTATTTAAAGCAGTCAAGAACATGGAGGTCTGCTGACTACAGCAGGCCTCCATGTTTGCGAGTGCCTAGACTCGCTATGGGGCCGCAATTTGCGACCCACCTCATGAATATTCATGAGGTGGGTCATTGCGACCCCATAGCGAGTCGCAGACGGTGTCTGAGACACCGTACTGCATACCAATTTGCGACTCGCAAATTGCGAGTCGCAGGGACTTGCAATTTGCAAGTCGCAAATTGGTTATTTGCTACATCTGGCCCCTAGTCTCCAGTATTCGTAGAAAATACACATCCTTACGTAGGGACGTTTTCTTAGAACATCTGCGTGTTAGTTATAAAAACACTTCTTAGTCCTAGTATAGGTCAGAGGGAGATTCCGGCCAGGAACCTACAACTAGATGCTGACTGCCCCGTTGCAGATGCTGATGCAGATTACAGGCCTTTTCTCTAGTATGATGGTTGATGTCCTCCCGGGGGTGTCTGAAAAGCAGGTTTAGAGCTTCACATGCTGTGCTCGAAATATAACTTAGAGAGACTATAATCTAGCGGCACTATGATAGCTTTATTCTTGTGCTTCACTCTCATCGTTACTATTTTAATCCTACTGTGTTGTGTAGTTCTGGTTATTGCAGCTCACGCTTTGCTATCTAAAATGCAGTTGTTTTATTAAACCAATCTATAAAACTCAAACTGCCTCTGTCATTTATATATGAGATTGCACTGTATGTGAAAGAACAGGTTGTGACCTGAGTGACCACGACTTCCCTGAGAAGTGATAAGATGTCATGCGCTCAGCTGCCCAATTGTCTCTTCCATTTGGGAGAGATGAGGTACTGCTAGTTAGCCGGAGCAAACCCCGGATTTAGAGTGACAAGGGTCTTTCACCGTGGGTCAGACTTAGTCCCCCACACTGTGAACGATCTTGCAGCTCAAAATCCAGTAGTCTCATTAGGATAATGAGAGCCTACGCGACAAGATCTGAGTCTACCAAGTACTGGTGCAACAAATCAGACACATAATTGTTCAAAATATGCTCTCTCAGGATTAGATTATCCAGGCTTTCATAGTCAGTCACCGTACTGGCATGTAACCAACCCTCCAAGGCCTTCACTGAACAGTCTACAAAGTCTGTCCAGTCTTGAGAGGACTCTTTTCTGGTATCTCTGAACTTTATCCTGTATTGTTCAGTGGTTAAGCCAAATCCATCCAAGAGCGCATCTTTCAAAACTTTGTAATTATTAGCATCACCTCCTCTGACAGTAAGGAGCCTATCTCTACCTTTACCAGTGAAAGATAGCCACAAGATAGCAGCCCCACTGCCTTACAGGGACCAACTGTACCAGGCAAGCCCTCTCAAGTGCAGCAAACCACTTGTTAATGTCATCCCCCTCCTTGTAAGGGGGACTATCTTATGCAGGTTTCTGGAATCTTGTTCTCTTACAGCATTGCTATCAAAAACACTGCTGCTGCCACCATGGGGAACTAACCCCAACCTCTGCCTTACCCTCTCTACATCTAGAGAGTCCCTGACTAAGGCCAGCTGCTGCTGCCTTAGCTTCAGCCTGGCCTCTTCCAACCTCAGCTTTCTGAGTTCCCTTTCCATAGTGTTATCCTCAGGGTGGGAGGCTTGGAAATTCTGAGACACAGAAGAAATGTGGGAATTGGCAGAGTGTGACCTGTCTCTAACTTGCTGGACTCTAGTAACCTGGCCTTTTGGAGAGAAAGGTGCCCTACTAGTGTGTGACCCCCTCCCACTACCAGTGTCGCTAGGAGGCCTGTTAGCTGGCAGGTCTTTGGATGAACCCTCCCCAGCATCTTCAGGGGACTCCTCTGTGTCTTGCTGGGTACCCCCCTCCTCTACCTCCTGATCCTGGGATGGGCCAGACTGGTTCTGGTCACTTTCTAGGAGAAGGCTAAGGAGAAGATCTTTGGTAGGGTTCTTACCAATGCTTAAACCTCTTTCTATGCAGAGACCCCTCAAACCTTTAAATTTAAACTACCATAGCTTGCCTGGACAAATGTGTGAAATAAGTTCTACTGCAGACATGATTGTTAGAAAGGGGTTAGGACAGAGAGAATTTTTTTAATAAACTTTTAGAGAAAAGAGAAAAACTTTTGAAAACTTTTGAAAACGTTTCTGAAACTTTTTAGAAACTTTGTAAAAGGAAAGTTAAACTGTTTAGGTTAACTGTGTATATTCTGAAGTATTTGGTATATGTTTTTGTTATGAAAAGCACCAATGACAAAGTGGTGAAGCAGTTACAAGTACTTATCCCACCGCTGCACCACCAAAGTAGGAGGCTGGCCTGGCTTATAGTGGGTACCTGATGGTACGTACACCTTGTGCCAGGTCCAGTTATCCCTTATTAGTAGATTGTTAGTGTTCTAGCAGCTTAGGCTGATAGAGGTAGTTATAGCAGAACAGCTTAGGCTGAACTAGGAGACATGCAAAGCTCCTACTATACCACTTGTATTATATAGCACTATATCATAAGAATCACAATACTCAGAGTTACTAAAATTAAAGGTACTTTATTTTAGTGACAATGTGTCAGAAATATCTCAGAGGACATACTCCCTTAGGAGGTAAGTAAAATACACAAAATATGCACACAAACCAAAATCAGGTAAGGAAACAGTTAGAAAAGTAGTGCAAACACTGTAGAATACATTAGGATGCAATAGGCCTAGGGACAACACAAACTATATACTAAGAAAGTGGAATGCGAACCACTTAGGGACCCCAGGCCTAGTGTAGTGTGTAGAGGGCCGCTGGGAGTGTAAGAAAACACTAAGGGTGTCCATGATACCCACCCCAAGACCCTGAAAAGTAGGAGTAAAGTTGCCCTACTTCCCCAGAAACACACTAAAGTCATGATAGGAGATTCTGCAAAGACAACAACTGACTGCAAAGCACTGAAGATGGATTCCTGGACCTGAGGACCTGCAAAGGAAGGGGACCAAATCCAAGAGTTACGAAAGTGTCCAGGCGGGGCAGGAGCCCACTAAACCCCGAATTTAGGTGCAAAATGGCTGCCTCCGGGTGGAAGCAGCTGAAGATTCTGCAACAACGGAAGGTGCCAGGAACTTCTTCTTTGCATAGAAGATGTCCCACGGCGTGCTGGAGGATGCAGAGTTGTTTCTATGCAGAAAGACCGCAAACAAGCCTTGCTAGCTGCAAAGGTCGCGGTTGAAGAAAATAGGTAATGTCCGGGCCCAGGAAGGACCAGGAGGTCGCCCCTTGGAAGAGAAGACAGAGGGGGTGCTCAGCAGCACAGAGAGCCCATGTAGAAGCAGGCAGCACCCACAGAAGCACTTGAACAGGCATTCAAGAAATCTGAGCATGGTGGTTGGCTCAACACTACAAAGGAGGGTCCAACGAAGTCGTGGTCAACTCAGCGAGTTGAGCAATGCAGGACAGAGTGCTGGGGACCTGGGCTATGCTGTGCACAATGGATTCCTTGCAAAAGTGCACAGAAGCCCTATCAGCTGCAGTTCAGGCAGTACACAGGATTACTGTCTGGTGTGGGGAAGCAAGGACTTACCTCCACAAATTTGGACCACTTGGATCCAGCTCCTGTGTTCCAGGGACCATGCTTGTCAAGATGAGAGGGGACCCAGAAGACCAGTGATGCATAAGTTTGGTATAAACCAAAAAATTACACACACAGTTCCAAAAGGCGGGAAATAGTCTTTACCGGTTCTGCAAATCAGGGAAACCCAAAAGGTTGTAAGCACGAGCCCTCACTCACCTTTCGGTGACATGCTTCATCATAGGGCTGTGCTCCTCGTCAAGCCGGCGCTGCAATGCCTGACGGGCCCCACACAGGGGCTCTTTGCCGGAGATCTTTTAGAGTGAAAATGCGTACCGGTCAAAAATAGAAAACGAGGATTGGAATAAGAAAGGTTAAAAATGTCTAGAGGTAAGAACGGTTGAACTCTTTAATTAAATGTTAGTACCTCTGGCAAGATTAAAAACAAAAGACTAGGGATATAGTAAAATAATGTCTACACTCCCCATAAAACGTGTGAATGCTATTTATAGCTACCGCCTCTCATACTAGGGAGTGGTATAAGTGGAATGAGGTAAACACACGGTCCCCTGTGTCACTCTACATTACTGGTCAACATGTTTCTCGCTGTGCGATTCGTCAGGACCTCAAAAACGTACCTAATCCTTCAAATATTTGGGCTGCCCATACTAGGGAAAGCAGAACCTAAAAGAATAGAAAAAAAGGGACATCACAACAAAACAAACAAAATTGGGACAGTGGTGACTTTGTCAAAAATGCAAATTCCACTTGTGATAACACCCAAAAAGTGCTGTGTTATAGACAAACAATAGTTAAAAAGAGGAAGCATAGATTAATATAACTTCCTTTGATGCTTACCCTGCAAAACTAAATACGGGGCCTCTTCGGAGGACAAACATCACGTTGAAAGAAACCTCTATGGTCTAAATATGTATGGAAGAAACACACAAACCGTATGTTGAATAAACAATTAGTTTGATAATCCTCACATAGTATGCAGGAAGGACCTTGGTATACTAAATAATGAGTAGGTCTAGTCAGGGGTCCCCAATTAGGATATAACCTACCCAGCTGGCAGGGCTGTGGAAAGTAGGAGGTATTAAAAATAAGCATGTTGCAAAAAAACAGTGGTAAAAGATTAGAAACCAATCACAAAAGGGTATATGTACACGTACATGGGTGTGCTGATTACTGAATTGCAGTGTGATTAAATGGCGGGTGGAGTAGGCAAGAAAAACAACACTGTCGAGCAGGGGTCAAATTATGGCCCACACACAACAACATTAACATTAGCGGTATGCTAAGTGGGCGGTAATTCCAGGTGAAGAAGAGGGAAGGACTCAGACTGTCAATAAGAAAGCGCAAGGCCGGTTAAATAATGCCGGCAGTCGTCGGAAATGAAAAAGAGGGTAGGTGTTAAAGCGCGTCAAATGACGCGTATTTTTAGATAGCACTAAAGTATCTATGACGCTGACAAGCGCGTCCCTCTACTAGCGCTAATGCTAGTAGTCACATCCCAACCCCAGCCCACGAAGGGCTAAATGTTAAATCGGAGGTCCATCCGATGCGGAGGTGCTTACGATACGTATAAGCATCTCGGGAAAGTGAACAAGACCAAGTAAAAGCTAACTCACTGCTCGGAAAATGGGCTCGGAAAGAAAATGAAAAGCCCGGTACACTTACTAATGCGAAGACGTGGTTCCACTGCAAACCTACGGTCGATGTGGTTCCCCGGAACTGAGGACAGTAAACAACCTGGAGCCAATTAAAGGCGAAGGAAAATAGTGAAGACAGAAAGTGGACTAGCATGGACTCTCAAAAAGAGGCCATAACAGATCGGCCATCTTAAGAGGGGGAAAAAAAATATTAACTTATTCTCTAATAGTAGAGAGTTAAACTTGGAAAAAACCGAAGGCAGTGAATGCCACCAGAGGACCAGCAGAAAATGAAAATTATCCAGGCTGGTAGATAACGTACGGTGGTAATAATGGTCAAATTATTGACTAGGCACAAGGATAAGGTAGGTGAAAGGTCATTAATGAGAAGTATGTATGGCTGACACTCTCAGTAAAAAGATTAGTATCGCGAAAAGTGGAGGTCAGTTTACAAATATACATATAGATACTTAGTGGATAAAGTTAATCCACTGAATGTCATCATTAAGACCAATTATGTGTCTCTGTAGTCTAAACACCCACCGTTGTTATTTTTCAAAGAGTCTAGTGATGCAATCTTTATTATTTCTGATAGTTTCTAGCTCAAGCCATTTCATGTCATCAGGGGTGTGTCGTTTTTCAATATAGTGATTAGTCAGTTTTGTGGAAGATCTTTTGCATCTGATGGTACTACGGTGCTCATTGATCCGGATTTTAACCATTCTGGTTGTCATGCCTATATACCTAAGGTCGCAGGGGCAGGTAATCATATAAATGCAATCCTTAGTACGACAGTTAGTGTGGGATCTCAGTTGCCAGGTTTTATGTTCGCCAAGATCGACCTCTTGCATACAGTTAGTCAGCGCACAGACATTGCAGCCACCACAGGGGTAATGTCCTTTTACTCTCAACCATTGACTAGGGCCCATGTCATCTGTATGTTGAAGCGTCGTCGGTCTAGTATGGACTAGCAGGTCTCTAATATTCTGGGTTCTTTTAAATGCAAAGAGAGGGTACCCTAGTGTTTCGCCAGCACTAGTCAAAATTGGCCAGAGTCTGCGCACCACTCTTTTAATCCGATTACTCAGGGGAGTGAACGTGGTGACGCAAGTCAGTCTAGATTGAGGTAAGCGGGTATTATTAGCCAGTAAGGTTTCTCTAGGGATGTTGCTGACTCGCTTTTTAGCTCGTCTAACAGTCTTTGGTGGATAGTTACGTTCATAAAGTTTCTGGCACAGCGTGTCCGCTTGAGTATGGAAGTCACTAGTGTCAGAACAATTACGTCGTATCCTAAGGAACTGGCCGAAAGGTAAGTTCTCACGTAGAGCCTTAGGGTGGTGGCTATTGTAGAGTAGTAAACTGTTCCTATCCGTGGGTTTGTGAAACACGGATGAATGAAGGTGCCCATCCCTAAGGGTGACTTGTAAATCTAGAAAGGATACCTCACTATCAGAAATGGTGGATGTGAAGTGCAGATGTGTATCCAAAGTATTAACCCATAGTACGAAGGCTCTTGCTTGGTCCACATTACCCTGCCAAACCACTAAAATATCATCTATGTAGCGTCGCCACAATCTGATGTTGGTAAAAAATGGTTGATCAGGGGTGAGGATATGGCGTTTTTCAAAAGCAAACATGTATAAACACGCCAGACTAGGCGCGAAAGTGCTTCCCATGGAAGTGCCCTGTATCTGGTGAAAGAGAAATTTTTCAAATTGAAATTTTTTTTCTTTGAGGGCCAGGCTAGCACATTGCATGATGAAGCTTACGGGGGTATTGTGAGGCCAAGTCTCAGCCCAGAGTATGTCTTCCACTGCAGCTAGAGTCGCATCTTGCGGGATATTAGTATAAAGCGCCTCTACATCTAAACATATTAATATATCGGTCGTGCCTGTATTATTGATGTCCTCAAGTAGGACCAAAGTATCCTTTGTATCTTTTAGAAAGATTGGTGTCCTTTGCACAATTGGTTGTAGAAAAAAGTCACAGAATTTAGAGAGGGGTTCCAGAAGGGAACCAATGCCTGAAACTATCGGGCGACCTGGAGGAGGTATACCTTTGTGAATTTTCGGAAGGCAGTAGAAGTAAGGAATTCTGGGATTCTTAGTGTCCAGGAACTCAGCTTCTTGGTGAGACAACCAACCAGCTGACTCTGCTTCTGATATCATGCCCCGGATTTTGCGTTGTAACCGTGGGGTCGGGTCATTAAGAATACGCTGGTAATAGGATTCATCGCTCAATAGTCTTAGACATTCCTGTCTGTAATCGATTGTGTCCATCACTACTATTGCACCACCTTTATCTGCAGGTTTCAAGGTGATGTCCGGATTATGTGATAAAGAGTGAATAGCGGCTCGTTCCACTTTGGAGATGTTCTGAAAAGGAGAAGGAGATTCAAGACGTTGTATTTCATAACGAACAGCTCTTTCAAAAGTAAGAACCTCTGACGGGACCTTATTAGAGGGAGGAGTAAACGTTGAAGGATTTCTCAGATTGGTGTCTCCTCTTAGATCCAGTGCCGGGCTAACTTTGAAGAAAAAGTGTAGTCTGATTTTCCGAAATAGTGCCGCCATCTCGCAGTGAAGTCTAAATGGATCTTCCTTGGGAGTGGGTACAAATCCCAGGCCTTTTTCGAGAACTGCCATCTCTGGGGATGTAAGGACAGATTTCGAAAGATTCACGACAAGGGTTTCTTTTGTAATGTTGACTTCTGGTGATCATCTGGGGTTCCTCCTGTGCCCAGTGTACGTTTCTGCCTCTCCTTTTGTTTCTGCCTCTGCCTCTGTTGTTTACTGTCCTCATTTCCGAGGAACCACATCGACCGTAGGTTTGCAGTGGAACCACGTCTTCGCATTAGTAAGTGTACCGGGCTTTTCATTTTCTTTCCGAGCCCATTTTCCGAGCAGTGAGTTAGCTTTTACTTGGTCTTGTTCACTTTCCCGAGATGCTTATACGTATCGTAAGCACCTCCGCATCGGATGGACCTCCGATTTAACATTTAGCCCTCCGTGGGATGGGGTTGGGACGCGACTACTAGCATTAGCGCTAGTAGAGGGACGCGCTTGTCAGCGTCATAGATACTTTAGTGCTATCTAAAAATACGCCTCATTTGACGCGCTTCAACACCTACCCTCTTTTTCATTTCCGACGACTGCCGGCATTATTTAACCGGCCTCGCACTTTCTTTTTGACAGTCTGAGTCCTTTCCTCTTCTTCACCTGGAATTACCGCCCACTTAGCATACCGCTAATGTTAATGTTGCTGTATGTGGGCCATAATTTGACCCCTGCTCGACAGTGTTGTTTTTCTTGCCTACTCCACCCGCCATTTAATCACACTGCAATTCAGTAATCAGCACACCCATGTACGTGTACATATACCCTTTTGTGATTGGTTTCTAATCTTTTACCACTGTTTTTTTGCAACATGCTTATTTTTAATATCTCCTACTTTCCCCAGCCCTGCCAGCTGGGTAGGTTATATCCTAATTGGGGACCCCTGACTAGACCTACTCATTATTTAGTATACCAAGGTCCTTCCTGCATACTATGTGAGGATTATCAAACTAATTGTATATTCAACATACGGTTTGTGTGTTTCATCCATACATATTTAGACCATAGAGGTTTCTTTCAACGTGATGTTTGTCCTCCGAAGAGGCCCCGTATTTAGTTTTGCAGGGTAAGCATCAAAGGAAGTTATACTAATCTATGCTTCCTCTTTTTAACTATTGTTTGTCTATAACACAGCACTTTTTGGGTGTTATCACGAGTGGAATTTGCATTTTTGACAAAGTCACCACTGTCCCAATTTTGTTTGTCTTGTTGTGATGTCCCTTTTTTTCTATTCTTTTAGGTTCTGCTTTCCCTAGTATGGGCAGCCCAAATATTTGAAGGATTAGGTACGTTTTTGAGGTCCTGACGAATCGCACAGCGAGAAACATGTTGACCAGTAATGTAGAGTGACACAGGGGACCCTGTGTTTACCTCATTCCACTTATACCACTCCCTAGTATGAGAGGCGGTAGCTATAAATAGCATTCACACGTTTTATGGGGAGTGTAGACATTATTTTACTATATCCCTAGTCTTTTGTTTTTAATCTTGCCAGAGGTACTAACATTTAATTAAAGAATTCAACCGTTCTTACCTCTAGACATTTTTAACCTTTCTTATTCCAATCCTCGTTTTCTATTTTTGACCGGTACGCATTTTCACTCTAAAAGATCTCCGGCAAAAAGCCCCCGTGTGGGGCCCGTCAGGCATTGCAGCGCCGGCTTGACAAGGAGCACAGCCCTATGATGAAGCATGTCACCGAAAGGTGAGTGAGGGCTCGTGCTTACAACCTTTTGGGTTTCACTGATTTGCAGAACCGGTAAAGACTATTTCCCGCCTTTTGGAACTGTGTGTGTAATTTTTTGGTTTATACAGTATTGGGAACTCCACACACTGGACCAGGAATCTATCCTCCAAATTTCCCTCTTACAGCCCCTCCTGTTGTTGTTTTTGAGCATAAGTTTGGTGCCTGCTTTAGCAGGGAGAAGATTCTGTTGACCCATGGGAGATTTCTTCTTGGCTTCCAGTGTAGGGTGAATGCGGACAGCCCTCAGAGCATGCACCACCAGGAAACAGTCGAGAAAGCTGTCAGGATTAGGTGCTACAATGTTGCTGGTAGTCGTTCTGCTACTTTGTTGTGGTTTTGCAGGCGTCCTGGAGCAGTCAGCGGTCGATCCTTGGCAGAAGCCAAAAAGAGAGATGCAGAGGAACTCTGGTGAGCTCTTGCATTCGTTAACTGAAGAGAAACCCACAGGAGAGACCCTAAATAGCCCTCAGAGGAGGATTGGCCACCTAACCAGGTAAGCACCTATCAGGAGGGGTCTCTGACGTCACCTGCTGGCACGAGCCACTCAGAGGCCTCCATTGTGCCCTCACACCTCTGCATTCAAGATGGCAGAGGTCTGGGACACACTGGAGGAGCTCTGGGCACCACTCCTGGGGTGGTGATGGACAGGGGACTGGTCACTCCCCTTTCCTTTGTCCAGTTTCGCGCCAGAGCAGGGGCTGGGGGATCCCTGAACCCGTGTAGACTGGCTTATGCAAGGAGAGCACCATCTGTGCCCCTCAAAGCATTTCCAGAGGCTGGGGGAGGCTACTCCTCCCCAGCCCTTAACACCTATTTCTAAAGGGAGAGGTAGTAACACCCTCTCTCAGAGGAAATTCTTTGTTCTGCCTTCCTGGGACTGGTCTGCCCAGACCCCAGGAGGGCAGAAACCTGTCTGAGGGTTGGAAGCAGTGGTAGCTGCAGTGAAAACCCCAGAGAGCTAGCTTGGCAGTACCCGGGGTCCACGCTGGAGCCCCGGGGATGCATGGGATTGGCACCCCAATACCAGATTTGGCATGGGGGACAATTCCATGATCTTAGACATGTTACATGGCCATATTCAGAGTTACCATTATGAAGCTACATATAGGTATTCACCTATATGTAGTGCACATGTGTAATGGTGTACCCTGCACTCAGAAAGTTCGGGGAAATTGCCCTGAACAATGTGGGGGCACCTTGGCTAGTGCCAGGGTGCCCTCACACTTAGTAACTTTGCACCTAACCTTCACTAGGTGAGGGTTAGACATATAGGTGACTTATAAGTTACTTAAGTGCAGTGTAAAATGGCTGTGAAACAACGTGGACGTTATTTCACTCAGGCTGCAGTGGCAGTTCTGTGTAAGAATTGTCTGAGCTCCCTATGGGTGGCAAAAGAAATGCTGCAGCCCATAGGGACCTCCTGAAACCCCAATACCCTGGGCACCTAGGTACCATATACTAGGGAATTACAAGGGTGTTCCAGTGTGCCAATCAGAATTGGTGAAAATGGTCACTAGCCTGCAGTGACAATTTAAAAAGCAGAGAGAGCATAAGCACTGAGATTCTGGTTAGCAGAGCCTCAGTGACACAGTTAGGCACCACACCTGGAACACATTTAGGCCACAAACTATGAGCACTGGGGTCCTGGCTAGCAGGATCCCAGTGAGACAGGAAAAAACAAACTGACATACAAGTAAAAATGGGGGTAACATGCCAGGCAAGATGGTACTTTCCTACAACACACAACCATTTAGGACAAACAAGACAAACACCTCACTAAATACACATGGGCAGGGGTACATAGATGTACAGGCAACAAACATATGGAACATGCCACACTACACTGCATACATTGCACTTCACCAACGCATACATCCACATGTACATAACACAGCTACACCCTGAGTGGCCCACCACATGTGGACAGGTGAAGCCAATTCACCTTTGCCTACAGAAGCTGCTCACAAACCACTACAAGTGTTCACAAGTTGACAACTAAATACAGGTCACACACACATTGCACCAATCAAAGAACAGCCCAGACATGTCAATGGCATAGGCCGTGGTCTTTTTAAGAAAGTCACACATAGGCACAGTCCCACGTAAATCATGATGTACAAGCCTCTGGCAAAACCTAAATCAAATGCCACCCAAGTAGTGCCATAACCAACTACATATCATCTTCACATACGTGACATACCTGTAGTGTGCGCATACACCTGTCTGCTGCTTTGTGTCACACTCATACGAATGCAACATTTTCTGCCATTAAAGACCATGGGGCAGAATCGTGAGAAATGGGGCAGCACCTACTCCAGTGCCACCTCATATGCACCCCAAGTGCCCCCTAATACAACCATGTCTGTCCTGTATACCAGAAACGGTCCACCATGGTGCAAAGTTTGTGAAAAAACTGTAACAATAATGGATGCCATAGTAGGACACAGTAGGAGTACAGAGGACATACCTGACCTAACATGCACCGTACTAAGGGTCCCATGGAAAAAATAGCTGTGCCCCCTCCCAAAGCCTGCACTGTGAATGTGTAGAAAGTGTCTGTGACAATGTATTGGAAGCTAGGAGATACTACTGCACCAAATGACATCATCCTATTAATGTGTGATACACACCCTCGTACACTTGATGGCTACCACAAGCATCATCTGCCACAAAGGGTCACAAAGTTTCACACTGCATGCGTAGTGCCACCTGGTAACATGGATGGCACAGTCTGGCTTTGTAGGGCAACTATGGTGTCTCATGTGATACCCTGAAACCGGTTCCACAATGTTTTTTTCTGGTCCAGGGAGGACCTGGCTTGGCAGTTCAGGCTGGACTGTTCCCATGAGGAACAGGGTCAAGACTGATTTGCATATGGCTGGGTCCGAACTGGGGTGGCATGGTGAGCAAAAGAAGGATGGATTAAACACAGATCTGTGACTGGGGGTGAGTGTTTGCATTGTTCAGCACTCCGATCATCATCCTTTTGTATTACTTTAACGTATGACATTGTCAGGGGCCTGATGCATGTGCACAGGGGACTGAGTCAACTGGATCACCATCAACCTGCCCCTTCACATACAACCATGTGTTTGTGTTGCCATAAAAACTCACACAGTTGTGATGATGAGTAGGCTGACATCTATACCAGACCACAACACTGCTTCACAGTGGTATGTCATTGTATGTGACAGTGATAGCAAACATGATATCAACAAATGTGAGTGCCAAGTTGGAGGCAAACACGCATATACCATATATTTCTTCACACATGTACCACTATAATGGCTCAGGTATGGTAATGTGTATGGATTCTGAACAAAAGACAACCTAGCACAAAAATAAGGGTACAGGTATCACAAGATCAGTGGCTGAAAGAAATGACCTTCACATGTGTTCTACATACAGAAACATAGGTGGCACTGATATGACTACACCTGCGTTTGTAAAATGCCAATATGTGTCCATGCAGGAAGATATTAATGTGAGGTTTCACATCCCATGAACACACCACTGTGATCATATGTTACAGGAATGATACTACACATGTCTTTACACACACACACACACAGACACACACACACAGCAGATACCAACCTTCACTAACACATGTTTACATAATATTTCCTGCAACTAAGAAGCATGGGGAACCAAATGGCACATGTGTGGCAGAGCAAGCAGAGTGGACACACATGCACACGCAATTTGCCTGGGGTAACATCATGACAATGCAGTCCAGGTCCACTGAATACTTTTGAGTAAAAATTGTCATGGTTGTCACATACCTTACCATGTGTTGGACATAGGCCATTATGTATATTGTGCTGTAGGTATGTGTACATTTGTATCTCAGACATAACAATGTAGTCCACCCACAAATTTGTATTCATACACATATGAACACACATAGCACACATGTGCCAACATGTATGTGAACATAGTGTAGCTACACATGCACATATGCACAAGGTATGAGTAATCGTATGCATCAGACTCATAGACAAACCTATGGATTTGACATACCAATGTCACCGTAATGTCATTACTGGCCAGTCATGCACATGTCGCCATGTCACATATACAACATTGTAGCACAGCCCATGTGACATTAAGAGAATCAGGGTGCACTCAAGGCTTACAATGCAAAAATCCATGCAATTCTGTCATGCGTCAAACAAAATTATGCAAACGCATGAAATCCACACTGCAACATAAGTAAATGACACCTGGGCCCTGAGTGGCAATCACACGTTAACATGCCTTTTAAAGCACCAATGGTGAAAAATTGACGCATGACCGTAATGCGTCAACATTTTTCATGCATACACCATTAAATTCCCAAAAGCTAAGAGGCACCTAGCCCCTGAACGTCTATCGCACGTCCACAGGTAATTTCACACAAAAGGTGAGAAAATGTACGCATGACAGTCATGCATCAAAAAAAGACGCATAACTGGAAACATGGTGCACACGCCCAGGAAGTGATGAAACAGGACATCCTGCCTGCAAACATGGTACACTGAGTTTACTTTCACTTCACAGTCTTAATGTCTGGGACTGTGGGAGGGTGTGTGGAGCTGGTGCTGTAGGAGTTTTGGAGTGTTTATTGTGCTGTGTCTAGTAGGTGTTGTGTTTTATTTGTCTTCAAACCTCTCTTTTGTTTTGTAAGTGTACTGTTTCTGTCTCTGTATTGTGAGGTTTTTGTCTTGGAGAGTATAGTTGTTGGGGTAGTTGGGTTATGTGTTAGGAATTTTTTGGGGGATGAACTGCATTTGCAGTCCAGTATGTCTGGGAAAGGGAGGAAGGTGTGGATGTCGGCCGATGAGCTAGGGGGTTTCATATGGCTGGTTCAGCACTACCTCCCCATGATGCTGCAACTGAGTGGGCATGTCATTCTTAGCTGCTCAACACAGGCAAGGAGGCTGCGGTGGGGCAAGGTGTTCCACCACCTAACACAGATCTTTAAGACAGGAAGGAACGACTACCAACTTAAGCACCGATAGGCAGACCTCGATACAAGGGAGCAATATCTGCTGGATCACTGGGCATAGAGAAAGGTGGAGCAATTGCTAAGTCTTCCATTTCCATACAAAGTCCTTTCTTTTGCATGTGAATGAGAGTTGCAGATATGGCTGAGTGCTGCATGTAGTGGTTGGGGATCTGGACATGTCATATGCTACCTGTATGAAGAGTCCCAGGACTACCTTAGACCTGCTATTCAAATGTATAATAATGAAGCTGATGCAGGACAGATGTACCATTTTCCCTGCACAACCATTGCAAAGTGTTGTGATGCATGCAGTGGGCAACTCGTTATTGAGCAGCACCAAAAAAGGCCTGTTTGGAAGGTGTTAGACCTGACATGCCTTAGGGTGGTCACCCCTAACTTTTTGCCTGCCTCCCCCCACTTTTTGGACCCTGTTTTGCTGGCTTTTAGACTCTGCGCACTTTACCACTGCTAACCAGTGCTAAAGTGCATATGCTCTCTTCCTTTTTAAACATGGTAACTCTGGATCATCCCTGATTGGACTATTTAATCTACTTATAAGTCCCTAGTAATGTGCACTACATGTGCCTAGGGCCTGTAGATTAAATGCTACTAGTGGACCTGCAGCACTGGTTGTGCCACCCACTTAAGTAGCCCCCTTAACCTTGTCTCAGGCTTGCCATTTCAAGGCCTGTGTGTGCAGTTTCACTGCCACCTCGACTTGGCATTTAAAAGTACTTGCCAAGCCTAGAACGCCCCTTTTTCTACATATAAGTCACCCTTAATGTGTGCCCTAGGTAACCCCTAGAGCAGGGTGCTGTGTAGGTAAAAGGCAGGACATGTACCTGTGTAGTTATATGTCCTGGTAGTGTAAAGCTCCTAAATTCGTTTTTACACTACTGTGAGGCCTGCTCCCTTCATAGGCTAACATTGGGGCTGCCCTCATACACTGTTGAAGTGGCAGCTACTGATCTGAAAGGAGCAGCGAGGTCATATTTAGTATGGCCAGAATGGTAATACAAAATCCTGCTGACTGGTGAAGTCGGATTTAATATTACTATTCTAGAGATGCCACTTTTAGAAAGTGAGCATTTCTTTGCACTTAAATCTTTTCTGTGCCTTACAATCCACGTCTGGCTGGGCTTGGTTGACAGCTCCTTGTGCATTCACTCAGACACACCCCAAACACAGGGTACTCAGCCTCACTTGCATACATCTGCATTTTCAATGGGTCTTCCTGGGCTGGGAGGGTGGAGGGCCTGCTCTCACACAAAGGACTGCCACACCCCCTACTGGGACCCTGGCAGACAGGATTGAACTGAAAGGGGACCTGGTGCACTTCTTAGCCACTCTTTGAAGTCTCCCCCACTTCAAAGGCACATTTGGGTATAAAACAGGGCCTCTGCCCTACCTCATCAGACACTTGCTGGAGAAGAAACCTGAACCAGAAACTACATCCTGCCAAGAAGAACTGCCTGGCTGCTCAAAGGATTCACCTGTCTGCTTTCTACAAAGTACTGCTGCCTTGCTGTTGCCCTGCTGCCTTGCTGAACTCTTGTCTGGCTGTGAAAGTGCTCTCCAAGGGCTTGGATAGAGATTGCCTCCTGTTCCCTGAAGTCTCAGGACCAAAAAGACTTCTCTTTTTCACTTGGACGCTCCGTGCGCTGAAAATTTCGACTCACAGCTTGTTCCGCGGCGAGAAAAACGCCTCACACCGACGTTGATCGACGCGACGCTCTTGGGACGATCGAAAATCCGACGCACGGCTTCGCAAGGACAACGGCGCCCGACCTCTAGAGGAGAAATCGACGCGACGCCTGCCGTGAGATCGGAATTTTGACGCGCAGCCCCGCAGAACGGCCTCGAGAGGAGAAATCGACGCGACGCCTGCCGTGAGATCGTAATTTCGACGCGCAGCCCCGCAGACCGACGCGCAGCCGGAGAACAAGCAGGAAAATCCACGCACAGACCCGGGACATCTGGTAATCCCCGCGATCCATAGAAAGAGACTGTCCGCGTGCCGGAAAACGACGCACGACTTCCCCGCGTGGAAAATAACGACGCAAGTCCGTGTGTGCTGGGGAGAAATCGACGCACACATCCTTTTTCCACGCACCTCTTCCTTTGTGGCCCTCTGAGGAGATTTTTCCACTCTAAACCAGGTACTTGTGCTTGAAAGAGACTTTGTTTATACTCTAAAGACTTAAGACACTTTATATCACTTCTCAGTGATATCTCTACAATTTCCCATTGCAACTTTATTCTTTTTGACCTACAATTATCCTGACAAATATTATATATTTTTCTAAACACTGTGTGGTGTATTTATGTGGTGCTATATAGTGGTATTGTATGATTTATTGCACAAATACTTTACACATTGCCTTCTAAGTTAAGCCTGACTACTCGTGCCAAGCTACCAGAGGGTGGGCACAGGATAATCTTGGATTGTGTGTGACTTACCCTGACTAGAGTGAGGGCTTTTGCTTGGACAGAGGGTAACCTGACTGCCAACCAAAAACCCCATTTCTAACAGAAGGCAAATATATAAGTCACTGAGACAAGGGAGAAATCCCTTATTTGCATTTTTCATGCACTCTGAATGGATGGTGAGAGCAGGTGTGATAGGAGGGCATATAAATGTATGAGATGTGCCCCCATGCACTCAGCAGAAGTCGTGATGATCTGTTGCAAGTCCTGCTGAGAACATGATTACCTACACATAAATAGATGCAGTTGGGCCCCACCTGCATCATGCTGTGCCCTAATTCTCATTAGGCGCACACATGGCGGCAGTAAGTGGTGTACTGAGGGCCACAAGGATGTATTGATGCAATTGATGCAGCACCACTGTTGTTCTATTGACCCCTATGTTTCATTGGCTAAGGTCATGTAAGGGAGCTTGACCATGCACTGGGTCCAGACTGCTAGCACTTCCCTGTTCCTGTACATAGAGCATCACATACACCCTATACTATGTCTATTACCACACACACATGTGCAAAGTCAGCTCCACAGGCCTGCTGCTTCTCACTGGCAGTAGGGGGCTGCTCTGCATCTGCTCCATCACTGACACGTTACTCAGTAAACTACACCAACAAATACATCCTTCGACCACAGAGCAAGTGTGTCTGTGTTGAGGCATATGCCTATGCCCATGTTCCTATCCCTCTGTGGACAAATAATGGTATACCATGGCAACAATGGCTGGTCACACACTATTGGTAATACATCCATGATTTCAATCAATCAATGTGTAGGTAGGTACAACTATTTTCACAAGAGTAAACTCCCATTGCATTATTGATTGTGTGTGTGCCGTGTGATGGCACACACATATTACTTACTTCACTAAAGGATGTATCATGACATTCCTCAACACCTTGGAATACCCACACAACCCCTGGGCAGTACTTTGTCAGTTTGCTGTGACAATGAGGTAGATGTCTACAAAATTTGAGGCAGGCTCAAATGCTGTGGGTATAACAATGGGACCTCCCTTGCAACAATCATCGTATACCCCTCAGAGGCAGTATACAGTGTCAAGCAGTCCCATATGGTCATGGAGGTGTACAGCTAACAGACACCTGCCTGACAATGCTATGAATAAACAGTGCAGTGAGAAGTATCACAGGAGTGGCAAGGACAGTGATGTTTTGTAGGTGCAAACATTATCTGAGACTATGTGTGATTTACTGATCATAGATGTTTGTCAGTTGCTCTGATATACCACTAGGAAGACTTTCTCACTCAGCCTAACAAGTTGACAGTGAACAATGTTGTCCATTATCTGATATGTACAAATTACACTAAGCAATGTTTTCCATTCATGTCTTGCAGGTAGACCTCTGCCCTACACTGTAGATGAGGTTGCCTGATTTGAAGACCCCGATCCATCCAGTAAGTGTCATCTTGTGCGTCATGTGTGCTAATTCAGGGTTTTGTGTGAGTCAGCCTGCAGTGTGGAATGCTATGAAAGATGGTTTTGCCTGACCAATTATATGATATCATTGGAGAATGGATAATGATTTCATGTCTGTTGGAATGTTGTGCAATGAGAATGGCTTGCTTGTAGCTCAAGGGGCAACATGTGCTGGCATGTGATTGTGTGTAAAGGAATTGTAATGGCTGGCCACTTATTCGTTGATGTCTACCATGATAGGTCTCAGGGCAGCTGTTTATGTACATAGCATGCCTGTTGACAACCACTTTGTCACAGCACCATTGTCAGCACTGTGTGTCACACATAGCTTGCACTTACTGACAAGATGGTACAGATGTGGGTTATATCTGCAGAGGTCTCTAGGGGGCTTATGTAGGAGACACATGCACCACAGGTGCCTCAGTAGTCTTCAAGTATAATGAGTCTGTAGAACTGCAAGGAGCCATATTGTGCTGCACAAATGTCAGTAGTGTACACAATTAGTAGACAACTCAGCTCCAGATGTTTGAGGCAAAAGTCTTGATTCTTCCCTCACCAGATCTCAGTAGTTTTCACAACAGGGTCCTGCCAACATGATATTTGTGAGTGATGTAGGTCACATCAAATATGCATATGATGTGAATGCTGTGTGCGTACCTGGTACTTTGATGATGGCTGACATTCATGTGCAAATGATGTACAATGTATCAGGATACTGTTGCAGCACCCAGTGCAGTGTCAAACTCACTGTGGGCCTAAGGGCACCCATACAACCACCATGTTTGTACCGTTTAACACCTGTAGCACAACATAGCACAGGGTAGGGGGCTTCAGTTCTGTAATGTGTTGACCACTTTGATGTACAGCTCAGGCTTTGGCCAAACTTTCTGGGAACATTGCATCAGTTGTACATGTGGGCACATCATGGGCAATGGGGTGCTGCTTAATAAAGTATGCTGAGGCCAGGTCGTACACCAGGACACATGAATGTTGATTTACCAAACCTTACAATCACCAATGGGTTGGCACCCTCCCTGTTATATGGCCCCCACCTTGCGTCCATGATGACGGGGCAAGCCTTGATGTTTCACCTGTGGTGTTGAGGTGATGGATTGTATGCACAGACCCCCTTATGCACAGGGACACAGGAAATCCAGACTTGTTGGGACACATGATCCTCACAAGTTTGATGACACAAATGTTGATCATTGACAATTTTGTCCAATCAGCTCTGGGCCCTGTTGGTTAACAATGGCTTACCATCATCCCAGTGAAATGTACATGATACTGTTGGCTGGTAGGAAATAGCCACAGATGAGGAGTAAGTCATTGTTGAGGAATGTGTGTTGAACTGTATGTTATATGCTGTTGCAGTGTGCATAATATGTCTGTACAACCTCCACCCACAGCTGATACTGATGCTTGCTTCTCCTCATATTTCAGCTGCCAACATGACACAAGACCAGAGACGAGTTTTGCACAAGAGGGCCCAATGCTACCGCCACATAATGGAGGTTGAGACCAGATACCGCCGAATGGGAAGGAGGTTCCACAGTGAGAAAGCATCAGGGGAATGGTTTGCATTTGCACATGGTGGACCTCCACAGCAGCCACACAAGGACACTGGAGCAAAATCATCAGGGGTGCAGGAGGCCACAGCCTGACCAAGACCCTCCACGTCAACTCCACCAGTCATAACCTAGTCACCAGTTTAGCCACCTGCTGCAGTTGGTCCATGCCATGAGATGGGAAATGGGCAAGATTTTAGCCAGACATAAAAATTTGGAGGAGGAAAGTGCAGAGAACCGGCAGATGTTGCGATACATCAAGAAGAAAATAAAGAAAAGTAGTATTAGAACTTTTTGTGTCGTACAACCTCCCAATTTCGCCCCCTCCCTTTTACTGTTTTACATCATTTTAGATTGGGTTTTTGATGGGTAGTTTAAGGTTAGTGTAGGGTAGGCATAGGTTAGGTGAAGTACAGTGGGGGGGGTGTTTGTCTACATTTTTGTATTGTTGGGGGGTTGGGGGGTCATGTTGGGGTATTTATATATATATATATATATATATATATATATATATATATATATATATATATATATATATATACAAAATTTCAAAAAATACCCCCAAAATATATATCTGTTTAGGCCATAGGTTAGGTTAGTACATGTGTAGTCATAGTTTATGTTGTCCTACTTGCATCTTGTCTCTTAAGTGGGGTGAGGGGGCAATGTTTAGAGTGTGGTGTTACATGTGTAAGATAAGTTTATAATAGGTTAGATAGGTGTAATTGTTAGTTAAGTTTAGTTAGTATAGCTTAGCATAGCATAGGGTAGGGTTTAGGTAAACCTTTGGTATACGGTTTTACAATAAATTCTGTTCAGATGAACATACCCTAGCCACTTAGGGAGCACAAGGCAATATCACAAAAAAAATGATGGACAGAGTGTTGAAACTTTTCAAACACTCACCCCCAGTCACAGATCTGGGTTTAATCTATTGTTATTTTGCTTGCCACGTCACCCCAATTCAGACCCAGCTATATGCAAATCAGTCTTGACCCTACTCCCAATGGGTGCAGTCCAGCCCGAACTGCCAAGCCAGGTACTCCCTGGACAGGATTCAAGCATCCTGGGAGTGGTTTCAGGGTATCACCCTTCATCAGCCGGGCTAGCTTGAATCCTGTGGCGCAGCAAGCAAGGGACCCATGTCTGTGCATACCCTAGCCACTTAGGGCGCACAAGGCAATATCACAAAATAAAATGATGGACGGAGTGTTGAAACTTTTCAAACACTCACCCCCAGTCACAGATCTGGGTTTAATCCATTGTTATTTTGCTTGACACGTCACCCCAGTTCAGACCCAGCTATATGCAAATCAGTCTTGACCCTGCTCCCAATGAGAGCAGTCAAGCCCAAACTGTGCAACTGGATTCAAGCTAGCCTAGCTAAACAATGGATTAAACCCAGATCTTTGTGACTGGGGGTGAATGTTTGATTTGCTCTCCATTCTGCCCATCATCTGTTCTTTTTGCATTTGTTGCCCCAAATGCGAAGGGTATGCCCAGACGTGGGTCCCGTGCTCACTGCACCACTGGATTCAAGCTAGCCTAGCTGATGAAGGGTGACACACTGAAACCGGTCCTAAGATGCTTGTTTCCGGTCCAGAGAGGACCTGGCTTGGCAGTTCGGGCTGGACTATTCCCAAGAGGAACCAGGTCAAGACTGATTTGCATATGGCTGGGTCCAAACTGGGGTGGCGTGGTGAGCAAAAAAATGATGGATTAAACCCAGATCTTTGTGACTGGGGGTGAATGTTTGATTTGCTCTGCATTCCGTCCATCATCTGTTCTTTTTGCATTCTTTCAACATTTTAACAAAGCTGGGGTGCGCTGTATTTAATTGTATACGGCGCAACCCTGTGTTGTCCCCTGCGCTGGCGCTAAATTGAGCTGCCTAGCGCCAACGCAGCTATCTTTGCACCAGTGTGCATGGATTTTTGCATTGTAAGCTTTGATTGTTTATGTGTGGGAAGGTTTTCCCGTCCTGCACGTACACAATCACTAATGGCAATTTGGCACTTCTGTGTGTGCTGCACAATGCAGCACACATAGACATACCAAAGCATCATTTTTAAATGATTTTATGTGCAGGAGTGGGCACCATCCTGCACATTGACAATCATGTCTGGCATTTTGCTCTTTCTATGTGGGCTGCATTCTGCAGCCCACATAGAAAAAGCAGAAAATGAGGAGGAATAAAAGTATACCTCCTCATTGTGCCCTGCTAACACTACCCCTGAGGTGGCGTTAGATTTTGGCGCTGCCTCAGGTTTACTAAAACTTGTAAATCTGAGACAGCGTCAAAATGCAATGGGTGTTGCTGTGGCACGCCCACTGCAACACCCATTGCATACCCCTTCCGCGCAAAGGGCTGCGTTTACAGGGGCCGCATTTACATGGTGGCGTTAAGCCACAAAAAGTGGCTTAACACCACCGTGTAAATATGGCACTGCGCATTGCGCCACCGGAACGTCACGAAAAGAGGTGCTCCGGTGGCGCTAGGGGCTCCTAAATGTGCACCTAGGTATTTTGGGACATATGTAGGTCCCTTAAGTGCCTCCTGAGTGTAACTGTTGGTGAGGCTCAGGTGGCACAATGCCCTGTCCCGTATGTATTAGATGGCATGAAGCCACGTTTTATGCCTTTACGCTACCTTGTATACATGGCCCCTTCACATCCAGCACTTTGCGTGGAAGGTGTTGGTGTGGGTGTACCATGGCAACACCCATTGCGTTTTGACACTGCCTCAGATTTTGGACTATTTGTATACCGGACTCTGGGCTAATATCTGGCACCAGCTCAGGGGTGGTTTCGCATCGCAAATCTGGGAGTAATGCTTACATTCCTACTGAATGTCTTGCTTTTACTGTGTGTGCTGCATTCTGCAGCACACAGAGTAAGAGCAAATCACACTTTAAGTTTGTTGAGGTGCAGGACAGTGTTCCTTCCAGCACATAAACATTCCCCCGCTCAACGCAGCCATCCTTGCACTATGGTGCAAGGGTGGCTGCATTGGCGCACAACATTTAATTTCCACTTGTGCAGGGGGATACACAGAGGTGCACTGTATTCTTATGTATATGGCGCATCCCTGTGTTTTGAAAATGACAGTGCGTGATGTTGCCTAATTTTGCACAGCAGCACACACCATCATTTTCTTTTTGATCTAGCCCTCTATCTTATCAAATGGTGAGATTGCACTTGTACAGCTGCACACATGATGCTCACATACATGCACTATGTGTTGTATGCATTTTATTTTGTGGTCATTCCCGTATGACGCATATAGTTTTGTGTGAGTTGTTGTGGGTTCACCTTGTATGGGTTCTGTTCCACAGGTTGCAGGCTTTAGGGCAGATTTTTTGTCATTTGGCATGGCTCCGGACAGCTGCAAGATGTGTTGCAGTACACTGCAGCAGTTTAGATACAGAGTGATGTGCCATATTTACTTGAATCCAGTACAGCCCTGCAATTACCCATGCAGATTTGTGCTCCCTACACCACAAGGCCTGCCTTGAAGTGATGATTTGTTCATGTGCAGGGAGGTGTCCCTTTCTGCACATGTACAAGCTATTTTTGCTGAGATGGTATTCCAATGTGTGATGCAAGATGCAGCATACATGAGTAAAGGCAATGCAACATTGAGGAAGGAAGCATTCTGGCCAGAGACATCATCCTTACCCCACCCCTGGGGTGGTATTGACTTCCATCCTAGTCTCTGATGTCTACGTTGTGTAGGTACAGGGGCTTTGTCTATATGTAATGAGTGTTGTAATGGCACAGCCACACTATTTGCACGTGCCTACCAGGCAATGTGGTGCATATTTACATGGTAGAGTATAGCCACAGTGAGTGGCTTATGACGACCTTGTGTATATGTTGGAGTGCATTGCACAACCCAAGCATCAGTAAATGTGTGGCTTGGGTGGGGATGGTGCGTCTTGATTCAGGGCCTATGTGGCCCGATGCAACCCTTTAGCATGCATTGAGGGTGTCCTATGTGCCTCCTCCTTCTGCCATTAGTGGAGTTCCAGATATCCCCCCCTACAACTTACCCTGTATTTGTGGTGGTTCCTGGTAGTCTGTGTTGCACTGTCTTGAGATTCCATTGATCAACTCCTCCAGGATGACCGCTCCAACCATCTCCTCCAGCTCATCCTAATCCCCCTGTGGTGCTGGACTTCCATCTCCAATCTGCAGTGCTGCCTTACTGTTCCTGGCAACTTTCTCCTTAGTCCTGCACTTGAAATCGTGCCAGCGCTTCTTGACCTAAGTGACAGTCCTCTTCATCACTGCGTCGCTGTTGATTTTGTTCACTGTTGCCTGCCACATTGCGGTTCTCCTACCAAATGGCAATTTTGAGATGCTGAAGAGTGTGTGTTGGTGCTCCATCACCTCTCTGACCAGGATGTCATGCTCCTCCTCGCTAAAGCGACACTTGCGCTTTCTCTTCTCCTTCTCCTGTGACTTTTCTGGACCCTCCTGGCTGGTACTTTGGGTGTTTGGGGTTTCCCTGGGGTCTCTCCTGGCCTGATGATTCCACCTTTTCTTGCAAGTGCACTATTTCCTGCTTGTGCATTTTGTTTTGACATTAATGCAGTGTGGAAAGGGCACTAACCCTTTTGCGACATGTTTACGTGCAGCAAAATGGTGTAGCGCCACTTTTGCAGCATTAGCATGATTTTTCCTTATGGCATGTCGCAGATGTAAGCACCTTTTTTTTCACGTTAAGCTTTCCTTACTGCCATCCTACGTCATTTCATAAATATGGCGCATGGATGGCACTAAGGAATGTTGCTAGCTCGCGTTAAAAAAATAATTATGCAAAACTGTGCCAGTGCAGTTGTGAGTTATTTTTCATAAATATGCCCCCCTCAGTGTTTGAAATAGAAAAATAGAAGTGCAAGTTTTCCAATGCCAGAGTACCTGCTTGCTTCTGAGAAGTGGCAGTATTCTCCGCCTTTGCTGGGAAGTGCAGTCACTGTCCTTCTCAATATGAAGAAGTGCAGGTACTCGGTACCTGACAGAACCGACCCATTTAAAGCCCTGGTCACAGCAGTTAATCACTCAGTGCAATAAAATTCGACCAACTCAGAATTCCAATATGTGTATTAACAGGAGTTCTCACAAATAACAGGATTTATGTGGGGTACTTATAATCGAGGCCTTAGTTCATTATCAATAATGTTATTCAATCTCTGCCTCAGCATGTTATTCTATTTCTCATTCGCACACCCACACCTAATACTGACTGATACGACCCTCAGATGTGTGCAGTAAGAATACGAATGTCCTATTTTCCCTGTCAACTTGGCACGCGTCTCGACAAAACAAAAGCAATGGTTAATAATTCATTATAAATCTCCTAATGATTTCTTATTTTTATTTGTAGATGAGGCAGCCAAAGCGAGCCTGAGAGACAGCGCAGAAACATTCAGGTTATGGGCCAAAAAATACGTCCCGGGAGGATGCGGTAAACGAGGCCTGGTGCATTCCAATGAGGTGTGTTCCTGCGCTCCCGCCTTCATCAAACTACAGTCGGAGCCCAGGTAGGCCACTGCTTTCGGGTGCACCATCAATATTTCCTTGCCAGGATTAGAGAGAATGACAGATAGGCGAGCCGCCCGATAGATCACAGGCCCTTTGTTGGGAATTCGTGAACCACCGCCGCCTGGAGACACTCCAAGGTTTGCTGGACCCGGTCCGCATTGATAACTTCCATATTTTTCAGATTCCAATCTCGAGAGTGAAACTTTGGCAGGGAGAGCAGTAAATTACATTACAGAGCAAACGGAAATAAATAGGCAAACATCATCTTTTAAAGTAAGTCAGTCATGGCTCTCGCTGTCATGTTGTTTTTATCTACGAACAGGCCATTTGAATTATGCGTCAGAGGAGAACCCAGTTGTGAACGTGGACTAAATTAGGCGGCAAGAAAAGGCAAATTATGCGGCATGATTCGTATCCATATGTTTACAGCACACCATAAACCACACCGCTTGAAGGGGGAACTGAAACCCCAGTTATCAGGACTTCATAGACTTTACATGGGCACCCCTTCTCAGTTAGCTTAGGGGTACACTGCCTTGGCTCTAGATCTGAAGTTGTAAAGGTCTTTGAATTGGAAATGGGTGCCATCACACATGATCATGCATCCTGATGTGCGGTAGGGGTATAGTTTCGGTGTCTCGCAGCCTCCCATAACCAGCAAAGTTTAGGCTGCTATCAGCGAGCGTGCCAAAGTTTAGGTCTGAGGTACATCAACATAGTTATCTGCGGATACCATTGTTGGCATAGCATACGCTACAGATGGTCAGGGTTGAGGTGCATGCAGGATGCCATGGGTCCTGGTGCAAGCGAAGTAAATGGCCCCTTTGACTGCTGTTGGGGTAGTAAATTCAGATATTATCAGGGTTCAGTGGGGCCAAAAGTGCTATGGGCCTGGAGCCACTCCACATGCTGCATCAATGGTAGGTACTACCCAGAGTGCATATGAGGAGCTGTACTGGTTCCAGTGGAAGCAGAGAAGAGGGTGCTGAATGTCAGGACTGCAGTGCTCACTCTACCTTGAAATAACAGGAGGTCCTGCAGATGGTGTATTAATACAGTTTGCGGGCCAAGACTCAGAGACATTTGTACAGCTACATACACAGTGCTGGAAAAGCAAGGGTGCTGCAATCAGATGATTGATTCGAGATGCCTTGCAAGAACTGTATATGATTCCCACTGATGAGGCAGGAAATGGGCTCTAGATGAGGCCTGGGGCAACTGCTATGAATTTGTTTTACTGCTGGTTGTAAACCAGCAGAGGAAGCTGTATATCACAAACGAGTTGCATTGGCACACCAGTGTGTGATTCTCATTGCAAGAATAGCAGTTCTGCAGATCAAGTCTGAGGTGCACTGGATAAGCTGTTTGTGGCTCAGTAAGGGGTAGCCAGCTGTGCATTAGTGCTGGGGTGTATGGGATTTAGTACAGTACTCCAGGTCAGGATTGTAGGGCATTGGAAATGTTCCAGGAAGGGAAAGGGGTGGACGAGAGCTGGTGACATAGAGCAGCAGCACAGACAGTGGATCACAGACCCTAGTGCAAGGAAGAAAACAAGCTCCTGGTTACTGTTTGAATTAGAAAAATAAAACAATAATCAGGGGCCAATAGGCCCCTCAGGTCTATGGGCTCCGGTGTCACTGCACCTGCTACAACAGTGGATACTATGCCCTTGATAGGGGGAAGGAAGATCTATGAGGATGAGGTGGCAGTAAAGGTGAGGCTAGATAAAAAGTCTGCAGGGGGTATCAAAGCGTCGAACAATGAGAGGTCAGGGGAATAGAGTCAGCTTAAAGTGAATGATGTAAGATGCAGGGGAAACAAGTTCAGGGGATAGACGGGATTGGCAGGGAAGGGCTTAGGAGTGAAGGAGAGAAGTAGCAGGTCAGTGAGATCATGCAGGATGATGGTGAGAGATGAGAAAGAGAGAGGAGCAGAGGATAGGTCTGTCACGATCAGCTCATCTCTTACCGCCGTAGTCTGCAGTACTGGGATGGACGCCTGGTTTCTTACTGGTTCTGGACTGGCCAAGATAAGGGTGACCCCTTCTAGTAGCCACGGTGTTGCCGACTAGAAAAAACATTGAGGCAGACCGTACCCTCCAGAAGACGTCACAGAGGAAAAACCCAAGTAATGGGAAAAATACCTCTGTAACAGGATCTCCTGAAAAAGAGGACAAAAAATAAACAACAAAAAAAGGCAAAAATAGAGGTCAAAACTGCAGGAAAAAAAAGCAGGAGCAAGTAGAAAACTGAAAACAGGAGCGAGGAGCACCACCAAGAGGAAAGTGTTTGCAACGCAAAGAAAGAAGAAACTGCAGTGCTTATATACCATTAAAAGGAAGTGACAAAACAGAAAAACTAAACGGATTGGGAAAGATTGCACAGAAATGAATGTGAAGAAAAGCCAAAATAGAAAAGGAAAGACACAATGCATGCTGGTAAGACAACCACGACAGAAGAAAACAGCATGGAGAACCAGGAAGAAAGAAAAAAGGAAGAAAGAAGACAAAGAAGAAAAAGAAGGAAAAATAACTAAGCAGGTAAGTGGGGGAGAAGGCGGCCAGTGCCCAATACACGAACCGGAGCTCTAAGCGAGACTCCTGGACCGCATTGCGGCCAAAAAATGCAGGCCAATCATAAAAACCGGGCCACGGCAGTTCCGGCGTGCCGGGATATGGACTGCCAGCCTGACCGCAGATCGCAAAAGGGATGCCGGAGTAGTCTGCGGTGCCACAGTAGGTCCCCTCCCTGAGGCCCTGGGCTTGTCCGGGCAAAGAGAAAAGAAACAGCAAATCAAACGGGGAGCATGGACTGAAGAAGCATCTTCCCAGGAACATTCACTGAGGGGATAACCTTTCCAGTGAATCAAGAATTGAAGTTTGATCCCAAAAATATGTGAATCACAGATCTACTGTACCTCATATTCAGGATGGCCATCAAGAGAAAGAGGAGGAGGACATTGAAAATGCCTATGATACAGATCAGGAACAAACGGCTTGAGTTGTGACCCATAAAACACAGGATGAACTTTCCAACTCTGAGGTAAACATAGTCAAACAGCAACTGGATTAAATAATTGGAGTATCCGAAAAGGACCATAAAAGCGGGGTTTCAATTTGTTCTGGGAAAAACAGAAGGGCAGAAATTTGGAAGAAAGCCCTTCGTCTGTGGGGTCCTGGTTTCAGCACATATAGGACAGGATGTTAAGTAGCATTCGGCATCGTTTTTAAGTGCAGGCCACCAAAAAGAATGTAAGAGCAACTCTTGTGTTTTCTTGATTCCACGATGTCCGGCCACGGGAGAATCAGGGCACATCTGTAAAGCCTCGGTCTATACTTTTTTGGTCGGCAAAAATACAGTGTTATGATGATAGAAGTAGTCCTGATTCTTTTGAAATTGAGGACTCAAGATATTCCATTCTTCAAGTGGAAGATATTGGTATTCTGTCTTAACATGGTCAAGAAAGGACTGGGCAAACCCAATGATTCACCTAGGATCTATTATTTTTGGAGAGGAAGTGTTAGCGCTTTCTGGTTAGCGACGAGATAGTGCATCAGCTACTAGGTTCTGAGATCCAGTAATGGAGGTCACAACAAAGTCATATTGACTGAAAAAGAAAGCCCATCTTGGCTGCCGGCTATTTCGACGCTGGAAATTTCTGAGACATTGTAGACTATGGTGATCAGTTCTTGCTTCAAACGGTTCCTTGGTACCCATCAGGAAATGTCTCCATTATTTGCAGGTGGCCTTGAGAGCAAGTAATTCCTGTTCTAACACAGAATAATTGCGTTCAGCTTCTGTCAGTATGTGAGATAAGTAAAACACAGGATGTTCCAAGCCATCGTCTTCTTGTTTTTGAAGTAAGATTGTACCAATAGCTCTCTCGGAGGCGTCAGTGACCACTATAAACTTCTTAGTTGTATCCAGATGCTGTCAGATAGGAGCTTCGGTAAAGGCCTGTTTCGAATTTTGAAAGGCCTTCTCTGTACTTTCAGTCCAAACAAATCTGTTCTTCAGATTTGCTTCTTTGATGGTCTGAGTGATAAGGCTTTGTTGATGGGCAAAGTCTTGTATAAATTGCTGATAGAAGTTGGAGAGACCTATTAAACATTGGGGTTCCTTAATAGAAGAGAGAGACGGCCAATCCAAAATAGCTTGTACTTTGTCTGGATCCATAGCTTTTCCAGTCTGATTGGTGCAGAACCCAAGATACTGTACTTCTGTTTTGTTAAATTCACATTTTCCAGGTTTCCAGTATAGCGGATTCTGTCTGAGTCTTCTGCGAAAGTCAACCCAGGGACGCATATCTTTTGATTTCTTTGAAACAAAAAAAGAGGAGCCCCACCAGGAGATAAAGAGGGGGCGATTAAAACATTCTCTACATTATCATCTAGATATTCTTTAAGTACCTTCTTTTCTTGTTCGGTCAATGAATACATCCAAATGGAACCACTTCTCCCGGAATCAAAGGAATGGCACAGTCATAGACCTGGTATGGAAGTAAAACGGGTTTGCTAGGCTTCTGGAATACATCACAGTATTCTTGATAACAACTTGGTACTCCCTGTATCATGTTAATAAAGCAGCTGGTATCTTTAGAAGAAAGGATTAAACCTTTAGGGGACCAATCTGAGTTCGTGAAATAACAGTTTTGTTGGCAAAACTGTGATGATAAAGATATTGTTTTTGTTTCCCAATAAATATATGGGTTGTACCAAGTCAGCCAGGGAATTCCTAATATCATGGTATGATTTACAGATATTAGATCAAAAGTAATGTGTTCCTGATGTCTTCCAAATCTCAGACAGACACTGGGTGTAGTATCCACCACTGGTCCTGAGGTTAGCGGAGAACCATCTACTGTGTGGACTTGTTCCGGCATCTCCTTAGGAACTTGTGGTATTCCTCTTTCTTTGGCCCAAGTCTCATCCAAATATATCCTGCTTGCTCCACAATCCAATAATAATAAAAATACCTGCTCTTCTTGATTCTGGGAACACTGTACGGTAACAGACAATATGAACAGAGCTGTGGTATTCTCTTTGGAGGAACATATTGAAGGTAAGTCTAATCCTTCTGTCCACTTCCTCCTCACAGGGGGTGGGAGCTGGCATTTCCTGAAGGTCTGGAAGGACGAACAGGACACAACCGGATGAAGTGACCAGCTTTGCCACAGTAAAGACAAAGGCCCTTTCGTCGCCTGTTTTCTCTTTCTTATTCAGATAAAGGACAAGAACCAGGTCTATCTGCATGGGGTCTTCTTCTGTAGATTTATTCACCTCAGGATGGACTTAGGTGGTCATTACAACCCTGGCGGTCGGTGTTAAAGCAGCGGTAAAACCGCCAACAGGCTGGCGGGAAAAAAAATGGAATGTTGACAGTGGCGGAAACCACCAACATAGACAGCCACTTTAACACTCCACCACCACGGCGGTACAAACAAGCACCGCGGCGGTAACTGCCAACAGACAGGTGGAGGACAATGTACCGCCCACACTATTACAATCCACCAATCCACCACCTTTTCCGGGGCGGATTCCCTGCGAACAAAAACACGGCGGAAACAGGACTTCGAAGGGAAAACGCTCACCTCTGCACAACCCACGAGGAATCAGGACGCCATGGAACCCGAGCTCCAGATCCTGCCAGCCTTTATCTTCCTGCTCCTCTACCAGGAGCACAAACGCCGGCGGCGAAGACAACGGTGAGTACTGCACCTACGACACAGGGGAGGGGGGAGGGAAAAGAGAGTGCCACACACACACGCAACACCCCCACCCCCACCCCCACCCTCACCCACTACAACACACACGCTAATACATATTGATACATAACAATTACGCCCCCCAAACCCCCCTGGAAGAATGCAAGGACAAAAGGAAATGAGTCGAATAATTGTGATATATTCAATTACATACATCAAAAATATTTACAAATACATACATTTATACTATATAAAAAGATATACACCAAGAACACAAGTGCAAGGGATTCTACCATCATAGTCCGTGGATCACTGGGCCCAAAAGGCATGGGCGAGGCCCACACTCAATACCCGATCAAAACGGAGAGAACACTGCAGGGGCATCAGACAGAAATAAAACAGGCACCTCAGGGGGAAGGGAAGGGGGGGGGGCACCTCTGCCGGTTGAGTGCACGACGCCAGATCCACGAGTCGGCTCCATGCCCACCGTTCAATCCTGGGGAGTGCAAAGCCACAGTCTCTCAAGTCTCTACAGTGGGTGGGTTGCCCACTGTGCAATCCTGGGGAGTGCAAAGCCGCAGTCTCTCAAGTGGATTACAGTCTCCACTGGTTCTGGACAGGGCCTTGTGCCCAGAGTGCTTCATCCTGCCAAGGACTGAGGTAGTGGATGCTTTTCTCCACTGGTTCTGGAGGGGGCCTTGTGCCCAGAGTGCTTCATCCTGCCAAGGACTCAGGTAGTGGATATATCTCTCCACTGGTTCTGGAGGGGGCCTTGTGCCCAGAGTGCTTCATCCTGCCCGTGGCAGACTCAGTAGCGTTGGAATCATTGGCGCTGATTGGCCTGCGGGGCTGCTGGCGGCGGTGTCCTGGGCAGCGGTTCAGCTGGTGGCGGTCTTGTCCTGGCCTGCGGGGCTACTGGCGGCGGTGTCCTGGGCAGCGGTTCAGCTGGTGGCGGTCTTGTCCTGGCCTGCGGGGCTGCTGCTGGTGGTCTTATCTGTGGCAGCGGGGCTGCTGGCGGTCGCTTCCTGGGCAGCGGGACTGCTGCTGGCGGTCTTGTCTGTGGTAGCGGGGCTGCTGGCATTCTTCTCCTGGGCAGTGTGGCTGCTGGCGGTCTTGTCTGTGGCAGCGGGGCTGCTGGCGGTCGCTTCCTGGGCAGTGTGGCTGCTGGCAGTCTTGTCTGTGGCAGCGGGGCTGCTGGCGGTCGCTTCCTGGGCAGTGTGGCTGCTGGCGGTCTTCGCCGCTGTGCTGACCTTCCCAGACTTGCCCTGTTACTGTGCCCCTTTCCCACCTTGGATGGTGTCGGAGCTGTCTCCACACTCCCATCTGTACCCCTGGGAGCGGCTTTGGTGGCCGGTTTCTTTCCCCTCTTCTGCCGGGCACTGGCCAACTTTTGATGCTTGACAGGTGGGGGACTGTCCATGCTGGGGCTCCTTGCCACACTGGCTGCCCTGCTGCCTGGTGCACTCCATAATCCGGTGACTTCTGGCACCACTGGTCCCGCCGATGTTGTGGCTGAGGTGCTAGGTTGGGACCTGGAGAGTCAGTCCCTAGGAGACTGATGGGGTGGGGGAGGTGAGGGAAAGAGGTCAAGGCTGGCCAGGAAAAGTTTCTTAGGAACACTGGGACGGGTAGCTGGAGGGGATTTGGGAGTGGAGGAAGAGGTAGTGGTTGTAGGAGGTGTACATTTGCTGACTTTGGGTGAAGGTGCATGGGCTGGAGGCTGTCGTGAGGTGGATGGCTGTTGGGTGGGTATGTGGCTGTGTTTGTGTACCTTGGGAGGTGGCCTCACAGACACACTGGGAGAGGACACATGGGACGTGTGAATGGTAGTAGAGGTGACTGCACGTGTGCGGGGTGTGGTGGTGGGTGTGCTGGTGATGGACATAGTGTCTGAGGATGTAGTGCATGCAGGTGTGAGTGGAGATAAGACAGGGAGGAAGGAGGGAGACGAGGAGGAGGGAGACACAGTGGAGGCAGTGGATGTTGCTGTGTCTGCATGTGTCTGATGCTTACGTGAGTGCCTGTGGGATGTGTGGTGCTTATGTTTACCAGAGCTTCCCTTGTGTGTTGAGGTGTGTGCATGCTGGTCTGATGGTGTGCTTGGGATAGGCTGAGGTACAGGGGCGTGGGTCTGGGTGGAGGAAGTTGGAGGGGGGAGGCTAGAGACAGGGACAATGGCTGCCATCAGAGCTGAGGCCAGAGTCTGAAAAGCTTGCTGAAGGGCTGCCTGACTAGAATGAATGCCCTCCAGGTATGCATTGGCCTGTTGCAAATGCCTTTCTACACCCTGGATGGCATTCAAAATGGTAGACTGCCCAACAGTGAGGGACCTGAGGAGGTCAATGGCCTCCTAACTGAGGGCAGCAGGGGTGACAGGGGCAGGGGCTGAGGTGCCTGGGGCGAAGGAGATGCCCACCCTCCTGGGTGAGCGGGCACGGGGCAAAGGCTGAGGGGCTGCTGGGAGGGCGGTGCTGGTAGGGGGGGTGGCGGCTGTAGATGCAGGGGTACAGAAGCGGCCACCACCGCAAGGGAGCTCCAATCAGAGGAGGAGTCCGTCTCGCTGGTGTCAGCTCCTGTCCCCGCCGTGGAGCTCCCCTCGCCCTCCGTCCCACTGGTGAATTCGGAGTCCATAGTGTCGCCCTCCAGGGACATGTGGGATGCAGCTCCCTCCTGCTCCGGTGCCACTGCTCCTCCGCCTGATGATGCTAATGCACACAAGTACAGGGAGACCACAAAAAAGGGGGGGGGGGGAGACAGAAGAAAGACATGTTGAGTGCATGCAATACCACTACCATTGGCGGACACGACAGACACAGAAGCCCCCTGCACTACGCCGCGCACTTGGGGTCCACTATTCAATCCCAGAGACATGGCTTACACGGCTGTGGCCGATTTCTGCACACATGGATGTCACAGGAGCCTAGGTGTAGTTGGCACTGTACACAGGTGGGGTGGGTGCCACAGGGCCTGCCTGAAGAAGGGAACTTAACTAGCAAACTCGCCCTGGCCTAGGGGAACCAACAGACCACCTCCCCCACCCAGACACCTAAAATGCGCGCTGAATCAACAGAATTAGAATGTACTCACCCCCTTGCGGCTGCTGTGATGCCCTCAAGAGCCCATCCAAGTCCGGAAACGCCACCACCAGGATCCTGAACATCAGGGTGGTCATGGTGCGACGGGCACCCCTCCCACGTTGGGAGGCCATCCCCAGCTGGGCCTCCGCCGTCTTCTTGCTCCAGCGGCAAATGTCCTCCCATCTTTTCCGGCAGTGGGTGCTCTGTCTGTGGTAGACCCCCAAGGTCCGGACTTCCTTGGCGATGGCACGCCAGATGTCCTCCTTCTGGTGGGCGCTGACCTACAGGAATTTGACAGGGGAAAAGAGAAGTAATTATCTACAGCACCGTCACAGTCATTGGCCCGCATCCCTACCCTTGCCATGACGCACATGCACTCACCGTCGTTTCATGCACGCCTCATTCTCACCCCCCCATCTTTCATCCACCCCACTCCACACAGGCATTGCCCATACAGCATGCTCACAGTGTACTTACCTGTTTGTCTGAAGGACCTTAGAGTAGCGTGTACTGGGGGAGGACCCCATCCACGAGTTTCTCCAACTCCTCCTTGCTGAAAGCAGGGGCCCTTTCCCCAGACACATGAGCCATTGTCTCTTCCAGAGTGAGGTCACAGCAGCACTTGCAGTGTAGGTCCTCTACTGTCGAAGATTGGGTATCGAGTGATTGAACAGACAGAAAATGGTGGTCACGTCCGCAGCAGTGCGTACCGTCACCGCCGACGTACATCGTCATCGGCTCCTGGGACCCATTGGATCCAATGTTAACCAATGCAGAATGGCGCTGCGGTCTTCAACCGCCTACCGCGACAGTGTACAACGCCAGCGCAGTTACCTCATATTCCCTTGTCCCACCTTTCAGGTCAGGCAGCCGCCATTTCAGGGGCCCACATGCCTTTATTTTTGAATGCGTCACACATACCTAGGCCTTGTCTAACCACTCATACAGGCAAATTAAAATTTATGAATATGTTAAGAGTAAGCTGTGTTTACGTACCTCAGAGTTGGTTGACTCTGTGCTCGCTGTTCTCCATAGGCACAGTCCGCTGGGGCACGTGAGGAGATGGCGGCATCCTCCGGTGTACAGACCGCTGGTGGACCTATCGACAGTGGAGGAAAGACATGTGATCATCACCTACAGGCTTGATCATGCCACAATCCAGGAACTGTGTGCCCATTTGGAGCCAGACCTGATGTCAGCTATCCGCCATCCCACAGGAATCCCCCCTCAAGTGCATGTGCTGTCAGTACCTCATTTCCTAGCAAGTGGGTCTTTTCAAACAACAGTGGCCATAGCATCAGGGATGTTCTAGCCTATGTTTTCCAACGTGTTGTCTGCCCTGCTGAAACACATGCAGAGCTACATCGTTTTCCCTCAGGTGGAGGAATGGCCTACAGTGAAAGGTGACTTCTATGCCCTGGGACATATTCCCAACATCATAGGTACAATTGATGGGACACATGTGGCCTTGGTACCTCCACCCCGCAGGAGTGAACAGGTGTACAGAAACCAGAAGAGTTACCATTCGATGAATGCGCAGATGGTGTGTTTGGCAGACCAGTACATCTCCCATGTTAATGCAAAATTCCCTGGCTCGGTGCATGATGCTTACATCCTGCCGAATAGCAGCATCCCTTATGTGATGGAGCAACTACAGAGGCACCGGGTGTGGCTATTAGGTGAGCACCTTGACCCAAATCAGTGGGAATAGTTGTCTGGGTCTGTGGATGTGCCTATGAGTTACTGTGTGTCTAACAGTTGTCCCTCGCCATTTGCAGGTGACTCTGGTTACCCCAACCTGTCATGGTTACTGACCCAAGTGAGGAATCCCAGGACAAGGGCAGAGGAATGCTACAATGAGGCCCATGGGCGAACTAGGAGGATTATCGAGCGGACCTTCGGCCTCCTGAAGGCCAGGTTCAGGTGCCTCCATATGACAGGTGGTTCCCTATTCTACTCACCAAAGAAGGTGTGCCAGATCATCCTGGCCTGCTGTAAGCTTCACAACTTGGCTTTGCGACAACAGGTGCCTTTTCTGCAGGAGGATGGTCCAGATGGAGGTGTTGTGGCAGCTGTGGAGCCTGTGGACAGTGAAGACGCGGAAGCAGAAGAAGAGGACATCGACAACAGGAACACGGTGATCCTGCAATACTTCCAGTGAGACACAGGTAAGAAGACAAACCTGCCTGCTACATCGAATTTAAATGTACTGCCTCTCTACTGTCTGTCATTTTCACCCAGTGTATGGTCACTGAGTTGACACTTTCCCTTACGATTTCACAGATGTGGGTCCCACTGTGTGACATCTGCTTTGTTTCCTCATGGACTAGATCTGTGTGACAAAGGTATGTTGACATTCCATTGAAAGAGCATAGTGTAATTGCTAATACACTATTTCAAAATCACAGACAGACTCCAGATTGTTTTGTGCTTTAAGGGAGTTTATTTAAGTGCTCAATATTGGAGCGGGTTGTAAAATGGTGAGAGGTGATGGTGGAGGAATGTCCATGGCAGAGTCCAGTCTATTAGTCTCACAGTTGCATTGTCCAATGGGGCATAGGAAGTGGAGCTGGGGCAGTTTAAGTACGGACAGGGTGACAAGGTGGGACAAATGGATGACAATCAAGGTGGTCTCATTTATTGGCGGGGTCTTGCTATCGTTCTCTGTCTTTGTCCTGGATCTCAGGGACTGTTTGCGGGGTGGTTCTCCCTCTGCAGGGGTTGGGGTGCTGGTATGGTGGTCCTGTGGCGGTGCCTCCTGTCCACTAGCGCCGGCGGAGGTGGTGGGCAGTTCATCGTCCAGGCTAGTGTCAGGGGCCCCTTGTTGTGCTACAGTGTCCTTCCTGGTGCTGAGGAGTTCCTTCAGGACCCCTACAGGGTGGAATTGATGGATTTGAGTTCCTCCCTGAAGCCCAAATACTGTTCCTCCTGCAGCCGCTGGGTCTCCTGAAACTTTGCCAGTACCGTTGCCATCATCTCCTGGGAATGGTGGTAGGCTCCCATAATGTTGGAGAGGGCCTTGTGGAGAGTGGGTTCCCTGGGCCTGTCCTCCCCCTGTCGCACAGCAGCCCTCCTAGTTCCCCTGTGCCCACTGCCACTGCCCCCAGGTCCCTGGTGTTGTTGGGGTGGTGGGTTAGCCTGGGATCCCTGTAGTGGTGGACACACTGCTGCTTGACGTGTCCTGGGGACAGAGGTATGGGCCCGCTGGGTGGGTGCTGTGCTGGTGTTTCCAGAGGGGGGAAGCTCTGTAGTGGCCTGTGCCAGTGTGAGGGGAACCGACTGTCTCGAGGTCCCAGATGGGCCGAGCTGGTTGTCTAGATCCAGTTGGACAAAGCTGCTGTCATCACTGTGGGCCTCTTCTGTGGGTGGAGTAGACATGTCTGGACCTTCCTGTCCGGTGACATTGGGTAGGGGTCCTGCAGGGGTGTAAAAGCATGATTATTGCATCTGTGTGTGCCATGGTGTGCAATGGGTGGGTGACCGTCTACCCCAGTGCTTGATTCCTGTGTAGGACCTTGTGTGATGATGGTTTAGGGGGGTGTATGGGTATGGGCAGTGGCCATGCTTTGGTGATGGGTGTCCATGCTTTGGTGTTGCATGCAGGGCTTGGTGTTGGGATGGGTGGTTTGTGATATTGGGACATGTGTGAGGAGTAGGAGTGATGGGGGTGAGGGCGAGGGTGGGGGTATGTGATGGCATGCAGGTAGGGTGGGGGATGAAGTAGGGAAAGCTTTGACTTACCAGAGTCCATTCCTACAGCTACTCCTGCGAGGCCCTCAGGATACAGAATAGCCAAGACCTGCTCCTCCCATGTTGTTAGTTGTGGGGGAGGAGGTAGGGGTCCGCTGCCAGTCCTCTGTACCGCGATGTGGTGTCTTGAGACCACGGACCGCACCTTCCCACGTAGGTCGTTCCACCTCTTCCTGATGTCATCCCTATTTCTTGGGTGCTGTCCCACTGCGTTGATCCTGTCCACAATTCTGCGGCATAGCTCCATCTTCCTAGCTATGGAGGTGTTCTGCACCTGTGATCCAAATAGCTGTGGCTCTACCCGGATGATTTCCTCCACCATGACCCTGAGCTCCTCCTCAAAGAACCTGGGGTGTCTTTGCCGTGCCATGGGGTGGTGTGGGTGATGTGTGGGGTGGTGTGTGTTGTGATGTGTGGGGTGATATTTAGTGGTGTGTTGTGTGAGGTGCGTGGATGTTATGTGGGTGATGGTGTTGAGTGCCTGTGGATGCTAGTTTGTAGATGGTGGTGTCTCTCTGTGGCCTTCTATCGCAATTGTGGTCGTAAGGGTTTGTGGGTGATGTGGGTGTGTCTTTTATATTGTATTGAGTGTGTGGTAGTGGTGTGTGTATGTGTATCAGGTGTGTGTATTTCGAATTGTCCAATGTGGATGTGTTTTGTAAGAGTGTGTGTATTTTGAGCGCGGCGGTGTGTACCGCCAATAGAATACTGCGGTTGAAAGACCGCCGTGTGGATTCGTGGGTTGTGATAGTGTCGGCATATTCCTGTTGGCGTGACGGTGGAGGATTTCTTATCACCAGTTTATCACTGACATTTGGTGTGGCGGACTTGTGTGGGTGTCTAGGTTTTAGCGGATTCCGGCCTTTGGGTCATAATGACCGTGGCGGAATTCCGTGGCCGCGGCGGTGTGTTGGCGGTCTTCTGCACGGCGGTAAGCGGCTTTTACCGCCAACGTTGTAATGACCCCCTTAGTCAGAATGACAGGCTATGGAACAGGGTAATCCGGATTGATACTGTAATCAAGTCTTTTGCTGTTCCATCTTACGTTCTCACAACCGATACTCTATGTTCAACACTTGATCCATCAGTTCTTTCAGGGATCCTAATTGAGTAGAACTGCACAAATTTATCATTTTTTTCTTCTTGATGTCCTCAGCGAAACAGGGTTACAAACGTGCTTTCCACCCAAGTGGTTTCAGCTGCTAACTCTTTAAATCTGATTGCCTTGCTGTATGTCGCAAAATGCTTCTTCAGCAGCAGCCTCCAACCCAGGTAGATCAAACATCTGTTTAAAGAGTTTAAGAAAGGCAGGATAATTGCATAATACTGGATCCTTAGCATATACCAAGGGGGTTGACCAAGCTAGTGCAGGGCCAGACAAGGCACTGATCAAATAACCCACCTTTGCTTTGTCAGATGAAAATTGGAAGGGTCGAAAGGCAAAGAAGACTTTCAAAGAGTCAAGAAATTCCTTTACTTTATGAGGGTCTCCCGAATATCCTGGTGTCGAAGTCAACGCAGGAGGTATATCATAGGTCGAGAAGTCAAGGCTTGCCGTAGTGCGGTATCCTCAGCTCGCAGTTGTTGTAATTCTTGGGCTTGTTGTTGCACAGTATGAAGCATGGATTGTGCATTCTCTACAAGATCATCATGTGGTCCCTCCATGGTCTTCACGCAATGCTGATTCTCTTGACGTTCAATCTGTCGCGGTCAGCACGTCTCTTACCGCCATAGGCTGCAGTACTTGGATGGATGCCTGGTTTCTTACTGGTTCTGGACTAGCCAAGATAAGGGCGACCCCTTCTAGTAGCCACGGTGTTGCCGACTAGAAAAAACACCAAGGCAGACCGTTCCCTCCAGAAGAAGTCCCAGAGGAAAAATCCAAGTAATGGGAAAAAAAACCTCTATCACAGGATCTCCTGAAAAAGAGGACAAAAAGTACACAATGAAACAAAGGCAAAAATAGAGGTCAAAACTGCAGGGAAAAAAAGAAGGAGCGAATAGAAAACTGGAAACAGGAGCGACGATCACCACCAAGACGAAAGTGTTTGCAACGCAAAGAAAGAAGAAACTGCGGTGCTTATATACCATCAAGCAGGAAGTGACAAAACAGGAAAACAAAATTGATTGGGAAAGGTTACACAGAAATGAATGTGAAGAAAAGCCAAGTAGAAAAGGAAAGGCACAATGCATGCTGGTAAGACAACCACGACAGAAAAAAACAGTATGGAGAACCAGGAAGAAAGAAGACAAAGAAGAAAAAGAAGGACAAATAACTGAGCAGGTAAGTGGGGGAGAAGGCTGCCAATGCCCAATACGCGAACCAGAGCTCTAAGCGCGACTCCTGGACCGCATTGTGGCAGAAAAATGCAGGCTAATCATAAAAGATGGGCCAAGGTAGTTCCGGCGTCTTGAGACACGGTCTGCCGGCCTGACCGCGGCCCACAAAAGGGAAGCCGCAGGAGTCTGCGGCGCCACAGTAGGTCCCCTCCCTGAGGCCCTGGGCTTGTCCGGGTAAAAAGAAAAGAAACTGCAAATCAAACGGGGAGCATGGACTGAAGAAGCATCTTCCCAGGAACATTCACTGAGGGGATAACCTTTTCAGTGACTCAAGAATTGAAGTTTGTTCCAAAAAATGTGTGAATCACAGATCTCCTGTACCTCATATTCAGGATCAACAGAAAGAGGAGGAGAACATTGAAAATGCCTATGATACAGATCAAGAACAAATGGCTTGAGTTGTGACACATAAAACACAGGATGAACTTTCCAAGTCTGAGGTAAACATAGTTAAACAGCAGCTGGATTCAATAATTGGAGATTCCGAAAAGAACCATAAAAGAGGGGTTTGAATTTGTTCTGGGAAAAACAGAAGGGCAGAAATTTGGAAGAAAGTAATACTTTGTCACCGGGCTGGCAAGATGGTGCCCACCGACGTGGCTATCTGCCCTTTTTTTCATAGTTTGTTCAGAAGCCAAAAGAGTGCTACAAACGAGGTCCTGAACATGCCGTATGGAGTAATCGCCGAGCAAATGAGGTGACCACAGGAACAGGAGAAGGCACACGAGGTACTGTTGGGAATGTCTTGGGATGGAAGCCGTAGGTGCACAAAAAAAGGTGTTGATCCTGTTGCACTATGCACCGTGTTATTATAGGAAAACTCGGCTAAAGAAAGGAAGTCGGTACAGTTGCTTTGTGTGGCATTACAGAAACAACGTAAATGCTGTTGAAGTTCCTGATTCATGCGTTCAGTTTGACAGTTAGTCTGTGGATGAAATCCCATTGTAAGGATGACATCTATGTTTAATGAGGTACAAAAGCCTGCCAAAAACGTGACACATATTGGGGTCCCCGATCTGAAATGATTAATTGTGGAAGTCCATGTAGACAAAAGCCATCCTGCATGAAAATCTGGCTCATTTCTTTGGTTGTAGGCAATTTCTTCAAGGCTGTAAAAATGTGCGATCTTGGTAAATGAATCAACCGTTACCATTATGACATGATTCCCTGAAGAAGAAGGTAACAAACAAATGAAATCTGTTGATAGGGTGTGCCATGGAGCAGAGGGAATAGGCAGGGGCATCAGTAATCCTGCTGTCTTCGTCTGTGGGGTCCTGGTTTGAGCACATACAGGACAGGATGTTATGTAGGATTCGGCATCGTATCGATCTTAAGTGCAGGCCATCAAAAAGAATCTAAGAGCAACTCTTGTGATTTCTTGATTCCACGATGTCCGGCAACGGGAGAATCAGAGCAAATCTATAAAGCCTCAAACTATACTTTCTTGGTCAGCAAAAATAGAGTGTTATGATGATAGAAGTAGTCCTGATTCTTTTGTAATTGAAGACTCAAGATATTCCATTCTTCAAGTGGAAGATAGTGGTATTCTGTCTTAACACGGTCAAGAAAGGACTGGGCAACCTCGATGATTCGACTAGGTTCTATTATTTTTGTAGTGGAAGTGTTAGCGCTTTCTGGTTAGCAACGAGATAATGCATCAGCTACTAGGTTCTGAGATCCAGGAATAGAGGTCACAACAAAGTCATATTGACTGAAAAAGAAAGCCAATCTTGCCTGCCGTCTTTTTTGATGCTGGAAATTTCTGAGATATTGTAGATTGTGGGGATCAGTTCTTGCTTCAAACGGTTCCTTGGTACTCATCAGGAAATGTCTCCATTCTTTGCAGGTGGCCTTGAGAGCAAGTAATTCCCATTCTAACACAGAATAATTGCGTTTGGCTTCTGTCAGTATGTGAGATAAGTAAAAGACAGGATGTTCTAAGCCATCATCTTCTTCTTTTTGAAGTAAGACTGTAAAAATAGCTCTCTCTGAGGCGTCAGTGACCACTATAAACTTCTTGCTTGTATTCAGAAGCCGTAAGATAGGAGCTTGGGTAAAGGCCTGTTTCAGATTTTGAAAGGCCTTCTCTGCACTTTCAGTCCAAACAAATCTCTTCTTCAGATTTGCTTCTTTGATGGTCTGAGTGATAAGGCTTTGTTGATGGGCAAAGTCTTGTATAAATTGCTGATAGAAGTTGGAGAGACCTAGGAAACATTGGGTTTCCTTAAGAGAAGAGGGAGAAGGCCAATCCAAAATAGCTTGTACTTTGTCTGGATCCATAGCTATTCCAGTCTGATTGATGCAGAACCCAAGATACTGTACTTCTGTTTTGTTAAATTCACATTTTTCAGGTTTCAAGTATAGCTGATTCTGTTTGAGTCTTCCGCGAAAGTCAACACAGGGAGTCATATCTTTTGATTTCTTTGAAACAAAAAAAGAGGAGCCCCAGCAGGAGATGAAGAGAGGGCGATTAAATAATTCTGTACATTATCATCTAGATATTCTTTAAGTAACTACTTTCATTGTTCGGTCAATGAATACATCCGTCCAAATTGAACCACTTCTCCCAGAATTAAAGGAATAGCACAATCATAGACCCAGTGTTGAGGTAAAACGGGTTTGCTAGGCTTCTGGAATACATCACAGTATTTTTTATAACAACTTGGTACTCCCTGTAGCGTGTTAATAGAGCAGCTCATATCTTTGGAAGGAAGGATTAAACCTTTGGGGGACCAATACGAGTTTGTTGAATAAAAGTTTTGTTGGCAAAACTGTGATGATAAAGATATTGTTCTTGTTTCCCAATTAATATATGGGTTGTACCAAGTCAGCCAGGGAATTCCTAATATCATGGTATGATTTACAGAGGATATTAGATCAAAGGTAATGTGTTCCTGATGTCTTCCAAATCTCAGACAGACAGTGGGTGTAGTATCCACCACTGGTCCTGAGGTTAGCGAGAACCATCTACTGTGTGGACTTGTTCCGGAATCTCCTTAGGAACTTGTGGTATTCCTCTTTCTTTGCCCCAAGTCTTATCCAAATACATTCTGCTTGCTCCACAATCGAATAATGCAAATACCTGTTCTTCTTGATTCTGGGAACACTGTATAGTAATAGACAATATGAACAGAGCTGTGGTATTCTCTTTGGAGGAACATATTCTAATCCTCCCGTCCCCTTCCTCCTCACAGGGGGCGGGAGCTGGCATTTCCTGAAGGTCTGGAAGGACGAACAGGACACATCCGGATCAAGTGACCAGCTTTGCCACAGTAAAGACAAAGGCCCTTTCTTCGCCTGTTTTCTCTCTCTGATTCAGATAAAGGACAAGAACCAGGTCTATCTGCATGGGGTCTTCTTCTGCAGATTTATTAACCTCAGGATGGACTTAGTCAGAATGACGGGCTATGAACAGGGCAATCCAGATTGATACTGTAATCGAGTCTTTCGCTGTTCCATCTTACGTTCTCGCAACCGATACTGTATGTTCAACGCTTGATCCATCAGTTCTTTCAGGGATCCTAATTGAGTAGAAATGCACCAATTCATCATTTTTTTCTTCTCGAAGTCTTCGGCGAAACAGGGTTACAAAAGTGCGTTCCAGATGTCGTGAGCTCCCCCAGCTTTGGATCAATTTTGATGAGCAGTGAACTTGTCTTCTCCGTTAGCGTTGCCGGGAAGACAACCCACCCTTTGAGGCCAGCCACCAACTATGTCAGTAGGCATCGGCTTCCCTGTTTGCTTGGCCTGCTAGACCATCTCTGTAATCTTTGTGATGGGACCTGGGACATCCAGCAGCTTGTCCTGGAGCAGTCCAACATATGTTTGCCAAAGAAGGTGCACATGTCTGGGTCAATATCTGGCATGGACGCAACCTTCCTGGCTAAATTGGGCCTAGGGCATTCTGCTCTTAGCCACGTCCGGACCTCTTTTCTGGGGGTTGACAAATTTTCCTCCTCACATAATCCACCACCTTGGTATCCGGTGTCCATTCAGAGGATCTCAGGTGGTGGATCCCCTCAGGATTAAACATATCTGACTGCCATGTCTCCTCATTTGGGGAATCCGATGCTGAGGAGGCCAGGTGCCATGGTCTGCCCGAGTCACCCTCTCTGTCTAAGGCCCTATCTACTTCTGCAGGCATGTGCTGGGGCCAAGCGTCACTAGTCTCCTGTGATTAGAAATATTTGTGGTCTCTAGTGGAGTCCATATCTAATATAGAGGGGAGAACACCAGGTGAGAGGAATTGAATGAAATTCAGAATGCCCTTAATTATTTGGGCAGCTCCCCTGTGAGTGCTTGTGTTTTTACTGCTTGGCTATGAACCCTCATTAAAAATTGAGCAAGCCGAGGTTTCCCCGACAAGCTTGTTAGGGTTGCTCCTTACCATGATCACACAGTGTCTGCAGGGGTTGGCAGGAGAACACTGAGGGAATCCTGAAGGGAATCCTTCTCAGTGCTTTCCTGACACAAGTTTGAATTGTCAATGTCCTTTCTGAGCTACTCTGACAGCGTGCACTTGCCTCACAGATCTCTGCCAATGTGAAAAAGCACCCTCTGGAGGACACGCGCAGGATCAAAAATGCTTGGGCCGAAGCCTGCCATGCAGTACACAATGAATACCTCGCCGATTAATCTAGCTAATAAATTTAGACAATCAGCGAGTACTAACGGTGTGCAATTAAACAATTTGCTACAGATATGCGAAGGGAAGAAAAGCCAGGACTTAACTGGCTCGCGAGCAGTGAAGAAGAAGGAAGAGGAAGGGACATCACCTGCAGATATACAGCAGATGGTTATCTGATTGGACTGCAGTTACTATGGAGACATCTTGGACTCATGGGTGATGTGGTGTTAACATTTTTTTATGTGCTTTCTGTGACATTAAAGTGGAGAAGAAAATGCATAATCCTCAGTCCTGACAGAATTGCAGGTAGGATAGGAGTTTGTCAGGCTTATCATTTTGTCCATTTTAGGGTTGGACAATGCAGTTTATTTCATTGCCAAATTTCTGTTCCTCCCTTAATCTGCTCGTATACTTCCCTCCTTGTCCTTAACCCCCCTACTCAGCAATTCCAGCTAGTGATCTTTGAAAATGGCTGAGGGTAATATTTGCCTCAAAAATCAAGCAAACGAAGCAAGCAAACTGGGCTTTAGCAATGAGGGCTCAAGTGGAGATTTATTTTTGATGACATCAAATATTGCATTTTACAACACAGTTTTCTCATAAATGTGTTAAATAGCCTGAAAGGGCACTCAAGACTTATTCCAGAATAATATAGTGTGCCAAGGAAGTCTAAGGCCCCCAAAGAGTTGACCCTTTTTTTAAGGGTTCCCTCTTTGTCATGAATTAGCTCCAGAATAACTGAACAGGCGTTTGCCATAGTACCCTAAGAAACTGCATGTAAAGCACAAACTGATGAACTGACTGTAAACCAGACAGTTGTCTGTGGTTTGTTTGCTGCCTTCCACCTTACATTTTATCCAGAGCCAGGAGAAGTGGATTCACACTGCAGTCTGCTTGCTACATAATAACACAAACATTGGCAAAGCTTGTAGGTCTCGCCTAAGTGAGATCTATTAGCTTTGCAAATGTCTTGTGGCCATATTGTTCAGCAACATCACTTCTGTTCAGCATGGTTAACAATTAGTTGCATGGGTTAGAGCAGAGTGGTATAGAGGAGAATAGAGTAGAGTGGTGTAAAGTAAAATGGCATAGAGTGGAGTGGTGTAAAAGTGGACTACAATGGAGTGGCATAGAGTAGAGTAGTGTAGAGGCGAGTAGTGTAGGATAGAGTGGTGTAGAGGAAGGTGGAGTGGTGCAGAGTGGCATGGAGTAGTGCAGATTACATAGCATAAAGCAGAGTGGAGTGGTGTGGTGTAGAGTAGCGAGACATGGAGTGGAGTGGGGTAGAGTGGCATGGAGTGTAGTGGCCTAGAGTAGAGTGGGATAGAGTAGGTGGAGTAGCTTAGAGTGGGTGGAGTGGCTTAGAGTGGTGTGGAGTGGTTTAGGGTGGAGTGACATAGGGTACAGCAGCATAGATTAGAGAGGAGTGGCAAAGAGTAGAGTGGTGTACAGTAGAGCGGCATTGAGTAAAATGGCATTGAGTGGAGTAGCATGGCATAGAGTGTAGATGAGTGGTTTAGAGTTGCAAGGAGTGGAGTGGTGCAGAGTAGAGTGGTGTAGAGTAGAGAGGCACAGAGCAGGGTGGAATGGTGTGGAGCAGAGTAGAGTGGCGTGCATGGGTGTAAAGAGGAGTGGCGTACAGTAGAGTGCAGTGGCATAGAGTAAACACTATTGTCAGAGAGTTGGTGTAGTGGAGTGACATAGAGTAGAGTGGCATAGAGAAGAGAGGTGTAGAGTGGAGTGGGAAAGAGTAAAGTGAGATTGAGAGGAGTAGCTCAGAGTATTGTGCAGTGCAGAAGAGTATAATGGTGTAGTGTGGAGTGGCATGCAGTGTCATGGAGTAGGCTGGCATACATTGGTGTAGAGTGGAATGGAGTGGCACAGAGGAGAATGGAGTGGTGTAGAGGTCAGTGGCGTAGAGAGGAGTGCAGTAGGATGGCAAAGAGTAGAATGGTATCAGGTTGACTAGAGTGGAGTGGTGGAGTGCCACTGAGTGTAGTGGCATAGAATGGAGTGATGTATAGTAGAGTTGTGTAGAGTAGAAGAGTGATGTGGGATGGAGTGCTGTAGAGTGGCATAGAATGGCACAGAGTGGTGTAAAGTAGAGTGACATAAAGTAGAGTGTCGTAGAGTAGCGTGGAGTGACATAGAGTAGAGTGGCATTGTGTGAAGTGGCGTGGAATGGCGCAGAGTGGAGTGGCAGACATTAGGGTGGAGTGACATATAGTGGAGTGGAGTGGTGTGGAGTGGATTGGCATGGAATGGAGTGATGCAGAATAGAATGGCTTTGAGTAGTGTGGAGTAGAGTGGCATAGAGTAGAGAAGTGTAGAGTAGAGTGACTGTGAGAAAGTACCTCTTTTGACATGGTTAGCCTCCCGCTGTTTACCTGGTACTTGATGTGATTTCAAAGTTGGAAGTGTCCAGGGCCCCTGCTAACCAGATTCCCTGGGTCAGATCTCTTTCCCAAAACCTGTGTGATGCATTGGCACAATTGGCAACATCTTTAGCTGCCGCTATAAGTCCATAGTAAATGGTACCTAGGTAACCAGGGCATGGGGTTTTAAGGGTAGGTCCCTCAGGGCAGCAGTACAAATTGTTACACCCTCAAGGACCATTCATCCAAGTGCACCCAGCACTGCAGTTGTAGGCTCAGTATCCTGGTGCAAACCTAAAATGTAAAACTGATATGGCACACAGCCTTTGTGACCAGTCCCCTACACACTGCATGCAATATAGGTAAGTCACCCCTCTGGCAGGCCTTTCAGCCCTACGGCAGGTTGCCCTATACTGCATGTGTGGGCTTAGATGCTTGAGCAATATGCCTCCACTGTGTCCTTTCCAAACCTGGGACATAGTAAGTGTACAGAGCAGTCATTTTAAATGCATGTGGCACTGGTCAGTATGAGTTTCACAGCTACACGATGGCCACTCTGAGCCCTCGGTTGTTTGGTATCAAACAACTCAGAACAATAAATCCATACTGGTACCAGCATTGGATTTATTGCTAAATGTCTCCAGAAGCCACCTTAGAGGTGACCCTGTAAAAGCTAACTAACCCTGGCATGGTTGCTGGCCAGTCTCAGACAGTCTGCCATCTCCAGCCAAGATTCTGGAACCATGTGGTGAGAGTATTTGCTCTCTGGGTCCAGAAAGTAAAGTCCTTCCTGGTTGGCAGAAGTGTTACCCCTCCACCCTGAGGAATTTGCACTGCCCTGCCAGTGAGCTTCAAAGGGCTTGCCGCCTTTGAAACATGACCCCTAGCCTTACTGCTAGCGGCAGATGGCCGCCTCTGTTGAAACTCCCTACTTTTGGCAGAAGCAATCGTGGGAAAATGCACAAAAGAAAGGAGAAGTGGCCACCCCCACCTTGCACCACCCCTAAGGTGTTGCATGTGAGGTGACCCCTTCATTTCATTTTCCTCCATCTTGCATGGTAGGAAAATAGCAGGCAGGGATAGGGAAGGGTCCTCTGCTCACAGGAAGTGGTCCCATAGTTGGTGTAGCCACCCTAAGGTGGATGGCCCATTGGCCACTACTAGGAACCTCCCTAAATTCCCACTAAATGCAGTATTTAGAGGGCACCCCTAGACTTGCAGATCGGATTCAATGGACACAAGAAGGCCATCAACAAAGAAGACACAAGGCTGGAGAACAGAAGTCCTGATGCACAAAGAAAAAGGTGCCAAACTCTGCCTGCTGCAACCAGGACTCAACAATCGCCGCTGAGGGGTAGACTGGATATCAGATGGATTCTACAAAACCCCAAGAGGACTTCCAACCTTCTGACAATTGCCAGGGACCTCCCTCTAGAGTGAAGGCATCACTCCCTGCAATCAAGAAGTAGAAACCAGTGAAGTCCAGTTCACTGACCATCTGCTGACCAAAGAACGGGACACCGTAGTCAGACCAAATTTCTACCAACAGACCGGGAGGTCAAATCCTGTAAGTTTTGCCAAGTTTGGTTGCACTGGGACATCTAGTGGCTGAACGGAGCACTAGCCAGAGGTACTGGACCCCAATGTTAGACACCCGGAAAAAAAGTCCACCCCGGACTGTCAGAGGGCCAGAAGCAAGCCCCAGTTGAGGGACTTCAGGACACATAAGAACAATCCCCCAGAGTGGCCCTTCTGTCCTGAAATCCACCCTCAAAGTGACCTGACTCCTGGTTCCAAGGTCACCGTTGCACACAGCTCTTGGCTGACCTATCTGCTCTGCACCCAGCATCCCTGGCCCCTGCACCGGAGACCAGCTGTGCTCTAAGGGCCCTCCACCCCTTGCAACTTCTACACTCCAAGGGGATCCACCGGACCCACCTTGACGTCTGCCTGTACAGTGCATTTCCAAGTGGTCCCCCTTGCCTGTCCTGCACCAGCTCAAACACTTTCAGCAGCTGCTACCGCTTGAACCGGGAACCACTCAAACTTCTCCATCTGGCCTACAGAACTCCTCGATCACCTCGACCTAAAAACAGAAGGAGACATTGGTAAACGCATTGCCTGGTTTGATATGCATTTTTTATGTTTTCTGTTCTGTGGTGTGTAATTACGTACAAAAAGACTATTTTTGGCCAGCTTTGAAAAATCATAATTTAAAAAGTACTTAGCTGATTGTGATGATCTTTCCTAAACATTTTATAAAAATCTGAAGTGTTTTTGTAATTTGGTCTTGAGTTATTCTTTCGAGTGTATGTTCACATTTATTGACACTGTGAGTACAACAAATGCTTAGCACTTCTCCAATATTGGCTAACTGCTCAAACAAGCTACAATAAAAGTTAGAGCATTAGGTGGTCTAGTTTTTACCTCTGTAAACCAACGTGTGGTTGCCCAGACTTTCTGCACAGTGTGCATCATTTTTGCACATTATATAGTGGCATAGGATGGGTTAGAGTGGCATAAAGTGAGATAGAGTTGCATAGAGTGGTGCAGAATAGAGTTGCAAAGAGTGGAATGGAGTGGAGTGCAGTGGTGTAGAGTGGAATGGAGGGCATAAAGTACAGTGGCACAGAGAGCTGTGGCATAGAGTGGCATAGACTGGAGTGGCACAGATTGTAGTAGAGTGCCATAAAGTGGCATTGTGGAGTGGAGTATAGTAGAGTGGAGTGGCATAGACTGAAGTTGGAGGAGTGAAGTGACGTGGAGTCGAGTGGAGTATAGTGGTATAGAATAGTACAGTAGTGGATGTAAGTAACTAAATTGTTGATAGAGACTGAACCAGTAGTAAACGTTTTAAAGGACACTGCATGTCAAGGAATAATATTGAAACTCTTTATCAAATAAAAAGTGTGTTGTAGAAAACCGACGAAGAACACATGTAACTTGGTCCATGCTCCATGAAGGAGCTAACATAAGAAACAAAGGGAGCCCTACGGGACCTAAGCAATCAAATGATTGCAAATAAGAGTGATAATGAAAATAACCAATACTATGATGTTTCACAGATTGTAAACCCACTGAATAGTGGAATTGTGTGGAGTGGCTTGGAGTGGTGTAGAGTGGAGTGGCATAGAGTGGAGTGGCGCAGAATGGAGGGGAGTGGCATAGAGTCGAGTGGATTGGCATAGACTGGCTTAAAGTGGCATACAATGGTGTAGACTCGAGAGGGGTGGAGGGGTGTAAAGTGGGGTGGAGTGGTGTAGAGTGGAATGGAGTGAAGTAGAGTGGTGTCAGGTGGTGTAGAGTGGAATGGAGTGGCATAGAATGGTGGCGAGTGCAGTGGTGGAGAGTCACGTAGAATGGAGTGGTGCAGAGTGGAGTGGCATAGAGTGGAGTAGTGCAGAGTAAAGTGGCATAGAGTTCAGTGGCGGAGAGTAGAGTGTCAGAGTGCAGTGGTGTAGAGAGCAGTGGCATATAGTACAGTAATGAAGAGTAGAAGGCATTGGTGTAGGATGAAGTGACAGAGTGCAGTTGTGTACATTGCATTGGCATAGAGTGCAGTGATTAAGAGTAGAGTGACATAGAGTGGCGTGCAGAGTGGCGTAGAATGGTGTTGAGCGCAGCAGCATAAAGTAGATTGTTTCAGAGTGGAGTGATCTAGTGTAGAGTGTAGTGGTGCAGGGTAGAGTGCATTTGCGTAGAGTGACATAGAGTGTAATGGTGTAAAGCGTTGTTGAGTGCAGTGGCATAGATTGCAGTGGTGCAGAATATATTAGAGTGCCATACAGTAGATTGGCATAGAGTGCATTGGCTTAGAGTGCAGTGGCGTAGAGTGCAATGTTGCAGAGTGGAGTAGAGTACAGTGTTGTAGTGTAGAGTGGTTAAGAGTGCATTGGCACAGAGTACAGTGATACACGGTAAAGTAGTGCGATGTAGCATGAAGTGCCATAGAGTCAAGTGGCATAGAGTGGAGTGGTGAAGAGTGCAGTGGCATAGAGTTGTGCAAAGTGAAGGGGTAAAGAGTAGAGCACAGTGGTGTGGAGTGGTGCAGAGTAGAGTAGAGTAGCGTAGAGTGGAGTATTCATTGTGTGGTAGCACATTTTCAATTGAAATGACCATTAAATTGATACAGACATGTGAGTAACAAACCACAAAGTCAATGACAAGCAATGGGTAGAATGCATTCCTGGGTCAGCTTTCTAAATGTCCTCAAGATGTCTACAGCGTAGAAAGCAACCTAAAAATTGCTCAGAAGCCTGTATCGATTCTATGTGTGCTGTTATAAACGCTTGCACTTCAGCTGTCCCTACTATGCCTTTTTTTGTGTATCATAGAAATTGGTAAAACATTATCAAAATCACTATACAAAAGTCAAACCAAATGGGATTGTCGTTTTTTGTTTTCATGCACTATGTTAATGGAATGATACACTTCCATAAAAAAGTTTAAAAATGTTTGTATTAGGTTTTAGATGCGGAACAAGCAGTAGTCTTATTTGAAATGGACTAGTCTGCTTTTTAAAATTTTAAAACAGCTTCCAAGTGATTTTAAGTCATGCTTGACTCTTTCGGGCAGTCATGATTATTTTTCTCAGCAACTCCTTTCATGCTGGAATTTTTAGCCCCTACTTACAATGCGTTCTTTAACAAGTCTCGTAATGCAGCAATTTCAGGTGTGAGTGGCTGAAATTGTCATACACTTAGCAATTATGTGAAAAATCAGAGTTGGTAGGTACCTGCTGATCTCAGACCCAGCAGTATTTAAAAACTGATATTGCAATGTGTCATTTATGCACTTAACCTTACAGACAAAAAACACTGATCAGTTTCTCAGCAATTATCGTAACAATCATCAGGATTCCTAGTGTCACAGATGCAGTCCCTGTTTATATTTCACATTTTTTAGTTAATGTTTCATTCCTTAGAAATATCTCCTTTTTTGCAGATGTGTTTCTGTAGTTTTTTTCCCGTGCAAAATGTGACTCTTTTATAGTGCAAACTGCGGAGCGAGTCTCCTCTAAGTTGCTGATTAAGTTCTGGTTATGTGTGTGTGTTCATGATGGAGCACCATCCAATCCACATATATGTACTAACTATATTTAACGTATTTTATGTAGAAGAGTGTGGACACGGTGCATGGTTGGTAAAACATTGACAGCATCAAAGGAAAATAAAAATGCTGTGGTTACAGGTGAGGGGATAAAAATGTGTGTGTGTTTGTGCGCATGCAGGGTTGTGTGTGTGTGTGTGTTTGTGTGCGTTGGAGAGAGAGAGACGGAGAGATTGTGGTGACACAGTGAAGTATACGCTGAAGATCAGAGTGAAAACACTGTAATGAATACTAAGCAGATGACGCTGACTATGCCGTTGGAGGATGTAGGAAAGATTTGGAGAAGCAAGGGGCATAAGTGTCTTTCAGATTGATAAACTGCATTGGAACATGGTGTGAAAGGGAGAATGGGAGTAATTGAGAGACTCCAAAGATCACTGTTTATTTCACATATGTTAGTAATGTTTAATGCACAGTCTCACATTTTTCAGAACTGAAACATGTTCAGTTCTAATTATTTACATCAAAATAATTGTTATTACTCATTTATCTGATACTGCTAACACGTATTGGCAACACCAATATGTCTGACCTGTTTTAGCCTTCTGTTCATTGTTGTGTGAAATGTGCGGGTGCAATAAGCAGAAGTCTAACAGAAACACATTCAAATACTAGACCGGAGGGCTCTAAGTAAAGCATAGGATTATAGTTCACATGTTTTAAGCCACACCCTTGATTACATAGGCTATGCTTATTGGAAAGGATTGTTGTAATCTTCTTTGGCCAAACCCATTTTAGAGACTTCCCCACATTTTGCATCCTACTTAAAGCACTGTAAAAAGTTTTAAAAAGATAAAGTTGAAGTTGGTAGTCAGTGAAGTGCTGTAAAGGTGGAGACTGCATTCCATGTGCAGACATTAGAATCCCAGTGCTAATGGGCAAATGTTAACATTCCTCCTTGCTAAAAACTTTGATGCGGACCACAGTGGCGTGGTGTGGGCCCTCTGAGTTACCACTATCTACATGTCCACCCCTCTTGATCAGGTTATCTAGCAGCAGCAGACACTTAAGGTGTCTACATTTATAAGCTGTAAAAAGCAGCTCAGCTGCAGGGGTGGCTCCTCCTCTATTGCGGAGGAGCATCACCCCCCACCCAGCCTCCACCGGCTGCAGCTGCAAAACTTTTAAAAATAAAACGATAATAAACAATTTTAGTGTTCCCTTTATTGGTCCAGATAGCTGCATAAAATGGGGGATAGTCCCCAAAAAATTATATACCGTAGGATGCACAGAAACTCATACCTGTCCTATCTGTGGTTCTCTAAGGCTCAGCATTTGACCTCCTTTGCCTCCTCTCTTGAGTCAACCTCAAACTCACCAATGCCTAATTTGAGCTAGTATTTCCAAGTGGGGGTCACCGCTTCTCAAGGTTTGGACACCAGTACATATTTTACATCATCAGATTTTGGCGCACAAAAAGAGAGCGAAGGACAGCGAGAGAAAGACAAATAAAGGTGAAAGTAGGTAGAATAAGATAGCAACAGAGTGACAAAGGAAGAAAGCATGGGTAAAAAAAGACTGCATGTGTGAGATAAAGGACCTGTATGCAGCGCTGGCACAGCAGGTGGCCCCTTTTGTGTTCAGAGATTGTATCAGAGCAGTGAATAGACTCTGAACACAAACATATTTGCATCCCACCCATCTCATTTGATGTACATACAGCTCTCATGATGGTGCCAAGTTGTTTGATAGAGGTGGAGGAGGTTATTGGTGTCTGGTGGCAAAAGGTTAGTGGGAGATGAGAGGAAATGAAAGAGGGCCGATGTAGTGTTAAAACATCAGCTGCAGCATGTTTAACATTCAGTAAAAGCACTTTAAACTGAATCACTGGAGCCAAGTGAGAGGGACCCTGCTGTTTGCAGGCCATTAATACAGACAGCTCCGGGCACCTGCGTCCCTCTGAAGATTGGCTGCCTGGGAATGGGCTCAGCTCACCAATGCCACAAGCTGGCACTGTGTGTAGAGCAGTGGATGAAAGAGGCACGATGTGGAGTCAAGTTGAGAAAGCCTTGCAAATAGCAAACTTTGACATTCGGCATTGCCGGGGACGGGCTTCTGATAACATCTTTGGGCTCCAGCAGTAGTTAAAAAAAAAAATCTAAGTATTGCCTCCACCCACTGGCTGCACAAATGAAACGTAGAGCAGCTCATTCAAATTGTAGTCTTTCTTCCTCATGGAACCTGTTTTCCTGAAAATGCGACTTTTTCTCAGTGCCTTAACCCCTTGGCCGCCAAAGACGTAATGGTTATGTCCGGTGGCGTGGCACTGAGGCATTTGCTTCCAGCATGCTGAGGGAAGAGGAGGTGAGTTTCTCCCCCAGCTTGGGTGAGGGTGGGTTGTTCAAAAACAGGCATCGGGGGAAAAGAAAGGGTTTTCCTTTCCCTCAGTGTCTATTTTAGCATTTCTCCTGCCCGATCACGATGCGATCAGCAGCAGGAATGGCCACTAGAAACCAGGGATTATTGTTTTTTGTGTTTTTATTGTGTATTTTATGTTGCGGGGAGTGGCCCCTTAGGCAAGGGGTCACTCCCCTAAGGAGGCATAATAATTTTTGCCATTTCTGCCCCCCCTTTTGGGCAGATCGGCTTCTTATTTTTAGGCTGATCTGCCCCCAAGGGGAGCAGAGGCCACTCGAAACCAGGGATTTTTTTGTGTGTTTTTTTTTTGTGGGGGTGGGCGACCCCTTGGGCAAGCGTCGCCAAAGGGGACAAAGCACCATAGGGCAGTTCTGCCCCCCTTGGGGGCAGATCAGCCTATTGTTTTTAGGCCGATCTGCCCTCAATGGGGGCAGAAGCCCCTGGAAACCAGTAATTGTTTTTGTGTGTTTTTTTGTGTGGGGGTGGCGGCCCCTTGGGCAAGGGTCACCCCCCCAAAAGGGGCAAAGCACTGTTGGGCAGATCAACCTTTTTTTAAGCCCATCTGCACCCAAGGAGGGCAGAATCCACTTAGCGCCAGGGATCATGTGTTTGTGTGTGTGTGTGTGTTCTTTGTGTAGGAGGGTGGCCCCTTGGGCAAGGGTCACTCCCCAAGGGGGGGCAATATTATTTACACAATTTCTGCCACCCTTGGGGGCAGATTTGCCTATTGTTTTTAGGCCCATCTGCCCCCAATGGGATTTTTTTTACTTTTTTTTTATTTTTATGTGGGGGCAGCCCCTTGGGCAAGGGATTCAGTACAGTACTGGTGGCCACTTCTGGCCCCCTCTGGGGCAGATCAGGGCAGTTTCTTTTAGGCCCATCTGTCCCCGAGGGGGACAGAGACCACTAGACACCAGGGAAAATTTCTACATGTTTGGTGGCGGGGTGTTTGTCAACTGGCGAGGAATTTGCATTTGTGATTATAACAGTTTATTTCTCCTTTTTGTTCTAGTTCAAAGCCTTTGCTTCCTTTGCTGTGGCTCGTTGCGGTTTTGGCAGTGGTTGACCTGTGGTTTGCGTAGTTGCATGTTTTAGGTAAGTAAAAACAATTTACTCCACATGACTATTGTTGCCATGCATGAATGACATTTTGTAAGTGGTGTACTAAATGCAGGATTGTGTGTGAAATGGTCTTTAAATTAGTGCACAATGATATTTGTGTAGTCCTATGTGTAATTATCTTTTTTTTTTTTTTTTTTTTTTTTAGTGGGATATCATTGGTGATTCCTGAGGCTGTGCTGAGTAGTTGCTGGTGAGTCTAGCTTTTTCAGGCAAGTGAGTGGTATAGCTTTTGAGTTTGTAACTCTTAGTGATAAAGCCACACTTTATTTATTACTTATCTTACACAGTGCTGGTTGTTGGTGGTGCATTTGTCCAGTTACGTTTCATAGGAAGGATCATTGCTAGCCGTATGATGCCCGCTCATCAGGTTGTTGGTGTACTTTTTGATTTGTCCTCTGACCATGATTATGAGACAGAGAAGGAAGTGCAAGATTCTGGAAATTAATTTTCTGTCAGAGAGGAATCGTCTGATGATGAAGCCACCCTCAGTGCTGATGAAGTGCCTGTTTTAGAGGAGGACATTGGCATGCCAATGGTGCAGCAGCCAGCGGATGAAAGGCTTCCCATTGGAAGGCCTAACACCTGGGTTGCCCCAAACATGGAGCAGCCACCGTTGTTATATATCCATTTTAGTTATAGCTCCATGCACGTTATTTTAGCGCACTAGGCCTGCTGGTTTTCACTTTAATCTAGATATATTTTATTCAGCTTCATTTATTATTTTAACAATAGCCACTTTTGTGGTTTTGTTTTATTCCTCTCTATCTAGCTGTCTTTGCCTAGGCCAGCTCTACGTTCTGAAATAAGACATTCTTGTTCACTCTGTACTTCTTTCAAGGCTGCAGTAAGATAGGTTGCCGGTGAATGTGGTAAACGTTTTGTCTCAGGTATTTATAGAAAAACACACATCCTTATGTAGGGACATTTTCTTAGAACATCAGCTGTTTTATTATAAAAACACTTTCTTGTCCCTTACACGTTAGAGGGAGATTCCAGCCAGAGGACCACGACTGTATTCTGATTCCTGAATTATTCGCTACAGCTGCTTATGCAGACTTCAGACCTTTGCTCAGGTATGGGGGATGCTGTCTTCCCAGGGGAACCTGAAGAGCAGAACTAGAGCATAAACATGATGTGCTCTATAATAGCCTACATAGGAATTAGTCTATTGACTCTTGTGACAATATTGTAGCGTTATTTCTATGATTCACTCTCCTTGTCACAGTTCTAATTTTGTCATGCTGTTTCGTCCTGGTTATTGCAGTACATGCTTTGTTATCTAACATGCAGTCGCTTCATTAAAACCTTATTGAAAGATATACTGCCTCTGTTTGTCATTGTGTATGTGAGACTATCGTAACTGAGGGGAAACGGATGAGACCCGAGTTACCACAATTTCCTTGAGGAGTCAATTATGTCATGTGCTCAGCTGCCCAATCATCTCTGCTCTTGGGTAGGGATGAGGCACTGCTACTCAGCCGGAGCAAAACCCGGATTGGGGCGACAGGTGTCACCTGTAGTGAGTTAAGACTTAGGCCCTCATTACAACCCTGGCGGTTGGTGATAAAGAAGCGGTAATATCGCCAACAGGCCGGCGGTAAGAAAAATGGAATTATGATCGCCCTAGGGTAGGTCGCTCCCCCTGCAGCTCCACCAGCCCAGGCTCCTGACAACTCCCAGCAAGACCTGCTAAAACCATAAGTACTCCCCCCGCCCAGCCCCTCGCCCAGCCCTGCGCTACTCACCTCTCTTTCCCTGAACTTCTGTCTTCTGCCTTCCGCTCTCTCCTCCAACCTTTCTCCGCACCTCTGCTGTCCATTTCCCCTCGCTTTCTGCTCCTTCTTCTGGTAGCCATCTTCCTCCGCTCTCTGCTCCTCTTCTGCAGCCCACTTGCTGCGTGTTCTGCTCTTCCTCTGTGCCCCGCTCCTCCTCCTCACCGCGTTCTCTTCCTGCGTGTTCTTTCTTCATCTGTGTTCTTCTTTTCTCCTCTTCCTCACCGTGTTCTCTTCCTGCTTTGCTCTTCATCTGTGTTCTTCTTTTCTCCTCTGCACCCCGTCCTGCGTGTTCTTTTCGTCCTTTTCTTCATCTGTGTTCTTCTGTGCTCTTCTCCGCCTCTGCACCCCGTCCTGCGTGTTCTTTCTTCTTTTTCTTCATCTGTGCTCTGTGTTCTTTTTCTTCATCTGCGCTCTGTGTTCTGTGTTCTCTCTTCTTTTTTTTTCTTCTGTGCGCTGTGTTCTGTGTTCTTTTTCTTCATCTGCGCTCTGTGTTCTGTGTTCTCTCTTCTTTTTCTTCATCTGAGCTCTGTGTTCTGTGTTCTTTTTCTTCATCTGCGCTCTGTGTTCTGTGTGCTTTCTTCTTTTTCTTCATCTGCGCTCTGTGTTCTGTGTTCTCTCTTCTTTTTCCTCATCTGTGCTCTGTGTTCTGTGTTCTCTCTTCTTTTTCTTCATCTGTGCTATGTGTTCTTTCTTCTTTTTCTTCATCTGTGCTCTTCTGCTCTTCTCCTCCTCTGCACCCCGTCCTGCGTGTTCTTTCTTCTTTTTCTTCATCTGTGCTCTGTGTTCTGTGTTCTTTCTTCTTTTTCCTCATCTGTGCTCTTCTGCTCTTCTCCTCCTCTGCACCCCGTCCTGCGTGTTCTTTCTTCTTTTTCTTCATCTGTGCTCTGTGTTCTGTGTTCTTTCTTCTTTTTCCTCATCTGTGCTCTTCTGCTCTTCTCCTCCTCTGCACCCCGTCCTGCATGTTCTTTCTTCTTTTTCTTCATCTGTGCTCTTCTGCTCTTCTCCTCCTCTGCACCCCGTCCTGCGTGTTCTTTTCTTCTTCTTTCTTTTTCTTCTTCTTTCTTCATCTGTGGCCTTCTGCTCATCTTCGGGACACTTCCCTCCTCTGCCTCTCTGGTCTCTCCTCTTCTTCCTGACTCCTCTCTCCTCTTCTTCTTGACTCTTCTTCCTGACTCCTGGCTCCTCTTCTTCTTGACTCTTCTTCTTGACTCTCTTCCTCTTGACTCTTCTCTCTTAACTCTTCTCCCCTGACTCTTCTACCCCTCTCTTCTGTTCTTCCTGACTCCTCTCCTCCTCTGTAATCCCCTCTTCCCTATCTTTTTCCCCTCCCCCTCTACCTGTCCCCCCCACTCTCTGCTTTCCCGCCGCCACCTCCCGTTCGGCCCCGCCCCCCTGCTCCCATTCGTCGCCCCCCCCTCCAGCCTCCCGCCCCCAGCTGACCCCTCCCCCCCCTTCTCCCTCTTATGGCGGCCGCACAGCGGGCGCGCCGCCGGCATGCCAAAGGCAAGCCGGTCTGTGCCCGTCCGCGCCTGGACCACGCCCAGCGCCACGACCCCTGACCCCCAGCACTCCCAAACCCGCAGCACCGCTACGACCCCACCTCCCTCCACACTCTCAACCCGGGACGCTCCAGAACCTGCTTCCAAGCCAACCCTAAACGCACCCATGGACCCTTCGCATGCCTCACCTGCAAACTCACCTTCCACCGCATCCTGATCAACGCACGCTCCGTCCACAAGCACGCCATTGAACTATGGGACCTCCTGGACTCCACCGCATCGGACGTCGCCCTCATCACTGAGACCTGGATGAACGCTTCCTCGGCCCACGACATCGCCATAGCCATCCCCGACGGCTACAAGATCACCAGGAGAGACCGCACCAACCAAGTCGGTGGAGGAATCGCCATAGTTTTCAAGGACTCCATCAACATCACCACCTCCACTGAAGACACCCCCCTCGCCTCCGAACACATGCACTTCCAGATCCACACCGACCCCAGGACCACCCTCAGAGGAACTCTCATCTACAGACCCCCTGGACCACGCACCCTCTTCAGCGAATCCATCGCAGACTTCATCTCCCCGCACGCCCTTGCCTCGCCGGACTACATCCTCCTCTGTGACCTCAACTTCCACCTGGAGCAGAACAATGACCCCAACACCACCACCCTGCTCGACAACCTCGCCAACCTCGGCCTCAAACAACTGGTGAACACCCCCACCCACATCGCCGGACACAAGCTCAACCCCATCTTCTCCGCCATCAACCACGTATCCTTCAGCCACTCCTCTGTAATACATTGGACCGACCACAGATGTGTCCACTTCACCTTCAGTCGCAAGACTCTCCACCTCCGCACACAACCCATCCCACGCAGACATTGGAACAAAATCCCCACGGAACAGCTTCGCTCCACTCTCAGTGACAACCAACCCACCTTCTCCACCGACCCCAACGACGCAGCCCTCAGCCTCACTCATTGGATCACCAACTGCGCGGACAACCTCGCACCTCTCAGATGCCTCCCAAGACAGACCAGCACCAGGAAACCTCAATGGTTCACAGACACCCTCAAGGAATCCAAAAAAATCTGCCGTACCCTCGAGAAAGCCTGGCGCAAAGACCACACCGCAGAAAACATGTCTGCCCTCAAAAACGCCACCCGCGAACACCATCAGCTGATCCGCGCCACCAAAAGAACTTCCTTCACAGACAGACTGGACAAGAACACTCACAACAGCAAAGAACTCTTCAACATCGTCAAAGAGCTCTCCAAACCTAACTCCAACTCCAACTCCATCACACCCTCACAAGACCTCTGCAACTCCCTCGCTACCTTCTTCCATCGTAAGATCACCGACCTACACGACAGCTTCGGACACCAGACCCAGCCAACCACCACAGAACCTACTACCCCAGCCATCACCCTCAACGCCTGGACTCACATCAGCGTGGAGGAGACCAAAGCTACCATGAACTCCATCCACTCCGGTGCCCCCTCGGACCCGTGCCCACACTTCATCTTCAACAAAGCCGACGACATCATCGCCCCGCATCTCCAGACCATCATCAACAGCTCGTTTGCTTCTGCCACCTTCCCCGAGAGCTGGAAACACGCAGAAGTCAACGCCCTCCTGAAGAAACCTACAGCGGACCCCAGCGACCTGAAGAACTTCCGTCCCATCTCGCTCCTCCCTTTCCCTGCCAAAGTCATAGAGAAAACCGTCAACAAGCAACTGACCAATTTCCTTGAAGACAACCACCTACTCGACCCCTCTCAGTCCGGATTCCGAGCCAATCACAGCACAGAAACCGCCCTCATCTCAGTCACAGACGACATCAGAACTCTGATGGACAACGGAGAAACAGTCGCCCTCATCCTCCTCGACCTCTCGGCTGCCTTCGACACCGTCTGCCACTGAACCCTAACATCCCGCCTGCGCTCCACCGGTATCCAAGGACTGGCCCTGGACTGGATCACCTCTCCCAAAGAGTCTACCTCCCTCCGTTCCGCTCAGACCCCACCGATATCATCTGCGGCGTCCCACAAGGCTCCTCGCTCAGCCCGGCTCTCTTCAATGTCTACATGAGCCCCCTCGCCGACATTGCACGCAAACACAACCTCAACATCACCTCCTACGCCGACAACACTCAGCTGATACTCTCCCTCACCAAAGACCCCACTGGCGCCAAGACCAACCTGCAAGATGGAATGAAAGATGTCGCAGAATGGATGAAACTCAGTTGTCTGAAACTGAACTCAGATAAAACTGAAGTCCTCATTCTCGGAAACACCCCGTCCGCTTGGGACGACTCTTGGTGGCCCACGGCCCTTGGCACCGCACCTACCCCCTCAGACCACGCAGGCAACCTCGGATTCATCCTGGACCCGCTTCTCACCATGACTAAACAAGTCAACGCCGTATCATCTTCCTGCTTCCTCACTATCCGCATGCTCCGAAAGATCTTCCGCTGGATCCCCGCCGACACCAGAAAAACTGTGATCCACGCCCTTGTCACAAGCCGCCTAGACTACGGAAACACCCTATACGCAGGAACCACCGCTAAACTCCAGAAACGTCTGCAGCGAATACAAAACGCCTCCGCACGCCTCGTCCTCGACATACCCCGCAACAGCCACATTTCCGCCCACCTGAGACACCTGCACTGGCTTCCCGTCAGCAAAAGGATCACCTTCCAGCTCCTCACCCACGCACACAAAGCCCTCCACAACAAGGGACCCGAATACCTCAACCGTCGCCTCATTTTCTACACGCCCACCCGTCAACTTCGCTCTGCCAACCTCGCACTCGCCGCCGTCCCTCGCATCCGCCGCACCACGGCAGGTGGAAAATCCTTCTCCTACCTGGCGGCCAAGACTTGGAACTCCCTCCCCGCCAACCTCAGGACCACCCAGGATCACCCTGCATTCCGGAGGCAGCTCAAAACCTGGCTCTTCGAGCAGCAGTAACCCCCCCTTCCCCTAGCGCCTTGAGACCCTCACGGGTGAGTAGCGCGCTTTATAAATGTTTTTGATTTGATTTGATTTGATTTGATCACGGCAGAAACTGCCAACAAAGGCAGCCTCTTTAACACTCCGACCGAAACGGCGGTAGCAACAAACACCGCAGCGGTAACCGCCAACAGCCAGGCGGAAGACAATGTACCGCCCACTGTATTATGACACAACTGTCCGCCACCTTTTCCGGGGCGGGACCAACGCCATCAAAAGCACAGCGGAAACAGTACACAAAAGCAAAACGACTCACCTCTCAACACTCAAGGAAGAACCACAACGCCATGGAGACCGAACTGCACATATTTCCAATGCTGGTCTATCTCTTCCAACACCAGGAGCACGAGTGGCGGCGAAGACGACCACGGTGAGTAACACACCTAGCACACAAGGGATGGGGTGGAAAGAGAGTGACACACACACGCAACACGCCACACCCCCACCCCCACTCCCAACACCATACACACAAACAGATGCAACAACATCACATATACACCCCGTAACCCTCAGGAATACAGTAATGCAAGAACAACAGGAATTGATTAAAGTGAGTGTAATATTACAAATTTGGATAAATACCTCCTTAAAGCACTAAACAGTATGTACAATATATACAAATAGAGGGACAATGCCCACTTCGAAAAAATGTCTGTGGCCCACAGGGCCATAACACATAGGCCAACGCCACACTTGACTCCTGCCTCAATATGGAGAGAACACTGCAGGGGCATCAGGTCGAAAACACACAGGCACCTCAGAGAGATGGGGGATGGGGGGGCACCTCAGCTGGAAGATGGTATAATGCCTCTGCTCCTGGAGGGGGCTACATGCCCTCTGCAATGTCCTGGGGAGTGCAAAGCCCCAGTCTCTCTAGGGGGTGGTTTGCCCACTGCTTGGTCCTGGGTAGTGCAAAGGCACAGTCTCTCGAGTGGGTGGTTTGCCCACTGCTTGGTTCTGGGGTGTGCAAGGCCACAGTCTCTCAAGTGGGTGGTTTGCCTACTGCTTGGTCCTGGGGAGTGCAAGGCCACAGTCTCTCTAGTGGATGGCTTCTCCACTGGTTCTGGAGTGGGCCTTGTGCCCAGTGTGTGTCATCCTGGCAAGGAGGGGGTGAGTGGATGCCTTCTTCCACTGGCTCTGGAGGGGGCCTTGTGCCCATTGTGCTTCATCCTGGCAAAGAGGGGGTGAGTGGATGCTTCTTCCACTGGTTCTGGAGGGGGCCTTGTGCCCTTTGATGCTGATCCTGGATGGTGCAAGGTCACAGTCTCTCACCTGGGTGTCACACCTACAGGTGTTGCAGGGGCCGGGACGCACTACAGCCCATGTAGTCATGACTACACACTGCTTGCCGGCAGGTATGGCTGCTCAGTGGATGGCAGTTGCGGGGCTGGCAGCGGTGTTGTCAGTGGTGGGGGGAGGCTCCAGCCCTTCCCCTGCAGCCTCAGACGGCTGCCCACTGGGGCTGCTGATGCTGGCAGTGGTGCTGCTGGCGGTGCAGGTGGCGGTGCTGGCAGTGGTGCAGGTTGCGGTGCTGTCAGTGGTGGGGGGAGGCTACAGCCCTTCCCCTGCAGGCTCGGATGCCTCCCACTGGGGCTGCTGCTGCTGGTAGTGGTGCTGATGGCAGTGCAGGTGGCGGTGCTGGTGGCGCTGCAGCTGGCGGTGCTGTCAGTGGTGGGGGGAGGTTCCAGCCCTTCCCCTGAAGCCTCGGACAGCCCCAGGCACCAGATCCATCCTGCCTGCAGCGTCAGTTCCTTTCACAATGGCCTTGGCAGCTGTTGTCCCCTTCCTGCCCTTGGCAGATGGTGGTGCCTCCTTGCTTCTGCCAGCTGGTGTTCCCTTCCTGCCCTTTGCTGGCTGGTGTTCCCTCCTTCCCCTTGCTGGCTGGTGGTGCCTCCTTCCCCTTGCTGGCTGGTGGTGCCTCCTTCCTCTTGCAAGCTGGCGACCCCTTCTTGCCCTTGGCAGAGGGTGCAGGCACACTGGCTGTGCTGACAGGTGCCTCCTTGGAGCCGCTCACACCTGCAGTAGCTGCAGAAACTACAGTGGCCATGGACTGGGTGGCTGAGGTGCTGGGCTGGGTACTGCCCACCCTGGCCCGAATTGAAGGAGGGGGGGAGGGGCAGGGAATAGGTCAAGGGTGGCAAGGAAAAGCATTTTAGGGACCCTGGGGCTGGAAGAGGATGAAGGTTTGGGAGTGGAGGAAGAGGGTGTGGTTGTAGGAGGTGTCTGTCTGCTGTGTTTGGGTGCAGATGCATGGGCTGGATGCTGTTGTGAGGTGGATGGCTGTTGGGAGTGCTTGCGTTTGTGTACTTTGGGAGGGGGGGCACAGACACAGTGGGAGAGGACATAGGGGACGTGTGCATGGATGTGGGGATGGTGCCTGCCAGTGAGGGGTGTGTAGTGATAGGTGTTCTGGTGATGGAGGTAGTGGATGAGGATGTAGTGCATGCAGGTGTGAATGGAGACACAACTGGGAGGGAGGTGGACGAGGAGGAGGAGGGGGGCACAGTGGAGGCAGTGGATGTTGGTGTGTCTGCATCTGGATGGTGCTTATGTGAGTGCCTGTGGGATGAAGAGTGGTGCTTGTGTTTGCCTGAGCCACGTCTGTGTGTTGATTTGGGTGCATGCAGGTCTGAAGGTGTTCTTGGGATAGGCTGGGGTTGAGGGGAATGGGACTGGGTAGAGGAAGTTGGAGGGGGGAGGCTAGAGACAGGGACAATGGCTGCCATCAGTGAGTTGGCCAGACCCTGGAATGCTCTCTGTTGGGCCGCCACCCCAGAGTGAATGCCCTCCAGGTATTCATTTGTTTGTTGCAAAGGCCCTGCTAGACCCTGGATGGCATTCAGTATGGTTGACTGCCCAACAGAGAGGGATCTCAGGAGGTCAATAGCCTCCTCACTGAGGGCAGCAGAGCTGATTGGGGCAGGGCCTGCGGTGCCTGGGGCGTAGGAGATGCCCACCCTCCTGGGTGAGCAAGCAGGGGAAACTCGCTGAGGGGCTGCTGGGAGGGCAGTGCTGGTAAGGGGATGGCGGCTGTACCTGTTGTTGGGGTGAGCACAGAGGTGTCCACCACCGCCAGGGAGCTTCCATCGGAGGAGATGTCGCTGTCAGTACTGTCCCCTCCTGTCTCTGTCGTGGTGCTCCCCTCGCCCTCCATCCCACTGATGCCCTCACCGTTAGTGGATTCGGTCTCCAGGCCCATGTGGGATGCAGATCCCTCTGTGACCGGTGCCTCTGCTCCTCCGCCAGATGATGCTAATGCACACAAGGACAGGGTGACAAAACAAAAAGGGGGGGGGAGAGACAGAGGATACACTTGGTCAATGACAGCAACAACACTACTGTTGACGTACACAACTCACAGGGAACAGCCCTATGCACTAGGCCATGCACTACCAGTTACAATGCTAGTCACCAGGCCATGGGATACAATGCCTAACACCATTAGCTGCACATCTGAAACCCACAGGACCCTGCCCAGTACTAGATGCCCACTAGCATTATTGGGGTTGGAGTGCATCTTAGCTTGCCCATCATGGAACCTACCCTGCCATGTTCGCCCTGGCCTAGGGGCACCCACAGACCCACATCCCCCACCCAGGTAACACCTTAAGGTGCGCAAATTCATGATTCTGAATCTGTACTCACCCCTTGTGGCTGCCTTGATGCCTTCAAGCGCCCATCCAACTCCGGATAGGCCACCGCCAGGATGCGGAACATCAGGGGGGTCAGGGTACGATGGGCACCCCTTCCTCGTTGGGAGGCCAGCCCCAGCTGGGCCACACATGTCTTCCTTGCCCAGTGAGGCAGGTCCTCCCACCGTTTGTGACAGTGGGTGCTCTGCCTGTCAAAGACCCCCAAGGTCCGCACCTCCTTGGCGATGGCAGGCCAAATACCCTTTTTCTGATGGGCACTGACCTGCAGAAAAAGATACATGAGAAAAAGTATTATTCATACCGACCGGACTGTTATACTCATGGCTCACCATATCCCTCCCATCCCCTTACGCACAGACATTACCCACCGAACATGCAGCACTCTGCCCAGGACCCCTCAGCCCCACCCCACACAAGGCTTACACACACACTGCACTCCATACATTAATGCCCATGCATCGTGCTCACAGTGTACTCACCTGTTGGTCTGGAGGACCATAAAGTAAACGGTATTGGGGTAGGACCCCATCCACCAGTCTTTCAAACTCCTCCGAAGTGAAGGCAGGGGCCCATGGGCGAACAAGGAGGATCATTGAGCGCACCTTTGGCCTCCTGAAGGCCAGATTCCGCTGCCTCCATCTGACAGGTGGATCCCTGTGCTACTCACCCAAGAAGGTCTGCCAGATCATCGTTGTACGTTGCATGTTGTACAACCTGGACCTGAGACGCCAGGTGCCTTTTCTGCGGGAGGATGAGGCTGGAGATGGTCGAGTGGCAGCGTTGGAGCCTGTGGACAGTGACAAAGAGGAGGCAGAGGAAGAGGATGTGGACAACATAACTACTATAATTCAACAGTACTTCCAGTGACACACAGGTAACACACTGTAACTTCCGCTTCCATTGCAGTTTTGTGTTGGACATTGTAAATGGCAGCCTGATTTTCCTATTTATATGACCACTTACTGTACCCTTTGGCATCTCTATTTTCAGATATCTGTGCCCCACTCTGGCTTCTGGTGTGTTTACTGCTGCCCACCACAGGTCATGCCAATGTATATATAACTGTACAGTTGAATTTCAATCATTACAGCTTGTTAAACTAATACATTTTCAATCAATTGTCAGACTCCATACTTGTATTAGTTCCAAGGGTGTTTATTTCTGTGAAAATAAGTGTAGGGGGATTGAAATGGGCTGGGTTGATGATGAAGGAATGTCCAGGATATGGTCCAGTCTATTGGTATCACAGATGCATTGTCCAAGGGGGCATAGGGAGTGGGGCAATGGCAGTTCAATGTGGACAAGGTGACATGGTGGGACACAAGGGTGACATTCAGGAGAGTCTTTTTTCCTGGTGGGGGTCTTGGCAATGTTCTCTGGCTTCTGCCTTGTTCGCAGGGACCTTTTGTGTGGTGGTTCTCCTTCTGCAGGGGGAGGGGTGCTGGTGGCCTCTTGTTCCTGTGGCTGGGCCTCCTTCCTACTAGCGTTGGTGGAGGTGGAGGGCTGTTCATTGGTGTGGCAAGTGTCCGGGGGCCCGTTGGTGTGCCACTGCCTCCCTCATGGTGTTGGCCATGTCTGCCAGCACCCCTGCAGTGGTGAGCAGGGTGGTGTGGATGTCCCTCAGGTCCTCCCTGATCCCCAGGTATTGTCCATCCTGCAGCCGCTGGGTCTCCTGCAACTTGGCCAGTATCTGGCCCATTGTCTCCTGGGAATGGTGGTATGCTCCCAGGATGTTGGTGAGTGCCTCGTGGAGAGTCGGTTCCCTGGGCCTGTCCTCCCCTTGTTGCACAGCAGTCCTCCCAGCTTCCCTGTTGTCCTGTGCCTCTGTCCCCTGAACCGTGTGCCCACTGCCACGGACCCCAGGTCCCTGATCCTCCTGTGTTTGTGGGGTTGCCTGGGGTCCCTGTAGTGGTGGACACACTGCTGATTGAAGTGTCCTGGGGACAGAGGGATGGGTCCGCTGGGTGGGTGCTGTGGTGGTGTTTCCTGAGGGGGAGGGTCTGTGATAGTTTGGGACTGTGCCTGGGTAGCCGACTGTCCAGAGATCCCTGATGGGCCAGAATGGTCATCCCGATCCAGGCGTGCAGAGCTGCTGTCATCACTGTGAGCCTCTTCTATGGGGAGACTGGATGTTGCTGGCACCTCCTCTCCGGTGACGTTGTGTGGGGGTCCTGTGGGGACGTAAATGCAGTGTTATTGTTTCTGCATGTGACATCTTGAGCATGGGTATATTTCCCTCTATGGTTGTTATTACCAAGGCAGCTTTGGCTTGTGTGAGTTGTGATTTGGTTGGCTAAGTGATTATCACTAGTGGGCACGCTGTGGTGATGGGGGTCCATGCATTGGTACTGCATGCAAGGATTGGTATTGGGATGGGTGGGTTGTGATGGTGGGGTATATGTGAGGTGGTTGAGTGATGGGGTGAGGGTAGGGGTAGGAGTTTGTGATGGCATGCAGGTAGGGGGGGGAAGTAGTAAAGATTTGACTTACCAGAGTCCAGTCCTCCTGCTACTCCTGCCAGGCCCTCAGGATGCACGATCGCCAAGACTTGCTCCTCCCATGTTGTTAGTTGTGGGGGAGGAGGTGGGGGTCCACCGCCAGTCCTCTATACAGCTATCTGGTGTCTTGCTACCACGGAACGCACCTTCCCCCGTAGGTCATTCCACCTCTTCCTGATGTCATCCCTTGTTCTGGGGTGGTGTCCCACGGCGTTGACCCTGCTCCACGACTCTCTGCCATAGTTCCATCTTCCTAACAATGGACGTCTGCTGCACCTGTGATCCGAATGGCTGTGGCTCTACCCAGATGATTTCCTCCACCATGACCCTAAGCTCCTCCTTTGAGAACCTGGGGTGTCTTTGTGGTGCCATGGTTGTAGTGTGTGTGGTGTGTGTGAGGGTGTGTGGGGTGATGTGTTGGGGTGTGTGCTGTGAGGTGCGTAGATGGTGTATGGGTGATGGTGTTCTGTGGCTCTGATTCAGTGGGTGCTCCTGGCGTGTCTCTCTCTCAGTTAGAAATTATTTTTAGTCTTAAAGGGTTGTGGGTAGTTTAGGTGTGTGTTTTATATTGGTGTGGGTGTGTGGGTGTGGTGTGTGTTTGTGTGTCAGGTGTGTGTAGTTTGAATTGTCCAATGTAGTGTTGTTTTGTTTGTGTGTGTGTATTTTGAGCTGGGAGGTATGTACCGTCAATGGTTTACCGCCATTAAATGTCCGCTGCGGTGATTTGTGGGTCATAATGCTGTGGGTATTGTTCTGTTAGCGTAACGGTGTGGGTTTTGGTACTGCCAGTTTATCATTGACCTTTGGGCTGGCGGACTTGTGTGTGTGGCTGTATAGTGACTGATTGGTATGTGTGTGTCATAATATGGGTAGTGGTAATCCGCTGCGCCAGCGGTATGTTGGCGGCAGTCAGCATGTCAGTAAGCGGGACTTACCGCCAATGTCATAATGAGGGCCTTAGTCTCCCACACCACAGGCGATTCTACCGCTCAAATGCAAAACCGTTGCCTGCCTTAACTGGTCTCCCAGGGTGTAGAGTGAATACAGAAAACTTTTTGCCTGTTGATTTCTTTCATTTGTTTATGGACGATGTATTTTTGGAAGAGATTGTTGAGCAGACTAATTTGTATGCGGAGCAGTATTTGAGGGACAACGCTGCTAGACTTAGGCCACACTCCAGAGCTAGCCGGTGGTTCCCCACAAATCTGGAAGAGTTGAAAAAGTTCTTGGGTTTAACTTTTTTGATGGGTCTGATAAGGAAGCCATCACTGTCTCCAACCATGAGTCGTAAGCGGTATGAGCTTCTTCTTCAGATGCTGCATTTTGTTGATAATGCTTTAGCCTTGCCACATCCTGATTCTGACCGTCTTTTTAAGATTAGACCTGTCCTTGATCATTTTGTAGATCGTTTTTCAGAGGTCTATGTTTCAGGCAAATAAATATCTGTAGATGAGTCTTTGGTCCTCTTCAAGGGTCGTTTGGTTTTTAGGCAGTACATTCCTAGCAAGAGGGCACAGTATGGGATTAAATTGTATAAACTGTCAGAAAGTAGTACAGGATATGTGTATAATTCCGGGTCTACACTGGTAGGGATTCCAGTGTTGAACCCCCTAGTTGTCTGCTCACTTTTGGCGCTAGCGAGAAAATTGTGTGGGAAATTGGTAGATGACTGGTTAACAAAGGTCAGCATTTGTATGTAGATAATTTCTACACTGGAGTGCAGTTGTTCAAGGAATTGTTCAGAGTGGACACTGTTGCTTGTGGCACAATCAGTTCTAACCGGAAAGGCTATCTGTAGGAAGTTGGCTCTGTATGTACTATTTCAAAGTAAGAAATAGCATGCACAGAGTCCAAGGGTTCCCCTTAGAGGTAAGATAGTGGCAAAAAGAGATAATTCTAATGCTCTATTTTGTGGTAGTGTGGTCGATCAGTAGGCTTATCAGAGGGTAGTGTTAAGCATTTGTTGTACATACACACAGGCAATAAATGAGGAACACGCACTCAAAAGACAATTCCAGGCCAATAGGTTTTTATGTAGAAAAATATATTTTCTTATTTTTTTTTAAGAACCACAGGTTCAAGATTTACAAGTAATACTTCAAATGAAAGGTATTTCACTCAGGTATCTTAGGAACTTTGAATCAACACATTATCATGTACAGTGTTAGCAAAAATGGCAATAAGCTATTTTAAAACTAGACAGTGCAATTTTCAACAGTTCCTGGGGGAGGTAAGTTTTGGTTAGTTTTGCAAGTAAGTAAAACACCTACAGGTTTCAAAATTTGGTCCAAGATAGCCCACTGTGGGGGGTTCAGGGCAACCCCAAAATTACCACACCAGCAGCTCAGGGCCGGTCAGGTGCAGAGGTCAAAGTGGTGCCCAAAACGCATAGGCTTAAATGGAGAAGGGGGTGCCCCGGTTCCAGTCTGCCAGCAGGTAAGTACCCGCGACTTCAGATGGCAGACCAGGGGGATTTTGTAGGGCACCGGGGGGGACACAAGCCAGCACAAAAAGTACACCCTCAGCGGCACAGGGGCGGCCGGGTGCAGAGTGCAAACAGGCATCGGGTTTGCAATTGGTTTCAAAGGGAGACCCAGGGGTCTCTTCAGCGAAGCAGGCAGGCAAGAGGGGGCTCCTCGGGGTAGCCACCACCTGGGCAAGGGAGAGGGCCACCTGGGGGTCGCTTCTGCACTGGAGGTCGGATCCTTCAGGTCCTGGGGGCTGCGGATGCAGGGTCTTTACCAGGCGTCGGGTTCTTTGAAGAAGGCAGTCGGGGTCAGGGGGAGCCTCTGAATTCCCTTTGCAGGCGTCGCTGGGCGGGCTCAGAGGGGTCAACTCTGGCTACTCACAGGGTCACAGTCGCCGGGGAGTCCTCCCTGTAGTGTTGGTTCTCCGCAGGTCGAGCCGGGAGCGTCAGGTGCAGAGTGGAAAGTCTCACGCTTCCGGGGGGGAAACGTGTGGTCTTTAAAAGTTGCTTCTTTGTTGCAAAGTTGCAGTCTTTGTGGAACAGGGCCGCTGTCCTCAGGAGTTATTGGTCCTTTTAGATGCAGGGTAGTCCTCTGAGGCTTCAGAGGTCGCTGGACCCTGGGGGACGCGTCGCTGTTGCAGTTTTTCTTGAAGTGGGGAGACAGGCCGGTAGGGCTGGGGCCAAAGCAGTTGGTGTCTCCGTCTTCTCTGCAGGGCTTTCAGGTCAGCAGTCCTTCTTCGTCTTCAGGTTGCAGGAATCTATCTTGCTTGGTTCTGGGGCGCCCTAAATACTCAATTTAGGGGTGTATTTAGGTCTGGGAGTTAGTAGCCAATGGCTACTAGCCCTGAGGGTGGCTACACCCTCTTTGTGCCTCTTCCCTGAGGGGAGGGGGGCACAGCCCTAATCCTATTGGGGGAATCCTCCATCTGCAAGATGGAGGATTTCTAAAAGCCAGAGTCACCTCAGCTCAGGACACCTTAGGGGTTGTCCTGACTGGCCAGTGACTCCTCCTTGTTTTTTTCATTATCTCCTCCGGCCTTGCCGCCAAAAGTGGGGCCGTGGCCGGAGGGGGCGGGCATCTCCACTAGCTGGGATGCCCTGTGGCGCTGTAACAAAGGGGGTGAGCCTTTGAGGCTCACCACCAGGTGTTACAGTTCCTGCAGGGGGAGGTGAGAAGCACCTCCACCCAGTACAGGCTTTGTGACTAGCCACAGAGTGACAAAGACACTCCCCCCATGTGGCCAGCAAAATGTCTGGGGTGTGGCAGGCTGGCAAAACTAGTCAGCCCACACTGGAAGTCGGGTATGTTTTCAGGGGGCACCTCTAAGATGCCCTCTGGGGTGTATTTCACAATAAAATGTACACTGGCATCAGTGTGCATTTATTGTGCTGAGAAGTTTGATACCAAACTTCCCAGTTTTCAGTGTAGCCATTATGGTGCTGTGGAGTTCGTGTATGACAGACTCCCAGACCATATACTCTTATGGCTACTCTGCACTTACAATGTCTAAGGTTTTGCTTAGACACTGTAGGAGCATAGTGCTCATGCACCTATGCCCTCACCTATGGTATAGTGCACCCTGCCTTAGGGCTGTAAGGCCTGATCAGGGGTGACTTATCTATGCTATGGGCAGTGTGAGGTTGGCATGGCACCCTGAGGGGAGTGCCATGTCGACTTAGTCATTTTCTCCCCACCAGCACACACAAGCTGGCAAGCAGTGTGTCTGTGCTGAGTGAGAGGTCTCCAGGGTGGCATAAGACATGCTGCAGCCCTTAGAAACCTTCCCTGGCATCAGGGCCCTTGGTACCAGGGGTACCAGTTACAAGGGACTTACCTGGATGCCAGGGTGTGCCAATTGTGGAGACAAAGGTACAGTTTTAGGGAAAGAACACTGGTGCTGGGGCCTGGTTAGCAGGCCTCAGCACACTTTCAAATCATAACTTGGCATCAGCAAAGGCAAAAAGTCAGGGGGTAACCATGCCAAGGAGGCATTTCCTTACACAACCCCCCACCCCCCCAAACGAAAGAGGATGAGACTAACCTTTCCAAAGAGACTCTTCATTTTCTAAGTGGCAGAACCTGGAAAGGCCATCTGCATTGGCATGGGCAGTCCCAGGTCTGTGTTCCACTATAAAGTCCATTCCCTGTAGGGAGATGGACCACCTCAACAGTTTTGGATTTTCACCTTTCATTTGCATTAGCCATCTGAGAGGTCTGTGGTCAGTTTGAACTACAAAGTGAGTACCAAAGAGGTATGGTCTCAGCTTCTTCAGGGACCAAACCACAGCAAAGGCCTCCCTCTCAATGGCACTCCCGTGTTGCTCTCTGGGGAGTAACCTCCTGCCAATGAAAGCAACAGGCTGGTCAAGGCCATCATCATTTGTTTGGGACAAAACTGCCCCTATCCCATGTTCTGAGGCATCAGTCTGCACAATGAACTGCTTGGAGTAATCTGGAGCTTTTAGAACTGGTGCTGTGCACATAGCTTGTTTCAGGGTGTCAAAGGCCTGTTGGCATTCTACAGTCCAGTTTACCTTCTTGGGCATTTTCTTGGAGGTAAGTTCTGTGATGGGTGTCACTATTGATCCATATCCCTTCACAAACCTCCTAAAGTAGCCAGTCAAGCCAAGGAATGCCCTGACGTGGGTCTGGGTTTTTGGAGATGCCCAGTCCAGAATAGTCTGGATCTTGGGCTGGAGTGGCTGAACTTGGCCTCCACCTATAAGGTGTCCCAAGTAAACCACAGTTCCCTGCCCTATCTGACATTTGGATGCCTTGATAGAGATGCCTGCTGCTTGCAGGACCTTCAAAACCTTCTTCAGATGGATCAGGTGATCCTGCCAGCTGGAGCTAAAGACAGCAATACCGTCAAGATAAGCTGCACTAAAGGACTCCAAGCCAGCAAGGACTTGATTCACCAACCTTTGGAAGGTGGCAGGGGCATTCTTTAAACCAAAGGGCATAACAGTAAACTGATAATGCCCGTCAGGTGTGGAGAATGCTGTCTTTTCTTTTGCTCCTGGTGTCATTTTGATTTGCCAGTACCCTGCTGTCAAGTCAAAGGTACTTAAGTATCTGGCAGCACCTAGTTTGTCAATTAACTCATCTGCCCTTGGAACGGGATGGGCATCTGTCTTGGTGACAGAATTAAGTCCTCTGTAGTCTACACAAAACCTCATCTCTCTCTTACCATCCTTGGTGTGAGGTTTGGGGACTAAGACCACTGGGCTAGCCCAGACTGTCCGAGTGCTCAATGACTCCCAATTCCAGCATCTTGTGGACTTCCACTTTGATGCTTTCCTTAACTTGGTCAGACTGTCTGAAAATGTTGTTTTTGACAGGCATGCTGTCTCCTGTGTCCACATCATGGGTACACAGGTGTGTCTGACCAGTGGTTAGGGAAAAGAGCTCATCAAACTGCTGTAAGACTTTCCTACAGTCAGATTGCTGTTGGCCAGAGAGGGTGTCTGAATAGATCACTCCATCTACTGAGCTATCTTTAGGGTCAGTGGAGAGGAGATCAGGGAGAGGTTAATTCTCAGCTTCCTGGTCCTCATCTGTCACCATCAACAGATTCACATCTGACCTGTCATGGAAGAGCTTGAGGCGGTTCACATGGATCACCCTTTTGGGGGTCCTGCTAGTGCCTAGGTCTACCAGGTAGGTGACCTGACTCTTCTTCTCTAGCACTGGGTAAGGGCCACTCCATCTGTCCTGAAGTGCCCTGGGAGCCACAGGCTCCAAAACCCAGACTTTCTGCCCTGGCTGAAACTCAACCATAGCAGCCTTTTGGTCATACCACATCTTCTGGAGTTGTTGGCTGGCCTCAAGGTTTTTGCTTGCCTTTTCCATGTACTCTGCCATCCTGGAACGTAGGCCTAGTACATAGTCCACTATGTCTTGTTTAGGCTCATGAAGAGGTCTCTCCCAGCCTTCTTTTACAAGAGCTAATGGTCCCCTGACGGGATGGCCAACAGAAGTTCAAAGGGGGAAAACCCTACTCCCTTCTGAGGCACCTCTCTGTAGGCGAAAAGCAGACATGGCAAGAGGACATCCCATCTCCTTTTGAGCTTTTCAGTGAGCCCCATGATCATGCCTTTCAATGTCTTGTTAAATCTTTCTACAAGACCATTGGTTTGTGAATGGTATGGTGTGGTGAATTTGTAAGTCACCCCACACTCATTCCACATATGCTTCAGGTATGCTGACATGAAGTTGGTACCCCTATCAGACACCACCTCCTTAGGAAATCCCACTCTGGTAAAGATACCAATGAGTGCTTTAGCTACTGCAGGGGCAGTAGTGGACCTAAGGGGAATTGCTTCAAGGTAGGTAGTGGTATGATCCACTACCACTAGGCTATACTGGTTCCCTGAGGCTGTGGGAGGTTCAAGTGGACCCACTATGTCCACACCCACTCTTTCAAAGGGGACCCCCACCACTGGAAGTGGAATGAGGGGGGCCTTTGGGTGTCCACCTGTCTCACCACTGGCTTGACAGGTGGCACAGGAGACACAAAACTCCTTTACCTTCTGGGACATGTTGGGCCAATAGAAATGGTTAACTAACCTTTCCCAAGTCTTGGTTTGTCCCAAATGCCCAGCAAGTGGAATATCATGAGCTAAGGTCAACTGAGGCACTACCAGTCTCCTAGTGGCACCAGGTTTAGGATCTCTTGCCTCAGTGTAGAGGAGTCCATCTTCACAATAGACTCTATGTATTCCAGTGATTTTTCCTTTGGTCTCTTCAGCAGCTTGCTGCCTAAGGCCTTCAAGAGAGGGACATGTTTCTTGCCCCTTACACAACTGTTCCCCTGTGGGTCCCCCTGGGCCTAAGAGTTCAACCTGATAAGGTTCCTATTCCATGGGCTCAGTTCCCTCAGAGGGCAGAACTTCTTCCTGGGAAGAGAGGTTCCCTTTATTTTGTTGTGTTGAAGCTGGTTCCCCAGTCTTCTTTCCTTTCCTCTTGGAGGATTGGGCCATTATCCTGGGCTCCAACACCACTTTTTCACCATGAGCCTTGCACTGTGCCCTTGTCTTGACACACACCAGTTCAGGGATACCCAGCATGGCTGCATGGGTTTTGAATTCTACCTCAGCCCATGCTGAGGACTCGAGGTCATTTCCAAGCAAACAGTCTACAGGGATATTTGAGGAGACTACCACCTGTTTCAGGCCATTGACCCCTCCCCATTCTAAAGTTACCATAGCCATGGGATGTACTTTAGTCTGATCGTCAGCGTTGGTGACTGGATAAGTTTGTCCAGCCAGGTATTGACCAGGGGAAAACAGTTTCTCTGTCACCATGGTGACACTGGCATCTGTATCCCTCAGGCCTTCTACACTAATCCCATTAATTAAGAGTTGCTGCCTGTATTTTTGCATATTAGGGGGCCAGGCAGCCAGTGTGGCTAAGTCCACCCCACCCTCAGAGACTAATGTAGCTTCAGTGTGAACCCTGATTTGCTCTGGGCACACTGTTGATCCCACCTGGAGACTGGCTATTCCAGTGCTAACTGGAGTAGAGTTTGAAGTGGAACCTTTCTTGGGACAGGCCTTGTCTCCAGTTTGGTGTCCCTGCTGATTGCAGCTATGACACCAGGCCTTTTTGGGATCAAAGATTTTACCCTTGTACCCAAACTTAGATTGTGAAGAGGCTTTGGACCCTCCCTCCTGAGCAGGTTTTTGGGGCCCTGTAGAAGACTCTTTACTTTTTCCCTTGGATGTCTCAACACTCTTCCCCTGGGGAGTCTTTGTGACCCCTTTCTTTTGGTCACCCCCTGTGGAAGTCTTGGTCACCCTAGTCTTGACCCAATGGTCTGCCTTCTTTTCCAATTCTTGGGGAGAAATTGGTCCTAGGTCTACCAGATGCTGATGCAGTTTATCATTGAAACAATTACTTAACACTTAACAGGTGCTCTTTCATAAACAGATTGTACAGCCCATCATAATCACTTACACCACTGCCATTAATCCAACCATCCAGTGTTTTGACTGAGAAGTCAACAAAATCAACCCAGGTCTGGCTCGAGGATTTTTGAGCCCCCCTGAACCTAATCCTGTACTCCTCAGTTGAGAATCCAAAGCCCTTGAGAGAGCGTAGCTTATATAATTTATATTAACATGAAACGTTTATTAATCAGTGTGTGATGATGCCGCATAGAAGCTATAATAATAGTAATTTTGCTTAGACGTGCGTTTAAATAGTGACCACAAGGAGTGGCCACCAATGTATACGTAGTAATGACCAAAATGTTTATATTATGTTTAACTAAGCTTATACTAATGTTTCCGTTATAGAATCTGTATTGAAATCCTCATAGGCCTTAAATTAGCATGAGCTGGGGCTTAGCTGCCCTGGCTCTCATATTAAACACATTTTTTCTATATTTCAGTGTGTTGACTTACAAAGGGACACGACCCTGTGTGTTCTTTTTTTTTTTTTTCTTCAAATCAGAAGACGAATGTAACCATGTTAAATCCGTTCTCAGGCATATTTTCCTTGCCCATGGAATAAATGTTAAAATAAAATGAAACAGTGTAGATTAATGTAATGTACAAGGTCATTCAAACCGGTGAAGACAATTAACTGCTGACCAAAAGATGTGCAAAGAATTACAGAAGGATGAAATCATATCAGACGTGCCACCCTGAAGACGTCAATTATGAAGACCAATCAAAGACTTGTAAAATAATATGGAGTGAAGAGTTAGATTACCTAATGTGTTTATGATAGGTTAAAGATAGTGGGGTATAACAAATGTCCAATAGAATTTTGGGGGAATGTACAACGAAAAAGGGATAAAAACCCATGTCACTGGGAGTTATTTAGGTGGGGTAGCGAATGCTATTGATTTTATCCAGAAACTTTGTCACTCTATTTGGTGACTTGTTACTTTACTTAAAACCATCCTCGCTCTTAGATTTGTCCATGTTACACTTTACCTCCTTATGAGGGAAGTGGCCCTTTTGCCCTGGAGCTGAGTTCTGACTGATGCCAATTTGACTGATGTCCTGAAGACGAAGACTGAACCTGTGTGCTGACCTAAACCTTGGAGGGTAGTTATGACAATGCAATTGTAATTTGTCTACTTGCTTTTCCTTTCTAGGTACCAACTGCTGGTTTTGATAGAGGCCTTAGCTAGATGTTTTCCAAATTGGTGTTCTAAATTGTTTGCATGAAGCCCAACATGCGGATGCTAATCAGTAGTTAGGACAACTGCCGCAAATAGACAAACGACCGAGACTATGCTTTGTTGAATTGACGCATTATTGACACTTTCTAATCTTGATCTATGTTCACGCCTTGTTATGTTCTGATGTTTGTGATTCTCGCTTTAATGAAATCTTACCAAAGTTGCCATATCGTGACTATGCTATTATGTTTCTTGGTATTGAGATTAACGCATCGGCTTTTAGATTGTAATTAATAGGGAATAAAACTTATAAAATTCTATTAAACTGGTGTGGTTATTCATGGCTGAAAGGTCATGGTTGCTTCTTGAACTGATTAATGACTTTGACTAAAGTGAAATGTATTGTTGTGATAAATATTGATGACATTATTGACATATTGATTGACATATTGATTAGCTATCTCGTCCTACGGTGTCTCTCAACTGGGTCAAAAGATTAATTAGCCTAAAACGAGTCCTGATATGTAATAAATTATCATAAAGGGACGCGTTATCAGTTCTGGTAGCAGAGCGACGGTTTGGCCCTTTGGGGCCCTAGGACGGAGAATCATTGTTTAAATTGTTTTTCTGAGATAATGCAAATTGGAGGTATGATGTGTTTCTAAATTCACCATGACTTTCCCGGGATCTCGGAACCTTCCTAAGTCAGTTGGGAATGTTCTCGGCGTCTTAGCATGTGTGGTGTAGAATTGCGCTTGCTCAGCTTATGCATTTTGCAGGTGATTTGTGAAGTTTGTGTGTATCTAGGCCAGGTAATGTTGTTTTAGTAGGAGTGGGCGTACTCCGCAGTATGAGAGTAGGGAAGTCGGCGAACTTCATATGAGTGTGGCGCTTTGTGCTCAAAATTATCCATGTGGTTGTTTGTTCATGTATGGACCCGTCGTCGTCTAAGACTCCGGAGTATATTGGCAAGTGTAGGAGACACTTGGGTTTATGTTGTAATTTGTGCGGTTTCATAGGTCAATCGGGCGTGGTTGACAAGTCGAGTTTGAGTCAAATTGTATGTATGAAACCTTCGGTGGAGATTTGGCAAAGTTCTAAAGTGCACTAGGACGAACCATTGACAAGTCGAGAGTAGGATTTGCGGGTCAAAGTCTGCTTGCGGGTGCGGAAACTGAGAAGGAGAGAGTAGCGGCCGAGGCTTCAAGTGAAATCTCTGTAAAGTTCTGAAGCAAATGTGTTACCCTTCCTGTAGTAAACCGGCAAATTCGTGTTGTTGTTGAAGGTGCTCGCAGTAATTTTAGCATAAGTTTGTGTGAATCCAGAGAGGGGCGGACGAGCCGCAAGACTTTGTCAGCTACAGTGTAGGAGTGTGATGTCAGTAGTGCCGCGCTGAGATAGGTCAGTTGTCAAGAGGGGTCGCGCACGGATTGGCTGCCGTCCGTGAGAGGCATTAGGTTGAGAGAGGTTGGTGAAGAGTGTCCTGGGAACAAAAGTCACTTTCTGATTAAATACAAACAAAAGAAAAGACGTAAAGATGAATTTTGTCAAGGCTTTTAAAAGTGCTCTGAAAGGAGATGCATACATTATGGCGGGTGAAGGGGAGCCTACACCGCCGGAGGGAACTCCGGCTTACATAGTTATGGAGGAAAAAGGTGTTGCGCCTTGTTTATGGATGAACCAGTGGCGCAAATCGACAGAAAAAGAGGGATGTTTGGCGTTCCCAGAACATGGGACGTTCAATACAAGAGTTCTAGAAAATCTAAGGTGGATGTTAAGTGTACAGAAACCACCTCCGAGGCCAGCTCAGTATGAGGCTTTAGCGATTTGGGATTTAATGGCTCTTAAACAGAGACAAGAAAAAATCCAAAGAAGAATAAAAAGGGCAGAAAAGACTTATGCGGAAGCTAGGTGGGATAATGAAAGCAAAATGTGGAGACGGGGAATAGTTGATGGATTAAAATTGTTCCCAGCAAGAACACAGGAAGATGAGACACAGGGAAAGAAAGCCACCTGTAAAACAGACAAAGGGGGTAATTCCAAGTCTGGCGGGCGGCGGAGGCCGCCCGCCAGACTTCCCCCCTCCGAAATACCGCTCTGCGGTCGAAAGACCGCGGAGGGTATTCTAAGTTTTTCCCTGGGCTGGCGGGCGGTCGCCAAAAGACCGCCCGCCAGCCCAGGGAAAAACTCCCTTCCCACGAGGATGCCGGCTCGTAATCGAGCCGGCGGAGTGGGAAGGTGCGACGGGTGCTGTTGCACCCGTCGCGTATTTCACTGTCTGCCAAGCAGACAGTGAAATACTTGTAGGGGCCCTCTTACGGGGGCCCCTGCAGTGCCCATGCCAGTGGCATGGGCACTGCAGGGGCCCCCAGGGGCCCCGCGACCCCCCCTACCGCCATCCGGTTCCCGGCGGGCGGACCGCCGGGAACTGGATGGCGGTAGGGGGGGTCGGAATCCCCTCGGCGGTGCAGCTAGCTGCGCCGCCTTGGAGGATTCCAAAGGGTGGCGGTACACTGGCGGGAGACCGCCAGTGTTGCCGGTCCGACCGCGGCTTTACCGCCGCGGTTGGAATGCCCTTGGGAGCACCGCCGGCCTGTCGGCGGTGCTCCCGCGGTCCTCCAACCCGGCGGTCATTGACCGCCAGGGTTGGAATGACCCCCAAAGACTCTAGTAAGCCTAAAGAAAATAAGAGATCTTGGGAGGAAGAAGATGATTCAGATGATGAACAATTCTTAAATCAGATATTACATGATCGCCCGCCACCTTATGCGGTAAGCGACAATGTCCCGAGCACTAGCGCGGGTCCTGGCAACCAGACGCAGGAGAAGGGAGTTACGGATACAGTACAGACTAGTGATACGGCTTTGATACAGAATGGTGTCAGTGTACTCACTGCGCCAGACATGCAGATACAGTTTCAAACTCCACAGCAGATACAGAGAATCTATCCAGACGTCCCAGTACTAGAGACTACTACAAATCTGATGGTGCCGCCAGACCCGATATATACAAAATCGAGGTTAGTGCAGATTGAGTCAACTCCGCAATTGCTGCCCCAGCGCAGCCACAACTGATACCAGGGTATAATCCAGCAGCAGGTCCTCCATTAATACCTGCCCCGGCTTCACTGGATCAGACTTTTGGAGTCGCTGCTCCACGAGGTTTGGGACCAGGTCAGACACCAGCTGCAATATCATTGCCAATTACTGTTGGTCCACCGGTGCCATTGTATGCACAAGGTAAGCCTGGTGTATGTGACCAGGGAGTAATGACCCAAGATGTGCTAAGAGGAGGGTCCATAGGAACCCCTCAGTTAATGGCCCCAGGAGAGCAAGCAGTTGAAAAAACAAGGTCTTTGATAGACCTTAGCCCAGTTGAAGCCCCGTTGGAAGCAATGAGACAGGTAGGGCTAGGGGTATTAACCCCACAAACAATAAGTACGAATGCTTCACAGTCGCCGATGATGCATGCAGGAAACATTTCCTTGCAGGGTTTTACGGTACAACAATTGAATGAGTGGTTAGAGAAGCCCTTTACTACGCAAAAGACTACAGTAACTGCAGTGGAACCGGAAAGGTCAGAGAAAAATGATTACTTGATCTTTGTGAGACTGGGTGTGGAAGCTGCTGAATTAGTCGACGGAACAATGGGGGTAAACAGATTAGAGTCATACACCGAAGCAGAATTGAGATATCTATGCCCTAAGATTACTAAAGAAGTAGGCAAGGTACATCAGTAATTAGCGAATTTGACAGACAAATATAATATTGATATTGAGAATACTAAACATTTGAAAAGAAGTTACAGGCTAGACTTTGATTCAAAAGATTTCGAGCATATCAAGTATGCCGGAATGAAAGTGCATTTAAAAGAAATACTACAAAGTGCGCAAATTTGGGGAGAATTAGAAAAGTGGGAAGGCAGATGGGCTAAGAAAAGAGACAAGGAGAAAGGTGACAGTCCGGGATCGAGTAAGGCTAAAACTACACAAGATACGGAATTGGTAAAAATGCTACCAATGAGAGAAACCGCTGGTGGGGTTCTAATTCATGTACCGTGGTCCAGGGCAGACATCCTATCTTTCACAAATGATTATCCCAGGTTGAGGGAGAAACCGATCGAATGGTATTAGCAAACAGATAGGTTTGTGAAGCTTGCGAAATGTCTCTGGGAAGATTTGAATACTTTGTTTGAGATCATTGTTCCGCCCGACTTATGGCTTGAGTGCAAAAGAGGGGTAGACTGGCCGACGCAGGAGCCAGCAAGGGATAAGGTGACCGGAGCACCCTCTAAGGAGGTGATGAAGTATTATCACAAGGTGATTGAATTTTTGAAGCAGAAAGTGTCGCCGAAAGTGACTGATTGGCAGAAAATCGACCGGACCTCACAGGAGGTTAAGGAATCGATGCATGCTTACTATGAGAGGTTGTTGAAGACATTCAAACATTACAGTGGTACTGAGACCATTGAGCCGAAAGACATGAGCCATCTTGTGTTCAGATTTGTTGAAGGTCTGAGACCAGAGGTTAGCCAGATGATTAAGAATCATTTGATCTGTTGGCAAGCGAAGCCGATTGATGAGGTGTTGCAGTATGCGAAATACTGTAGTGATGAGATTGAACTGAAGCAGAAAAAGTTGAAAGAGAAAGTGATGGTGATGCAGATAAAGGCTGCACAGGCAGGAATGCAGAGAAATGGAATTCAACAGATTATACAGCAGCAACCGCAAGGGAATGGTGTGTTTCAGGCACAACCGAGAGGTCGAGGTCGAGGTTTTGTGAATCACGGTCCAGATTTAAATACTGCTGTGGTTCAAAATGACGCACAAGCGATGAAAAAGATGTCACCATGTCACTCGTGCGGGGCGTGGGGCATTGGAAGCGGGAATGCCCAAATATGGTGCAGGATGGTGTCGTTCAACAAAGCATTAATGAGGGGTACAAAGTTGCAAAATCAAAACCGGAACTTTCAACACGGTTCAGATGCAAGGGTTACAGCCCATGCAGCAAATGCAAATGCTGCGTGTTCAGCCAGCACAAATTCAGCAAGTACAACAGCAGGTTCCCATGGTACCTAGACAGCAAATGCAATTACCAATGGCTCCAATGGAACAGCAACAGGTGATGCTTCCTCAGCAGGTCACAGGTCAAGTAATGAGCCAAAATAATACAGTACAGCAATTCCCATTGCGTGGTGAAGATGGAATGAATGAAGAATGGTCGGATGACAGTTCAGACAGTGAAGAGTGCAGGCTTGCAGCGTCCCTAGAGGTAGATCAGAGGGGACCCTATGTAGAGGGAAAGGTAATGGGTCACAAGGTTTCATTCTTGGTTGATACCGGAGCAACACGCTCTACAGTCAGAAGTGCTGAGGTTCCGAAATTGCCACTTTCGGGCGTACCATAAGAGTGGTCGGAGTAGCAAACCAGTACTTGACAAATCCGATTACAGATCCAGTGCAAGTTGAGATTGGCAACTTCCAAGGACTGCATAAGTTTGTAGTCTGCGATTCAAGTCCAGTATCCCTACTGGGAAGAGACTTGCTGTGCAAGACGAAATGTTCGATTACATGTTCCAATGATGGATTTGAGGTGCAGACAAACAGTGATGATGAAGGAGATGATGGTCAGTTCGCAGAATTAGAGACAGAAACTGCAAATGAAGATTACCCTTTGATTACATTGTTCCCGATGCTTACAGTGATTGACTTACCTGCCGAGTTACAGGGAACGGTGACAGAGAAAGTATGGGATTTGACAGGAAAGGAAGTGGGACTGATAAAAGGTGTGGAACCAGTTAAAGTACAAGTGAAGCCAGATGCAGTGTTTCCCCAGGTGCCACAATATCACATGGCACAAGATGTCCTTATCCAGGTGTCACAAATAATTGCGGACTTTGTGAAACAGGGAGTCCTGAAGGAAGTATTGAGCAGCCCACGTAATTCACCGATAATGGGTCTGAAAGATCCTTGTGGGAAGGTTCGAATTGTGCAGGACTTGAGAAAAATAAACGAGATAGTGGTAAAATGTTGCCCCATAGTGCCCAATCCAGCAGTGATCATGTTTCAGGTTCCGTGTGATGCTGAATGGTTCACCGTTATAGACCTGTCACAAGCTTTCTTTTCGATACCTCTTCATGAGGACAGCCAGTTTTTGTTCAGTTTCAAATTCCTGGACAAGGTGTACAGTTGGTGCAGAATTCCTCAAGGGTTTTCTGAATCACCGTCCATCTTCAATCAGATACTGAAAAAAGATTTTGAGTCTCTAGTACTGCCTTTCAGTTCAACTCTAATACAGAACATTGACGATTTGCTGATTGCGTCCAGGACAAAAGATGACTGTAAATATGACACAATTGCCTTACTGAATCATTTAGGAAAGAACAGACATAAAGTGTCGCCAAAGAAACTGCAGTACTGTCAGAAAGAGGTTAAATACTTAGGACATTTGATTGAGAAAGGGTCCAGGAGAATATCGAAGGAAAGGGTGACTGCTATTTTGCAAATGAACCCTCCGACAACCAAGAGGGATGTCAGGATGTTTTTGGGAATGGTGGGCTACTGTCGCCAGTGGTTACCCAACTTCTCGATTATCTCAAAACCATTGATAAAGCTGACAGTTAAAGAGATTAAGGATGAGCCGTATACCATAGCTCTATCCAAGGAAGAGCTTGAGTCATTTATGGAATTAAGAGAGTGCTTGTGCAGGGCACCAGCTTTGGGTATGCCTGACTATACGAAGCATTTTCTGCTGTTTTGTCATGAACGTGATGCTTGTTCTTTGTCTGTCCTAACACAGGTCCATGGAGGTGCAAACCACCTTGTAGCATATTTTTCAGCTACCTTGGATCCCGTCGCAGCAGCCTTACCGGGTTGTTTGCGGGCAGTTGCAGCAGTTGGTCAAAGCCTCATGCAATGTGAAGGCATAGTGATGGGACATCCCTTGACAGTAATGGTTCCTCATTCAGGTTAGATTTTGTTCACTCGAACCAAAACCCAGCACATGACAAATGCCCGTCTTACCAGATATGAGACAATCATATTGGGGTCATCTAATGTTTCATTGAAGTGATGTACTGTATTGAACCCAGCAACTCTACTTCCTGTTGAGAATACCGTAATTAATAATGAAGAGGAAGTTGAGCATGATTGTCTTGAGGTAACAGAATTATGTACCAAGCCCCGACCTGATATTCAAGATACGCAGTTAAAAAAAAATGACTGCATTATGTTCGTTGACGAGTCCTGTTTGGGAGACTCAGTCAGAATGCTGAGAGACGGATATGCTGTATGTACCCTAGCTGGTATTATTGAAGCTTCCTGGCTCGAGAAGGTGTATTCCGCACAAGTGGCAGAGCTAATCGCCCTTACTAAGGCATGCCACACAGCTGAAAACCTGAGAGTCACTATCTATACTGACAGCTGATGCGGATTTGGAATTGTACATGACTTTGGCCAATTGTGGTCGCAGAGAGGTTTCATGACCTCTTCTGGTTCTCCTGTGAAAAATGGCGAACAAATTAAGGATTTGTTACATGCAATTCAGTTACCTCTTGAAATTGCCGTGGTGAAATGCAATGCTCATGTTAAGTCGCAAGACTTTGTGTCCATGGGAAACGGCTATGCAGATCAAGTCGCAAGGTTTTGCGCATTGAACTGTATATCGTTCAAGGATCAGTGGGAATTGTTACTGCAAACTGAAAATGACACCTGCCTGAACCTTGCATTAAGGGTGGTCGATACACTAGATGAGGTAAAGGCACTACAGGGTCGTGCTAGCAAAGAGGAAAAACGCTTCTGGCAGAGAATGCAATGTGTACAAAGGACAGATGACTTGTGGGTCTCAGAAGAGGGGAAATTAGTCTTGCCAAACAGTCTTCTGTCACAACTTGCGAGGCTCTATCATGGACAGGCTCATCTTGGGAGAGATGCAATGATCAGGTCATTCAAAATTGATTGGTTTAACCCAAAGTTCAGACATGCCGCAGAGGTTACTTGTCACAGGTGCATCATCTGTCAACAGATGAATGCCGGAAAAGGGACTGTGGTAACTTTGAGCCACATAGGGAGAGCTGTTGGTCCATTTAGCAAGATGCAAATGGATTTCATTGAAATGCCTGCTTGTGGAGGATTGAAGTACGTGTTGGTGATTGTGTGCGTTTTCAGCCACTGGATTGAAGCTTACCCCACACGTAGAAACGACAGTCTTACAGTTGCAAAGCTACTGCTTAGGGAACTGATACCTAGGTTCGGGTTTCCGGTCTCTATAGAATCAGATAAGGGCAGACATTTCGAAAATGAGGTGATTAAGCTCTTGTGTGCCGCATTAGACATTGAACAGAAGCTGCATTGTAGCTACCGCCCTGAAGCATCAGGACTAGTAGAGCAAATGAATGGTACCTTGAAATCGAGAATGGCGAAGATGTGGGCAGCTACCAATATGAAATGGCCAGATGCTTTGCCCTTAGTGCTGATGTCAATGAGGAACACCCCTGATAAAAAGACAGGACTATCACCCCACAAGATCCTTATGGGTAGAGCTATGAGGCTGCCTGCAGTACCTGCAAATGCTTTTTAGAATATCACGGATGATATGGTGTTGGACTACTGCAAAGGTTTGGCTGACGTGATTCGCTCTTTTTCTCACCAGTTGGAAGCCAACACATTGCCACCGATTAGTGATCCAGGTCACACCCTACAAGCCGGTGACTGGGTGGTTGTCAAGAAGCAGGTGAGAAGTCTCAGGGCCCGAAAATAGCTGAAAATAGCCCACTGAGAACAGCCTTGTCCCTCAAACAGTAAACGAGTTCGAGAGAGGTGACAGTGTGCCTATCTCGGTAGAGGCAGCAGGAGGACTAAATCAAGGAGAGGTTCTCCTAGAAGCAGACGGATACGGGTTGGAACTTGAACCCGTTACAGATCAAGAAGAAGAAGAAGAAGGCGAAATAGTAGAAAGAGATCAAAGTACACCGGCATCCCCTGAGCCAGTTGCAGGTCCATCAAGAGAA